>NC_133769.1:130647950-130759792 GCF_003597395.2 Chelonoidis abingdonii
AAGAAGGAACTGAGGAGCGGCCGGGTCGGCAGGGGCATATATACGGTGCCGCAAAGGCGCCACGCCAGGGGGCGCCTGCCGACCCGCCGGGTGTTGCTAGGGGAAAATTCTTCCGACGAACGTGCACGTGGCGCGCGCACACCTACTTGGAATGAATATGAGCAAGCACTCGAAGAAGAACAGAAGTTCCTCATCTACCTATATCTTCCTATATTTCTCATTATTTTACATACATTTTATCATGTCCCTCATATTTGCCTTCTTTCTAAGGTAAACAATCCCAATCTTTGCAATCTTTCTTCATATGAGAGTTTCCCCACGGTCTTGATCATTGTTGCTCTTCTGCTTGAGCAACATCCTTTTTGAGATGCAGTGACCAATACTATAGACAGTATTAAAGTCGAGCCATTGATTTATATAAATTACAATATTCTTTATATTATTCATCATCCTGTACCTTCTGCAACCTATCATCATTTGCTTTTTTATCACGACTGCAGATTGAATAAAGTCTTTAATGAGCGTCTATCATGATGTATCCATGTAAGCTGTATGAGCAGTTTCAATTTTTCCTCCAGTGTGCATTACTTTCATTTATCGACACTGAATTTCAGTTGATATTTAATTGACCATTCATCTACCATGTTCAGGTCTCTCTAGTTCCTCACATTCCTCTCTGGTCCTGGCTAACCCTAATAATTTAAAGTTATCTGAAAATTCTGCTACCTCAAATCATTAATAGATATATTAATCACAGGAACCTTGAGGAACCAAGCCCCATGATGAAAATTGACCTTTTAATCCTACTCTTTTCTCCCAGTCAACTTTTGATCCAGGACAATATTTTGTTTCTCACTTTATGAATACTTAACTTCTTTAGTAACCTCTTGTGCAGGCCCTTACAAAAGTCTATTGGTAAGCTAAATAAATTATGTTAATCTTCTTTCCTTTATGCACTACTTTACTGACACGTTCAAAGAATTCTAAGAGGTTAGTGAGATACTCCCATGGACTTCAATGGGACCAGGATTTCACTCGTAGAGTCCCTCCCCTTCTCCAACCACTGCCTGAAATGCAATTGTACAAGAGGATAATTGTGCCACCAGTTTCTGAGAAATGATGTGATACTGCTAGCCTGAAGACAATTTTGCTTTGCTTTTTATGGTTTTGGGGCTAGATCCTCTGCTGATGTAAATTGGCATAGATCCATTGGATTTAATGAGAAGAGGATCTGGCCCTTAGTGTAAAAATTCATTACCTGTGAAACATGATGGAGTGACAGCCCAGGAGTCTTTCTTTTAGACACAGAAGAGGTACATTCTGAACACCAGTAGTACCAGCTTTTTGACACAACCACTAAACCTGATCTGGAGACGCGCTATAGGAGTGAAAGAGCTATTCTGTCTCCATGACTATTCAGTCCTTGGCTTCTCTGCTGAAATTGCCAGTAAAGTAGCCATATCATTAAATCCGTCATAATAATTGGCCACCAGCACACCTCCAAATCACATGGAATTACCATCGTTGTTAAGCAGCAGCCACTGGTGTTTAAATAAGGCTAAAATTAGTTCCCTGGGAAATGTCCCACCTAAATAGATTTCCTCATTTAGTAGAGTGGATTGCATTTATGCGAACTGCACTATAATTTAACTTCAGAGTCACTTGCTTTCTTGCAACTTTAACATAGCTTTATGGCACAATACTCACCCAAAACTTCAAGCATACTTTTTATGCCTATATTGTAAAGACTGGGAGTCGGAGATTTTAGCACATGCTAATGAGTTACTACAGTAATACCTCTGAAGCCATGTACAAAAGTACTGTTGATTAGAGCTGGCCAATACATTTTCAGAGAAACATGGTTTCATTGAAATCTGCTGTTTCATCAAAGACAAACCATTGGGGACATGTATTGATTTTGACAAAGTTTTTGATGGGACTTTCCGGTCACTTCTAGAGAGAGGAGAGCGGGGAAAAGAAGCGGGAACCTGACCTTTACAACCAGACAACAAATACTTTAACACAGTTCCATTTAGTGAAAATGCTTGAAGGGCTTTGTTTTAATTTCAGTGTGGATCAAAAATTGTAAATCCTCAAAAACTGTAGCAAAATGAAACTGCTGTCCTCCAGCAAGATCTACTGTTGATATATTCAGTGTAGGAAGGAACAACCTCTGTAAATTTAAGTTTCATTTTATCCATAATCTATTTTAATTTCAATTTGGCAGAAATAAAAATCCACATTGTTGAAAACCTGTAGGTATTTCACTATTTTTTGAGTTGTTCAATTAATTCATCTAGTGATTACCAGCCAAAAGTCAACGCTTATCTACAGTTGCCACACTGTTTGATATGAGCTACCATAGTTATTCCTTAGTATAAGGAAAACTGCAGAGTCTCAGGTATCAATGCATGTTTACTGTAGTGACCTATGAAGCAAATAACATGAATACAAATTAACATAATAAGTTTCCGAAATCAAATAAATTAGATAGTATGACAGTTTGTCTACCCAACATAAGCCTATAGCAGGTTAATGTAGGCCAGTAATGTAAGGTCTGAGGCCTTTTTCTGCAGCCACATCAAAACAATGAAATATCAGGCTGTTGAGAAGGTGCTCCTGTACTAATAGCACCCACCACCACCACCAGATAAAGAAACAGATCTTAAGATGTTTAACGAAAACTTTGTTTGATAGCATTCTGTCTGGCAAAGAATCACTTATCAACAGTCGTGGTTGTGAAATCTCTACTTCATTGTTTTGCCTTTATGGTCCCTACTTCTCTGTTGTTTATCTGTATGGTTTCTGCCTGGTTCTTTTACTGTTCCTGTCTTTTGCACAAGTAATTTTGCAAGATTTAAATCAGCAAAGGTGGTGTGGTATGATTGGTTAAAGAATTGTTTTTCAATATGTGAGGATTGGTCAAAGAATTATTTTGTAACACTTTAGTAAAATGATTGGTTACGTTACAGCTAAGGAGGATTCAAGTTTCAGTATATAAACAGGGGTTCAAAAGGAAGTTCTTTGGAACAAACTACAGGATGCAGCTCAAAATCAGAGCTGCCAGACCTCAACACCCTGCCAACTGTATCGTGCAGAAGCTGGAGTCCCTGGCCGACCTGATCCTGACTGGCCACCAGGAAGGTTTGTCTGCCTTATTGGGACTGGTGAGCATTGTATGCTTAGCGTGTGCATTCTGTTTTGGTAACTTGTAATAAACAGAGGTTAAGGATATTACTATGTAAGGCTCTTTCACTGGTAAAAAGTCCTGTAAGCCCACAGGTTATGCATGGAGCCCTAGGAATGAGTTAAGGGTGGGTGCCTAAATTAATCAGGTTATGTCTTGAGCCCTAGGAACAGGGTAAGGGTGAGTGCCCTAGACTATGCGGGTAGCAATAAGGGACCATTAACTTTATATGTTGACCTGGAGGGAAGCCAGGGATTGATAAAACCTTATGGCAGATGAAGCCCAGCTGGGGAAGGAGTGGGGATTGGATTATAAGACAGAAAGTGAGAGCAGGAAGAGACTGCAGGGAGGCCTTACCATGAGGTGAACTGAAGTGGTCACGTCAGGTGCCAGACTGGGGCGGAGGGTGCCATTAGCACCCAGAGTGTAGAAAATTGTGTCTGCTGCTGGTGCATATGTATTCTCTTTGTTCTAGATGCACAGAGATGGTGGAGTGCTGTGCTGGAGGAAGGAGGGCACAAGAGACATAACAGGCAGGCAGGAGAAAAGGGGGAGAGGGATTAAACAGAAAGCAGTAGATCTGCAGGGAGAGAGCAGGAGGGCAACTCTTATGTACGCTCTCTAGCTACTGCAGCAGCTGACTGATAGCACCAGCTTCTCAGGAGTCTGTTTCCTGCTGCTTCCCTGAACCCACTTGAGGAGACAGGCAGTCAACTGAGTAGTAGGAGCCATGTTAGGCCCTTAAAATGCTGATATCTTCCTCACTCAGTCCCTGCTACCAGTCTGCTTATTTGTACCCTTCAAATGGTGTTGAGAACTAGTGGCTGGCACAGAACAGCAGTCATGAGTGAAAGAAGAAAATGCCCCTCTGGGGCAGCATTCAGAAAAAGAAAGCAAGCAAAGGAAGCTTTTCTATCTAAGCAGGAAGGAGCTCTCCTGAGATACATAGACACAAATGTTCACGGTGAGCCTTCCGGCCCCAGTGAGGATGTGAGTAAGTGAGGAGATGCCTGATCTTCCACTTCGTCAGAGTGCAGGTGACCTGGGAGCTACTACAGCATCCATATCTCCATCTCAAATGAATGTAACCACACAGATTCCTAAAGAAAAGTGCAGATCAGAGAAGAGTGGTGGAGGCGCAAGAAACAGCTGCTGCTGAGTTTAGTTCCTTAAGTCTAGATGATCCAGGACTGTGGACCCATTTTAGCAGTAGTCCGAGGGACTTCTTGTACTGCATGGGCCACAGCAAGTGAAAAAACTTCATGTTCCCCAAAGACAATGAAAATAGAAGTTCCATCCAACACATACTGCATGGAGCAGTAAAGAGTCCTGTGGCACCTTATAGACTAACAGACGTTTGGAGCATGAGCTTCGTGGGTGAATACCCACTTCGTCGGATGCATGTAGTGGAAATTTCCAGGGGCAGGTATATATATGCAAGTAAGAAGCAGGCTAGAGATAACGAGGTTAGTTCAATCAGGGAGGATGAGGCCCTCTTCTAGCAGCTGAGGTGTGAAAACCAAGGGAGGAGAAATGGTTTTGTTGTTGGCAAGCCATTCACAGTCTTTGTTTAATCCTGAGCTGATGATGCAAATTTGCAGATGAGCTGAAGCTCAGCAGTTTTTCTTTGAAGTTCTGGTCCTGAAGTTTTTTTGCTGCAAGATGGCCACCGTAAGATCTGCTAATTGTGTGGCCAGGAAGGTTGAAGTGTTCTCCTACAGGTTTTTGTATATTGCCATTCCTAATATCTGATTTGTGTCCATTTATCCTTTTCCGTAAAGACTGTCCAGTTTGGCTGATGTACATAGTGGGGGGGCATTGCTGGCATATATTACATTGGTGGACGTGCAGGTGGAATGAACTGGTGATGGTGTGGCTGATTGGTTAGGTCCTGTGATGGTGTCGCGGTGTAATATTGGGCAGAGTTTACATTGGAGGTTTGTTGCATGGATTGTTTCCTGAGTTAGAGTTACTATGGATGCAGTGTGCAGTTAACTGGTGAGACTATGCTTCAGGTTGGCAGGTTGTCTGTGGGCGAGGACTGGCCTGCCACCCAAGGCCTGTGAAAATGAGGGATCATTGTCCAGGATGGGTTGTAGATCCCTGATGATACGTTGGAGAGTATTAGCTGGGGACTGTATGTGATTGGCCAGTGGAGTCCTGTTGGTTTCTTTCTTGGGTTGTCTTGCAGTAGGCGGCTTCTGGGTGCACGTCTGGCTCAGTTGATCTGTTTCCTTATTTTCCTCGTGTGGGTATTGTAGTTTTTGAGAATGCTTTGGTGGAGATTTTGTAGGTGTTGGTCTCTATCTAAGGGTTAGAGCAGATGTGTTGTACCTCAGTGCTTGACTGTAGATAATGGATCGTGTGGGTGTGCCTGGGATGGAAGCTGGAGGCATGAAGGTAGGCATAGCGCGTCAGTAGGTTTTCATATAGGGTGTATAATGTGACAATCACTTATTTGCACCGTGTGTCTAGGAAGTGGACCTCCCATGTAGATTGGTCAGGCTGAGTTGATGGTGGGGTGAAGCTGTTGAAATCGTGGTGAATTTTTCCAGAGTCTCCTTTCCATGGGTCAGATGATGAAGATGTCATCAATGTAGCGTAGGCAGAGAAGGGCCGTGAGTGGACAAGGGCTGAGGAAGCGTTGTTCCAGGTCAGCCATAAAAATGTTGGATATTGTGGGGCCATGCGGGTGCCCATAGCGGTGCCACTGATCTGGAGGTATATTATGTCATCAAATTTGAAATGTTGTGTTGAGGATAAAGGCACAGAGCTCAGCAAGCAGTTGTGCTGAGGCATCATCAGGGATACTGTTCCTGACAGTTTGTATTCATCTGTGTGTGGGATGTTTGTGTAGAGAGGTTCTACTCCATGGTGCTAGATGGTGTTTTCTGATAAGGTCACCAATGCATTGTAGTTTCCTCAGGAAATCAGTGGTGTCACAGAGTAGGCTGGAGTGCTGGTGACATAGGGTCTGAATAGAGAGTCCGCATATCCAGACAGTCCTTCAGTGAGAGTGCCAATGCCGAGATGATGGGGTGTCCAGGATTTCCGGGGTTTGTGGATCTTGGGTAGTAGATAGATAACCCTGGTTGGGGCTCTAAGGGTATGTTGATTTGTTCTGGTGTTAGTGTAGGGAGTGTCTGAGTAGATGGTGCAGTTTTCTTAGTGTATTCCTCAGTGGATCTGAGGGAAGTGGCCTGTAGAATTTGGTATGAAGAGTTGTCTGGCGGCCTCCTTTTGGTAGTCAGACCTGTTCATGATGACAACAGCACTCCTTTATCAGCCTCTTTGATGATAATGTCAGGGTGGTTTCTGAGGCTGTGGATGGCATTGCGTTCTCACGACTTAGGTTATGAGGCAAGTGATGTTGTTTTTCACAATTTCTGCCTGTGCACGTCGGCAGAAGCATTCTATGTATAGGTCCAGATGTCATTTCGACCCTCAGGGGGAGTCCATGTGGCGTTTTTCTTCGCGTGCCTGTTGGTGGGAGGGCAATGTGTATCAGTGGGCTGTTCAGTGTTATCCTGAAGTATCTTTGAGTCGGAGACTGCGAAAGTAGGCTTCCAGATCGCCACAGAACTGTATCATGTTTAGTAGGGGTGGCAGGGCAGAAGAGAGATTCCGAGAATAGGACAGACTTTTCTTCTGGGTGAGTGTGTAGTTGGATAGATTACAATATGCTGGGTGGGTTTAGGGGTACCACGGTTGTGCCCCATGTGCCAGGTAGGAGTTTAGACATCTTACAGTCTTTTTCCTTTGTAGAGAGTGAAGTGAGTAATTGTAGATCTCCTGTCTTATTTTAGTGAGAGTCCGTTTGTATGGAAGTTTGGTTATTTATGAGAGTCCAGGTTGGAGAGCTCTTTTTTGATGTTTCCTGTTTGCTGTAATAGGATGCTGATCAGGTGGTTCCTCAGTTTCTTTGATAGAGGTATGGCATAATCTCTCACTGTGGTCTGTGTAGTATGTAGAGAGCAGTGATTTTTACCTTTGTCACATTGGCATGAAATCCCAATGGTGACAAAATGGGGGCCATGGCTTATGTATTCAAAAACCCAGAATGCTGCATACCGTTTTTGTTGCAAACTCTTCCAGTCTAATGTTCCAGCCACATTGGCTTCTACAGGAACAAAGGACTGGAAAATCTGGCTAGAAATCTGGCATGCCATGAGAAGGCAGCAAATCACCAGAGAGCATTCATAGTGGAAAGAGCTTGAGATGAGACTATGGTTAAAGGCCCCCATAGATGATCAGAATCAAGAGAAGATTGCATCAGAGTCTCTTTACTGGCAAACATTCTGAAAAGGCTCATTGCCATTGTGAGAATGCCTGTACCAAAACCTAGCATGCGTGGCATTTTCAGAACAAAACAATGGAAACTTCTTTAAAATTGTGGCGCTCATGGCTGAGTTTGATGCTATACTCCAGGAAGTACAAGAAAGCACAGAAAGCACCACTTTGATTATTCAAACAGATAAAAATGCTATGTTTACTATGCAGACAAGAAAAGTTACATTTGCTGTTCAGGCATTTGAAAGTTACTTAAATTTATGAACAAGGCATTTTAAATTGTTAGTTCTCCTTTATTGGGGTAGGTAGCAGAGCAGTAGAAGAGTAGAACAGGAAGAAGGCAGAATTTAGACTTTCAAAGTTTTGGCCCAAACAAGGGCAATAAGGTTGTCATTTGAGCTCCCTGCCTCAAGTGCAAAATGTTTGTGGGCCATACTGAGGGAGGAGGTCTGCAGTCACTGCAAGAGGAAAAAGGAGTTGGCATGGACAAGGAGGAGATCCAGGGAGAGAGTAAGTTCCTTGGTACTGCCCTGGACTGGGGAGTCTGGCAGGAGGCTGAGAAAGTGTAAGTAGTCATGGGGAGTTTAAAGTGGAAGTTAAATCCTATGAGGAAAATAGAAAGGAGCATAAACTCTGGCAAATGAAGGGTAAAGGTATAATCAGGAAGCCCAAAAAAATTTGAAGAACAGCAAGCCACAGACTCAAAATAGTAATAGCAATTTTTTTTAAGTACATCAGAAGCAGGAAGCTGTTAAACAACCAGTGGGCCACTGGATGATCGAGATGCTAAAGGAGCACTCAAGGATGATAAGGCCATTTGTTGGAAAACTAAATGAATTTTTGCATCGGTCTTCCTGGCTGAGGGATGTGAGGGAGATTCCCAAACCTCAGCCATTTCTTTTTAGGTGACAAATCTCAGGAACAGTCCCAGATTGAGTGTCACTAGAGGAGGTTTGGAACAAATCGATAAACTAAACAGTAATAAGTCACCAGGACCAGATGGTATTCACCAAGAGTTCTGAAGGAACTCAAATGTGAAAACTGTACAACTACTAACTTGTAGTTTGTAACCTATCATTTAAATCGCTTCTGTAGCAATGACTGGAGGATAGCTAATGCAATGCAATTTTTTAAAAAAAGGGCTCAAGGTGATCCTGGCAATTAGAGGCTGGTAAGCCTGACTTCAGTACTGGGCAAACTGGTTGAAACTATAGTAAAGAATAAAATGTCAGACACATAGATGAACATAATTTGTTAGGAAGAGTCAACATGGTTTTTGTAAAGGGAAATCATGCCTCATCAATCTACTAGAATTCTTTGAGGGGGGGCAACAAGCATGTGGACAAGGGGGAATTCAGTGGATATAGTGTACTTAGATTTTCAGAAAGCCTTTGACAAGGTCCTTCACAAGGCTCTTAAGCAAAGTAAGCTGCCATGGGATAAGAGGGAAGGTCTCTCATGGGTTGGTAACTGGTTAAAAGATAGGAACAAAGGGTAGGAATAAATGGTCGGTTTTCAGAATGGAGAGAGTAAATAGTGGTGCCCCCAGGGGTCTGGTGCTGGACCAGTCTATTCAACATATTCATAAATAATCTGGAAAAGGGGTAAACAGTGAGGTGGCAAAAATTTGCAGATGATACAAAACTACTCAAAATAGTAAAGTCCCAAGCAGACTGCAAAGAGCTACAAAAGGATCTCACAAAACTGGGTGACTGGCAACAAAATGGCAGATGAAATTCAATGTTGATAAATGCAAGTAATGCACATTGGAAAACATAATCCCAACTTTACCCTATAAAATGATGGGGTCTAAATTAGCTGTTACCACACAAGAAAGAGATCTTGGAGGTTGTGGGTAGTTCTCTGAAACGTCCACTCAGTGTGCAGCAGCAAACAAAAAAACTGAACAGAATGTTGGAATCATTAGAAAAGGGATAGATAATAAGACAGAAAATATCATGTTGCCTCTATATAAATCCCTGGTATGCCCACATCTTGAATACTGCGTGCAGATGTGGTCGCCCCATCTCAAAAAGGATATTTTGGAATTGAAAAAGGTTCAGAAAAGGGCAACAAAAATGATTAGGGGCATGGAATGGCTGCCATATGAAGAGAGATTAATAAAACTGGGACTTTTCAGCTCGGAAAAGAGATGACCAAGGGGAGATATAATAGAGGTCTATAAAATCATGGCTGGTGTGGAGAAAATAAAAAAGAATGTGTTATTTACTCCTTATCATAACACAAGAACTAGGGGTGACCCAAATGAAATTAATAGGCAGCAGGTTTAAAACAAACAAAAGGAAGTATTTTTTTCACACAGTGCACAGCCAACCTGTGGAAACCCTTGCCATAGAATGTTGTGAAGGCCAAGATTATAACAGGGTTCAAAAAAGAACTAGATAAGTTCATGGAGGATAGGTCCATCAATGGCTATACACCAGCATGAGCAGGAATGGTATCCCTAGCCTTTGTTTCCCAGAAGCTGGGAATGGGCGACAGGAGATGGATTGCTTGATGATTATCTGTTCTGTTCATTCCTCCTGGGGCACTTGGCATTGGCCACTGTCAAAAGACAGGATACTGAGCTAGATGGACCTTTGGTCTGACCCACTATGGCCACTGTAATGTTCTTATGTACATTGTGCTCATCCATAACGAAATAAGGTAGAGAAAATGGTTTACATTTGTCTTTGAAAAAACTATAATATTTAAAGCTCTTTACAAACATTAGCCAATTAAACTTCTCAATATCCTTTGAAAGAGGTGAATATGATCATTCCCAGTTTTACAGATGGGGGAATCTCAGCTAGGGATGTTGTTACTTGCCAAAGATCACAGAGAAGAACAAACAGGATTAGAACTTATCAGTTCTTCACGCTGAGTGCAGTGCACAGATCACTGCAGTGTGTATTTCTCTGGGATATGATTGCTGTTGATGACACAGAGGAATCACAGGCTCAGACTTCACCCCCCAAAGTATTTCATCAGTATTATCATGCTGTTTACTTATCCCAGCCCAATGTAACCTATCTCTTTGGCTCATAATGTACTATGTCAGTGGGCCCTGAGAGGGGAAGATACCTCCAGAGTTGCATGCCTGACCAGAAGCAAAGTGCTCTGCTTGGTCTGCTCATTTGCCTATTATTCCCAAAAAGCAGTTCCAGATCGCTTCTACTTGATAGCAATGCTCATGTCTGAACAACTGAAACAAACTAAAAGATTTTTTGGTATTACGTTTAAATGCATAGAGTTCTTTTCTGTTAGCTTTCCAAGCAGAATTGTGGAAGGCTTTCCCCACTTTTAGCCTCCACACTTTGCTTATTATTGGGTCGCACCTACTCCTTTTATAATCAAACTAAACTCGCCTCCACATTCTGACACATTCCGTGCGCCTGCTATTCCCTGTCCGTCGTTACTTGGGCAAGGTTCACAAGTAAGTTGACCTTCTGTGTCTTGGTATGTTCCTGGTGAGCAAGGAAGGCACTGATTATGTTCTCCACTATAATAGGTTCCCATGCTGCAGGTAACTGAGGAAAGAAAAGCAGAATTTACTTAAGGACCTTCATTTTGATAATGTAGCTTTGCCTTCATATCAAACATTTATAGAAGATGGAACTCTTTGATTCACCCCACCATTATCAATGACATTTTGCAGATTTTGGGCCAATGGAACTAGGTCAGTCAATGGAACTAGGTCAATTTACAACAGCTGAATATCCATCCTGTATTGTTTAAACCATTAAATGATATTTTACTGCATTTAAACATTTATCAGATATATGCTTACAAAAGAGTTAACTCAGTTTTAAAAATTTATGTTGTATTTAAAGCAAAATGCTCTTTCATAATGGATGGAGAATTAAGTGAATTTTCATTTATAGTAGATACATGTAAGTGGTGGTTTTATGGGAGTTGTAGATACAAGATCTACATTCTGAGGGCATGATCAGTTGACATAACAATGTCAAAGATTTCTCCAAAGGCAATGTATCCCATCTCATATTGTATACTTCCTGACAGTGACATGGCTTAACTGGCAACCATTCTAAACACATACATTAATCCACATTTTCCTGCTGAAAAAGGATATTTCCTTAAACATTTTATAGCATTAGGTCTATGGGGTAAAGCTTCAGGGTTGTTAGACTATAATAGCTAAAATTTTCAACCCAGCCTCTAAATTGCAGTGTGTGTGTGTATGAACCAGGTAATCAAACATCTATCAAATCCACATTAGCAAATTCTATTCTTTTTGAATGTAAACAACTGGCTGTGTAAAATTTCACTGAAAAATGTATAGATGGGTTTTGAAAATTTGACTCACAGTAACTATAGTGGTGTGGTTAGCAGGAAAAAAAAGTTGTATTATCGGTGAAGTAGGAATATAGTGCTGAGAACCAGAGTAAAACGGTTAGCACCAGTGTCTGGCTAAAGTCTGGAGACTTGGAAAACAGTTAAACCTTTTTCCACATAGAATTAGAACAGGCTAACCTGTTTTTGATTTTTCTAGATTATCTAAATATCTAACATATTTACTATATGGCTTACTGTTGGCCAGTTAATTTTAAGGGGGTTTTATTTTTGAGTGCTGTAGGTCAGAATGTAACTCCAATTTTTCTAGGACTTACCACATTTTCCATCCTGCAGCACTTGCCCTGTACTGCATGCCTCATGTCCTTCAGTAGCCTTAGCTGGCTTATGAGCCACTTCGTACTCTGTCCCAGAAAACTGAATGTAAAATTGCTGTTTGTTAATAGATTTTCTCAATGTTTTGATTGCAGTTTGCAGCTTCTGCTCCATCCTTTTCCGCACACAGTCAAGGTTACAGGTGTCTAGGTGGGAAATAAGAAGAAAACTAGAAGCAATTGAGATTCATGTTTAAGCAGAGTTGTTTAGTAAAAAATTCTTAACCGGCAAAATTCTCTGGTACTTTGTCCACTTCTCTTTATGTAGCAAGTGGCAAAGAAATTGTATTTCTTTTTTAAAATGCTAGCGTCGGCTGGCTGACTGGCTGGGTTGACTTTAGGCAGTCTGCAAGGGACAGTCAAGCACTTTGTGCTCTTGCAAACTAAACTTTCCTATCCATAACTGCACACAGAGCTCTGATCTTGTCTCAATCCCAGCATAAAAAGCTTCAAGGTTGGTTCTATTGACTGTCTATAGACAGGGATATAGTAAACACATCACATCAACTGGCAGAGCTAAGCTGGCATCAAGTGAGCATACCCTGCACTGTTATGGGTTGTGGCAGTGACTATTGCTATGTGGATTCCTAAAGGTATTAGTAATTGTCCTCCACAGTGTATTTCCAACGGTTTAATCCAGTTCACTTCTAAAAGACTCAATTTGGAAATGTTATTCCATAGTTTGGAAATGTTATTCCATAGTTTAACAACACTCTTAAATATTGAAATATTTATGATAGCATAAATTTCTATTTGATTTTATACCCTAATGCTACAACCTGGAGAGCCCTAAACAATTCTGCCCCATCCTGAATCTTCTCCACATGCCAAAATGTAAGTATGTTGAAATGCATGATAAAACATGTTTGATTTTCAGACTCGTTCAGCAATCTATATTCTAGGAGATGTCTTTGTGGCCAATGGTGTGAGACATCTCCTAAAAGGAAGCAGCAATGAGCCAATCCTGTATCAATGAATGTATCTCTTAGTAGTAGAGATGAGTCCAAATCAAATCCTAAGATCTAAATACTTCTGAATTTAGTAGAAGTTTGGCTCCAGATCAGATCTTTTGGCTCATTTGCAGCTATTAGCTGAATTTCATGCTGCATCCTAGTCATCCTGACTGCAGAACTTCCACTGAAGTCAATGGAAGTTCTGAGTGGGGATGGGCTGTTCCATTATGGTTTGGGTAATGTGCTTTGTAGACAGGCCTGGTGAAACAGCAGCAGAGAGATACTGGCAATTGTCGACCACAGTGAGGCACTGCTATACGATTTCCCCACAGAACTCCAGAAAAGATCTTCCACACACCTGAGACTTCCTCAGACTTCATCTCCACTTCGAATTCGGCAGTGATATGTGACACTTCTTTCGATGGTGACTTGCGGCCCCGACGTTTTTTCTTGGAGGAATCACACTTGAGGTTCACAAAGGTCACCTGGCAGTTGTCTGTACAAGGGAATTGACCTCCTTTGCATAACAGAAGTGACATGGAAGAGAAATCAAGTAGCAAGGTAGCAAGTGACAAGCTGGTGTGTGATATTTCAGCTGGGTTAATATTAATGCTCTGGCAGATTTTGTAACATTCCACATGCATTGTTAGACATACCCTTATTTGTGCAATTTTTGCTTGTTGTAAGTGAGGGCACGAAAAGAAGCCCATACAGCACAGACAGAATGGCAATGCTTAGCTGTGTGTTGATACTGTTTGTGTCTTTAATAAGGATAATAAATATTTTCCACATACTATGTCTAAGGATGTGGAAGCTCTTTTCAAACATTAAATAAAAGTAATGTTTTACGCTTAGTTTATTGATGATTAAATTAAATCAGAGTGTTCACTTGCATAATGTCACATTACAAGACAGATGAAGAGCAAAGACCAAATGTAGAAGTATGGCTTCACACTTGTGTTCTAGCCACTAGGCAACATTTATATTGTGATAACCATTAGGCAACAATGTTTTTCAAAATTCCTTTGAGTGGAAGGCTATAAATATATTTTATAAGGTTTTAAGTTTGGTGTATACAGCCTAGGAAAATTGAAAAGACTATTTAAAAACACAGAGCTACTGAGGCGGAAGGGAGTTATCTCAGTTAGGAGACAACTAGATAAGCATTCATGTGCCTGTACAGAGATTTCGGGGATATCCACCTGGCTTTTAATAACTGAGGGTACGTCTTCACTATGGAACTAAACTGGTGCTGCTGCAATCGATATAGTGCTCTCCTGTCGATTTCTGTATTCCACCTTCTCTAGAAGAGTAAGGTAAGTCAGTGGGAGAGCATCTCCTGTCGACACTGCGTGGCACCGCTGTAAGTGGATCTAGCTTTGTCGACTTCAGTTATGTTATTCATGTAACTGAAGTAGCATAGCTTAGATCGATTTACCGCGGTAGTGTAGACAAGCCATCAGTGCCACAGTGGCCTTTCCAGTGCTGTAGTGCACAACTCTACAACACCAAAGCCACCAAGAGTATTTTGTTTTGGGTATAGTATTATATTATATAATCTTACTGTGTAATCATACAATTGGTAGCATTCATTCAAATCAGATGAAATTATAGATACAAGGCAAATAGCTAGCAAAGTATAAAGCAAATACAGCCAAGAAAATACACTTACAATATGGGCTGAAAAAGAATTTCTGTGGCTTTCAAAATGGTTTTGATAGCCAAATGTTATAGAAGGAAAACAACCATGATGACAAGATAGCACTTTAAGCAATAAGATAATTATTTTACTGGTGCTTTGAAAATTAGAGAGAGGAGAATAGTTACATTGTAGGTTAAGATAAATTATGAAATTAAATGAAAAACAATCTTCAAATTCTATTATAATATTCTATTGTTTCTATTTAGTGTTTATGTGTGATTTTTTTTAAATAAGGAAATTTCCAGACAAATCTATGTTAATCGGGAATTAAGATTGAGAGTACAGCTCAGTAATTTAGAGTAAAATACATGACTGGGATGTTATAATTATACCAAAACTAAGCATTATAAACCCAGGAATTTCAGAATTAACATATTTGGACTTCTTTTAAATTTAACAGTACGGTATGGAAATTCACAATTAGGACACTCAAACAACCTTAACTCTGCTCTGCAGTGACACCAAGAGGGAAAAAGAAAAGAAAAAAAATCTAACATATCTTTAAAAATAATTTGCCATAATCTACTCAGGGAAATCTACAAAAACCTCAAACCAGAAGCCTGCAATTGATGTGCAGGTAAAGTCCCAGGTCTATCTATTGCAAAAGCATTCCAAACTAGGACCTCAATTGATAAGCATGGCAGGAGAAGGGAGGGGTAGCTCAGTGGTTTGAGCATTGGCCTGCTAAATCCAGAGTTGTAAATTCAATCCTTGAGGGGGCCAAAAATCTGTGTGGGGATTAGTCCTGTTTTGAGCAGGCAATTGGACTAGATGACCCCTTGAGGTCCCTTCCAACCCTGATATTCTATGATATCTAGTTTGTGCAAAGCAAATGCCTCTATTTTGACTTCACTTGACATCTCAAAGACATGCCATGGTATATGTAATTAAAAATGGTTAGATTTTTATCATTTAAAACCTCTCTTTTCTGTTTAACTTTGAAAGGGATGCTCAGGATGATCCTTTTCTGTGCTCCTAATAATAGCCTAGATTATCAAAGTGGAAACAAACAGTTTTCACAATCTACTTTCCATTTCACTGTTTATGTTGTTTATTTACTTTTTGTCCTTCACTCTATTTGGGCACTCAGTTTAGAATGGTTAATCTCACTTTTGTGTTTAGTCAGCTTCTCTTTCTTGGTCCTATAAACACAATCAGATAACAATCCCACACTACCGAGGTTGCAGTTACTACATGGGAATGTTTAAAGCAAAAGAAAGAAAATCTTTAAAGAATTCATGAAAATATTTATACTCAAATCAAATGCTGGGACTTCATTTCTGATTTTGCTAAAATTAGAAATTATGTCTAACTCACTCCACTTTCTTGATCTTTTTTGTAATACCATAGCCTAACATTCCAGTATAAGGGAAGCAAACTGAAGATTGCATGGTATATTACAGTGATTCTCAAGCTTTTGTACTGGTGACCCCTTTCACATAGCAAGCCTCTGAGTGCGACCTCCCCTTATAAATTAAAAACACTTTTAAATATATTTAACACCATTATAAATTCTGGATGCAAAGTGGGGTCTGGGATGGAGGCTGACAGCTCACGACCCCCCCATGTAATAACCTCGCAACCCCCTGAAGGGTCCTGACCCCCAGTTTGAGAATCCCTGGTATATTAGATTTAGATTATAGATTTCCTGTGCAGCTGCTGTCTCGTCTGTTTAGGTACAGCCACCAGCACAATGAGACCCCAATCCTAGCATAATAAAATAAAATTAGTAATAATAATATGTCTTGCTATCATAAATTTTATTTTAGAAATCTAATTCTAGGAAACAAAAACAAATTTAGCCGACATGGTGTCATTCTACTTCCCCTTGGCCAGTAGCTATCCATCTCATGGGTATTCTACCAATGACGATGCTAGCCATTTAGCAAGACCACCTGAATTCATGAGATTACTGCCATTTGGGGCCAATACCTGGCAAAAACAACTCTAAGTTTTCAGCACTGTCAAATCTAAAACCTAGCCCAAATTCAGTTTGAATCTGAATCCTGGCCTGAACTTAATTAAGGTCCATATTTGTAAACCATAACTTTCTCCATCTGCACAATAATCACAAGTTATCAAAACGAACTAAAAGAACCATTGCTGACTCTCTGCTCATGTGTTACAAAAAATGACATACCTATAATAGTTTGCTTCCCAATGTCTTTAATCTTTTCTTTGCTCCGAGGCCGTAAATGGCACTTTGCATCTTTAATTTTAAAGCGAGCTTTCTGCTTGATCGGTGGGGCTAATGAATCTGTTGAAATAAAATTAAAAGTTATAATTCTTAATGTAGTCTTAAAGGGACCTGGCACCTATTTTTGAAATGAAGCTGTAGTCTCCTTGTAACATAAAGGAGAGACAGGACTCAATGAATCTATAACTCTTTCTTTACCTTGTGTACATTCTATATGTGACTCTTGAATTAAATTCCATACAGCTACTTTTCCCACAAACAGATGAGAATACTCCCAGGTCTACAGACTCTCACCAGCCAATGAGAGTTTTTTCAGTGAGTGTGATTATACCCTGATATTCAGCGGGTGGGCAGAGATCTGAAGAAACCAACTGAACTGGCATTCTTCCTTGCGAGCTTGCCTGTGCAGTCTTGGTGATGTTTGGCTGCATTAATAAAACCAACTGCTATAATTTTTCTATCTCTACTCCTGACTCCCCAAATTACTACGGGTTTGATTCTGATCTCATTACTCTAATGTAAAATTAATTAAATGGAGTTACACTGTTGGCAGTTTAAAACTATCTCTTGCCTGTATGGCAAAAAGAACTGCCTTTAACTACTTTACTGCAGTCTATGGCTCACAAGCTCTATTCTCCCTCTTTCAATCAAAACATGTCTTGCAGCAGCAGCTGCTGATGTTAAGCTTGCAGGACTCCAAAAGTTGCTACACAACTCAGGATTGACTGGCAAATGTAACTGTTACTTGCCTTTCTAGCAAAGATAACTGCCTTTGAACTACTTAATTGTAGCTGAAAAACCTACACCCAACCTGTCTCCTTCCCAGTCAGCATGGACTTCTTCTGATGAGAGCACTAACAGACAACACAGCTAAGTCTCACGCATGCTTAGCAGTGCGTCACCCGTTTTTCCTGTAGCATCACTTGTGCAGCTTATTGGTTATCTACTAAGCTCATACCCCAACACCTCCCAATATACATTATGTATATATACAATATTTATTTATAAAACTGGGAAAATACAACCAGAAGATAAATCAACTCTCCATTCAAGGAAAATAGGCAGTGAAATATCTAGAGTCCTGATAACATAACATCAGCAGATGTTACATTCTAACGTCCTGTTCTCAGTTGCTTATAACTTAGCTGAACTTTAAACACTGGGGCTGAAATTTTCGATGTGGGATGTCTGCCTCAGGCTGGCTTATTTTAAAAAGTTTTAGCAAAAATAGTTTTTGGAAGACAAGATTATGGAAAAATATATTGTTTGCCCATGTTAAACAAAATTCTTACAACCATTTTGTTGAGAAGCTCTGGCACCTCCATGCTCTGGAGCTAGGTTTTAAAATTTAGTGCGAGGGTGGGGGGAAACCCTGGTGCCAAGAGTGCCTTTTATTGCCCCTGTGAAAATGTGCCCAAATTTGGCCATGTTACAAAATGCAGTTTGCACATGCTCAGTTAGAAACTTGTTACAATTTGGCAGCTAAATTCTCAAAAATTCCATCCTCATTGAACATAGTCCAGCCCCTCAAAACTCCTATATGTTTATTGGACTGTACATGTGCCATATCCCCCCACCGGCTGAACATATTCCTGCTCAGGATCACTGGAAACAATAGTATGCAATCATGTAGCTAAAGACGGGAATCCTAATAAATATTCATAAGGGGGCCTAAGGGCTTGCATAAACAACCTTAATTATGGTATTTCCTAACTTTTAAGTGCTCAACTTTCAACCCTAACATTCTTTTAAAACACTTTTTTGGATGCTATTTATATATTAGATATCTATCAATATCTATTTATATTTAGATATATCAAAACGCATGTGCACACATGCGAATTATGTAGTACACACCTGCACAATTGGGAAGTGTTGTGTTGCGTTTCTGTTGGGCTTTGCCTTGCTGGACTGGAACTCCACAGCTCAGTGTGTAACTATTCTCTGAATCTGAACAGAAATGAAAAAGTGGATGCAGAGTGAGGCATATACAAAAAATCCTTTCTGACACATTCTCCTCACTCTTCACTAATCAGCATGAACACACAATTTTTGAATAATCACATCAATTATCTACTTTGTGTGTCTAATTAACCTTTGGAAGGGTTGAATGGGGACAGACTTGAGTTTGCCAAAGTCTACCTGTTTCCAACTGTTGACTACAAACTTTATGTTCTTCCATCACTGGAATTCCACATCTTATTCACAAGGTGTATGATGCTAACCATGATGCTAACCATGAATCATTTAAGGGCAATGATCAGCAAATACTTTATTGTGTTTGTAACTCACAGTCAATGGGCTTTGATAATCTCACTTAATTCACAAATACATGACATGCTTTACTGAGTAATTCTAATTTCAGCATTTTGACGGAAATTTTAAAAGAAAAATATAACACCTCAAGCGCCATAATAGGGCTTATTCACTACATGGTCAAAACTGTGCATTTGTGTGTGCAAATTAAGTACAGCTTTTCACCTCTCTCTGCTAGACTGATAATAAAACTAGAATCTCTGCACAGCATTTAACAGCACCAAAAGCAAATACAAAAGGATCATATTGTATATAAATCTCTGAAAGGGAGAGAGAAGATATAGGAACAGTTAATATTAAATTAAAAAAAAAACTATGTAGAGAACAGGAACCTGTAGTAAGTGATACAGCAAAATATAGGCAAAAAAGGATGAGGTAATTGGCAGTGCATGGCTAATTGAGACCCAGACAGACTAGTTTTGTAATAGTTGATTCTAGTGTCATGTTAATGCAGCAAATAACACAGCTGAGGATGGGTTTGTTGCCATGCAGTTAATTTTCAGTCTCAAGTGTAGGAAGTCTTCCCCCACAAAACTAGATCTGATAGAGAATGTCCATTTGTTGTGTGTGTCTTAGGATAAAGTTAAGATGAGGTAATTGCTCTGCCAAGTCCCTGTGTGAGCGATGAAGTTCTTTGCATTGTGGCATTGGAGTTGAAGTTGTTCATTATGACTTACAGTACCCTAATTAGTCTGGAACCTGCCTGAGGCCTCCTTTATCTCCATGCCATATTGCCACTGCTGGGCTCCTGACAGGGTATGTGCATGTGGGCCCCTTTCTTTGGAATTCACTCCCCACCCTTGTCCAACTACCCAATTAGGCTGACTTGCAAGATATAATGTACAGTCCATCTTTCTAAGCAGATATTTGGGGAGGGCTGAGGTGGCTTTATTGCTATAATGAAGAACTGGCTGGAATTAGCTGAAATTAATTATTTCATTTGTTCAAGGTTCTGGAATTTGCTGAATTGATACTTTAATTTAGTTAAGTTTCTCTTTAGCATTGTATTCTAGATAACACATTAGTCCTTCATAGCCTTTCGCTATTTTAGTACTTCTTTTATTGTTTTCTCAAATGTCACCTATATTTAATTAAGTAGAGCCCAACCCTGCAATGAGAGTTGGAGGTGCTTAGCAAGTCACAGGATCAGGTCCTTATAGTGTGCTGTAATTGTGTTTAATGAGCATTTGCACATGTACTTTAATCTACAAGTAATGTTTCCCCCCTTGTATTTGTTCACAATAAAAACTTAATGAAAGTGTTATAAATACAATTAAAACAAAACAAAACAAAACAAGGTCACCTTATGTACGAGTAGATATGAAAATGCAGTATTGTACCAACCTGGAACAAAAAGTGTATTGGAAGGGCATGACAAAAAGCAGCTCTCTATTCCTCCTGATTTACTACAGACAAGTTGAGCCTTAGGAGCTGGTTTGGCATTTGGGAGGCATTTCACCATCTCTGAGGAAGAAGAAATAAAAAATCAGCCTGTGCAACCTGGCAGCCTTAACAGGCTGCTCCCTGACAATAGTGAACCACAGTATTACTAGCAGAGACAGGCATGAACAATAATCCATGTCCAAGCATCCCTAAGCTTTGTGTATGTTGCGGGGAGAATATCTGGCATTTGAACCTGGATCTGGATTTAAAGTTTGCACCTGGCTCATATCTTTATAATAAGCTGAGCCCAAAATCTGCATCAGAAAATCCCCAAATACCAGAATGCTCCAAATCCAGATCTAGATTTTGAAGCTCGGGTGTACTACTAGTTATTGAAGAAATTCAGTGCAAAATCTAGTCTCAGAAGTTGGCGGGTAATAGTAGTCGTATGAGATCCCTGGCCTTTTTTTGAGTAATATTACCCTATTCATAGTGTACCATGGGACCCACTGCAACAACAAACACAGGAGTCACTTTCACTAAAACTTGTTTACTGAAATTCTTGCAAAGTAGTGTTTCCCATTTCCCATTTCCAGCACTCACTGACTATGCTCTCAGCACCTCTTTCTTTTTAATTCCTGCTCAACTCTCAACTTCCTCATCTTGGAATAGAAAACCTCCAAAGAGGGCTGAGATGCTTCAGGAAGTGCTAGGGATGAGTCAAGCAAGGGGTATTCTTCTCTCTGAACCAATGCCCCAGCACACTGCTTTGAAGAGACACTGTGCTACAGAAGGGGACGTCTTTCAGATGACACCCAAATAGAAGTTCTGACCACTCTGTATCAGTGTAAATACCCCTGGCATGTACCTTTAAAGGAGTGTAACTCTTGTGTACTGGAAGCATGCCAATCAATTGCAATTCTGTAGCATTTAGTTTAATAACTGCTAATTAAAGTTGAATTTGGATAAGGTATTTCTCATTTCCCATGCTGAACTGTTATGCAATTTTACTGTGAGCTGTTGAACAATTTCTGGGATTCAGCACAGAAGTGACTGCATGTCAGTAATGGATTAAGTGATACCAATAAAGGATTTACACTAAAATTCCTTGAGATGCAAAGAACTATTTTAAACAAAAATCATTATTATAAACACAAATTACTGTTATGTGCATTTCTCAGCTGTAGCCAGTAGGTGTCATCAGTATCCATATCAACGCTATGATACCTAAACACTTTTCTTTCGCTCTCTTTTGTAACTTTCTTTTTTATATTTTGTTTGAACTAAGGAGTTGAAGGGTTGTTAGGCCCTTCTTCAAGCAGGTACTAAAAGGTTAATTGGGTTTTCAAAACTACATTTAGTTTCTGTATGGCTAATCCTGCTTAAAACCCATACAAAATCAGCAGAGACATATATAGGTATGTGTACACTGCCATCAGAGGGATGATTGTGGCATGGGTTGTCATACCCATACTAACACGGCTAAAAATAGCAGCAAAGATACAGCAGCACCAATCCTGATGCAGGCTTGCACTGTATGTACCCACAAGATCCCTGGTGGGATTGCACCACTAGCTCTAAAGCCCATGCTGCTGCATCTTCACTACTATTTCAACCGTGCTACCTAGAATAAAGTTAGCACAGGTATGTCAACCCGTATCAATGTAGCACTTGGTAGTGTAGACATACCCTATGTCTCTGAGGCCACTTTCTCCTGATAGTTTCCTGACACACCTCATTAGATAGCTCTTGCTTTATAAGATCCCATTGGCTGAACCCTGCTTTCCTTCCTGCTGGGTTCCAATACGGCAATTGTATGGCTTTGTATACTGCAGCTATTGGGAGTTTAGAACTGCAGCATCAAAACCCAATGGATTGACAGCCATGCCTGTCTGGGATCCACCAGTGATAGTCTGCCAGGTTCAAAAGTGTGGGTGGAACTAAGCAGGGCCCAGATAAAATAGACCAATTAAAATGGATTAGTTGAACAATCTTGGCTGGCTTGTGCTGAGTAAAATGGGAGCACAGGTTAGAGCAAGGGTACCGGGACAGAGTCCGGATATCTACATTATATTCCCAGCTTCCCTGATCTATTGTTTAAATGTGTGCAAGTCCCTTCAACTTCTCTTGATTTCTGAATCTGGAATAAGGGAATAATCATACTTATTTCACTCACAGGACTGTTTTGATGCTTAATTGAGTAAAGTTTGTAAAACACTGAGATCTCTGGACTGAGAAGATTACTGTATAGAAGTACAAACTGTTACTATTGAGCAAAAGAGGATTCTGTAGCTTGAATGTTCATGAGTTACTGAGTATTCACTATATATTCTCATGTTGTAACAGTAGTTTCTAACACAGTTTTCTCCAGACTATGCTGGTAAAAAACAAGATCAGCAGAAAGATTATGTTCATTGTAATCCTTGTTAGAAATATAGGGGAGAAATCACTGTCCAACAAATAATAATGGACAACATCAGTCAAGAAGGATGTTTTATTTTTAGGCTTCCAACAAGAGATTACAATGAATGAAGAAAAATTTATGACTATGAAAACATTCTTAAAAGAGCCTTTTATTGTGGGAACAATTTTTTTTAATAGAATGAGGGGGAATACAATACAATACGTTATTGGTGTAATTATATATTAGATCTCAAAAGATTATCATTCCTGTTGTTAGCTTATAGCTCATTTCTGAGGACTAGTTTGTACACTGGTAGGATGACAATCTAGATGGCCTAGAAAGAATTTTCCATCTCTAGTTCCTATAACAATACTTAGCTTGAATATAGCACTTTTCTTCCACAGATCAGAAAGAACTTTACAAAGAAAAGTGGGGAAATTGAGGCACACAATAGCATGGTGACTTGGCTGTGATCACAGAGAAAGCCAGGGGAAAAGCTGGAAACAGAACACAATCCCCTCATTTCCAGCCCAGTGTTTTATCCACGTCACCAAACTGCCTTCCCTATATAGATGGTTATATTCTATTAAGTAAACTTCCTTATCTATTATTCTATCTGGCTATCAATACATGCTTGACAATTACATTAATTCCTAGCAGTTTTAAATCTAAACACAGGTTTAGGTTAAATGATTTCTAAAATGTCAGCACCATCATTTAAAAAAAATAGAATTCATATGAAATTGGCAGAAGGGGGCAGACAATGTCTGTTTTGTATGATAGGGAAATATTGTGGAATGTCAATATGACTTCACTTTGTTATTCTTCAGCGTTTTTATTAGCTATCCATCTCTGTGCCTTTTCCTTAGGCATTTCCTGTCTTACAAGGCAGCTGAGTCACTGTACTTGAAGCATGGTGGCATTTCATGCATCAGCTATTGAACTCATATTACGCTTTATTTTAGTCAAAAAGCCAAGGAGCAGTCAGACCGCTAGGAAGAATCTCTGTTTTCAGAGGTTTCTAGGCTGGCCTTAAAGATCCACTCCGGAATGGAAATGGGAAGACAAGATCTGAGTGCAGGAGTGATGTTTGGCCATATCCTGCAAACATGAATGGATGTGAGTAGTCTCGTGGAGAGATTACTCAGATAAAGTTACACACATGCATAAGTATTTGTAGTTTGTGCCTTGGTGTGTGTATGTAAATTCTTCTCACAAAGTCTGCTCTGTTATTTTAAATAATAATAATAAGTATAACAAAACAAAACAGCCCCAAAAACCAGGCCCGTGTCTATAATAATAATAATAATAGGAGGTATTCCAATCTCCGAGGAAGTTCAGGCTATGTGTCCATTCCGCCATTGACTTCTGTCAATTAATGCTTATTAGTGTTAGCGGTGGTTGCCATTTTTGTGATGTGAACATGTCCTTTAGAAACTGATAAAACACCATCAATTGATATCACAAAGGCCACCACAGAGTCTTAAATAAAAACAACCTTGAGGGTTACAATGTGCCGCTGTTTTAAACACATGGCAGCCTCTGTGGTCCTCACCAGGCCAGAACACTGACTGGAGTAAGTGGGTGTTTTGCCTGAATGAGGAGTGCAGGATCAGGCCCCAAACACAGCTATCAGAAGGTGCTCAGGTAAAAAAGAGTTTTACCAATGTTAATGATAGGTTAACCTTACGCCACACCCACCCACTTCAGAAATATGTAAATCAAATGAAAATATGTTTCAGAGATAGTGCCAGAAGTTATTGTCCCAGCACAGCAGCTTCTGTTGTGTTTAAAATTAGACCCATAATGCTGCAAAGCTCAAGAAAAAGACATGGCTGTGGCTGTAATAGAGGTTTAACCATGGAGTACCTGACTACACACAGTGAGTGTCACAGACTCCAATGTGGTCCATCAAAAATAGGCTTCTATTTCTGACCTTTCCAAGTTACTGTACCCAAGTGGAAAACAGGCATGATGCAATCACATGAAAGTAAAAGTTACTCACTTACCAACACAGTCCTTTTTATTCCAGTGAAGCTTCTTTCCAGGTGGACAGACACACTCATAGCTCCCCATTGTATTAATGCACCCATGGTCGCAGCTACCGTTGTTGATGCTACATTCATCAACATCTGAAAATATATTTAAACAGATCAGTATAGTACTATACACTATGTGACACCACACATATATTGTGTACTAAAAACATACTGTGCATGAGCCCGTACGTCTCTATTATACATATCAAATAGAGAATTCATATAACTATATAGAAATATGTATAATGAAGACAGCAAAACATTTTAATACACAGAATATCTGAGTATCCTTATACAGACACTCACACAGCCCCTAATCCTGCAAAGACTTATGCACGTGCTTAAATTTACTTACTATAACTGGTCACACAAAAATTCATGGAATTACTCACAATACATAAAGCAGATGTGTAACTCACTGCAGGATTGGAACCATAATGCATATTGTATAACAATGACAACTTCAAAGCAGTACATCTCTGTGAGATTTAACCATTTTGACTTATCAGAAAGATACATTATTCCTAATGTAAGTTGTATAATAGAGAGGAACAGAACATATGTTTTAAAGGATGGATTGTGATTAGGGGAGAAAATACATATTTGATGGGAATGGGTATATTAAGCATAATTTGTTTAGTCTATTACTCAGATGGAACTAATGAAAAGAAGGAGTCTTGTTATAGCCAGGCAAAGCAATTACCAAAAATGTGTCAACTGATATTCCAGTTAAAGGCTTTAAACTTTAGAAATATTTGTTCAGAATTAAGCATTACTTGTTTAATTTACTTAATCAGCATTTATGTAAGATTTCATTTATATCCTGGAATAATACACAGTAAAAATATTCAGTGCTGTTGCAGCCATTGCCTGTATGAGCTTGAAAAGAGACTCAGCTTTGAAATTAATTCAGAGATCATAATGTATGGTTGTTCCTAGACAGAAAAGTAAGTTTGGTTTTGTCCAGTATAAACCCATTATTCTGCAGTCATAAAATAGTTAACAGTATATTCAGTGCTGTGTTGCCTACTCTCATGATTTTATTGCAAGTCTTGTGCTATCTGGTGTTTTTCTTCAATTCCCAGATGCTGGGATCAAGAGACTGCATGAAAATCTTAGCTTTCATATTTTTTAAAGAGTAAAGTTTCTAACTTCCATGGTTGTAAAGAAAAGCTGGGAAATATGAAGCAACTATACCATAGAGGCTCAGAAAAAAAACAATTTGGTCTGGATGAAAGATGAGGAGATTTTTCTAAATTAATAATTTCATGATTTTTTAGGGTCTGACTTAAGATTTTTGAATGTTTGGGGTTGGCAATACTGAAAAGTGAAATGCCAGCTCCCTGGCTCCCTGCCTGCCTGGAAGGTTCTTGTCAGTTTCACTTTTTGCCAGTAAAACTGAGAAAAGCTTTCCTGGAGGGCTGTGGAGGCTAAACACCCTGACTCTCTGCTTCTTCCCAGCTTCAGGAGCTGGAGGGGCAGAGAGATCTGGAGTGATCTGACTCACCCATGAAGCACTGGTTTTCTGCCTTTCTGGCCCTAGAACTGGGGGGAAGGGGTGGATGAGGAGGTTGGGCACCCCAGTTCTCTGCAGCTCCATACTGGAACAGGAAGATTCTTGTCAATTTCCTTTGTGAAATTGACAAGATCCTTTCAGGTCAGAAGATGGGAAGTTGAAAAATTATGTTTTGGTTCTCCTGAAGTGGAATTTCTCTCAAAACCCTTCTAATGAAAAATTCGGGATGAACATGTTTCAAAAACATGATTTTTTTTTTGTGGGAAAGGATTTTTATGTTCTGGCAAGCTCTAAAAAAGATGCCTGGTTTCAAAGGTGCTGGATACTTGTAGCTTTTATTGACTTCTATAGGCCTACTTGCATGAGTAATTACATATTTTGAGGAGGGTTTGCACAGTCAGGCAGTGTCACACTAAGGGCTATGAAAAATATACACTTTAAGTACAGATGGCCTTTACTGTAACACTTGTCTAGCAGAGCTCCAGTGAGAGCAGTAAGAGTTGTGCATGCAACTAGAGGGGAGGAGGGATAGCTCAGCAGTTTGAGCATTAGCCTGTTAAACACAGGGTTGTGATCTCAGTCCTTGAGGGGGCCATTTAGGGAACTACGGTAAAAAATCTGTCTGGGGTTTGGTCCTGCTTTGAGCAGGGGGTTGAACTAGATTACATCCTGAGGTCCCTTCCAACCCTGATAATCTATGATTCTATGCTATGGCCCATAATACATGCACTCCCTTTCATTATTAGATACTACTAAAGAGAGAGAGAGAAAAAAAAGACAGAACTAGTTTGGAACAAATAGAATCCTGCCAATTCCCTGCCTCAGATAATACAAATTAAAAAGTTTATTAAGAACCAAACTTGAACTAAATCTTTTTGAGGGTTCTGAAATACTTCCCCTCAGTTGTCTGAACTCTGTGCCACATGGACAATACTCACCACCATGATTTATTTATTCCATCATAAACATACTTCTCCAGGAACAGATTAAAACTAATGACATAGGTCTGAACAGCAAAGGTCAGCTCCAGATCAGGATCTGAACAAGAGTAGATTCAGATCTGAGATTCTGGTTCTGCCCATATGGAAATAAGGCCAGCCATTATATTTGGATCTGAATTCAGTCTTGTCCAAAGTTTATGGGTATTTGGATCTAGGGTTTGGGTCATGACCCATCTCTTACTAAAAAAACAAATGGGGCCTCTTTCAACCAAAACTTTGGAGTCTCCAAAAAATAAGCATCTCCTCTTCACTCCCTAACTGGCATAGATCCTCACAGCCCTCAAATCTGATCTTGCTTCTACAACTCCTCTAAAATGGACTCTTCTTCCTAGTTCCTCCACTGAGATGAACTCCTTGTACTTCTCTCACCCAGTTCCTGGATATTTTTGCAATCTCATTAATTCACTGCATGCATATGCTTTCTCCTCCTAGAGAAGTAAGACATGGATATCATAAGTGGAGGTCTCAGTTTATCCTCACAGAAACTGGGGAATTCAGAATTCAGACAAAAACAATGGGTCAAATTCTGCCTCAGTTACTCCTGTATATGTCAGCTTCAAATTGAGTTGTATGATCATTTAATCAATTTAATTGCCCCATTATCCCTTAGCAGTGACAGACCTTGCTAGTAATATGTAGGGGGAAATCTTACATACAATACTCATGTACATCAGAATGGTGAACTCTTAGAGCCAGATTCTGCTCTCAGTAACTCCACTGAACTAAATTAACTTACTCTGCTTTTATGCTGATCAGCGTGTGACTGAGAACAGAATCTGGCTCTGAACACTTTGCTTTTGTGGGTTTAAAATTAGACCCTTAAGATTATCTGAATATACTTTTGTTTATAGCTTAATACACATTTTACTCAGATTATACTTTGCATAAATTCAGGGTACTCTGGCAAAACCACCAAACTCTACTTTTACCAAACAAAACTTATTAGTTTTAAAGTAAAAAAGAATGAATGGAAAATTCCTTTTGAACCTCAGTCTTTTCTCACTTTAATTTAGATTTAAGGCTGTAGGATGGCACAAATGAACTCTCATATATTGTGTTTACACTGTATTTTTATAATGCTGATCTGATTAGTTAAAAACATTGTTCAGACTAAATACACTTAACATGTTCCACAAGAAAAACTATTGTTTTCCTTTGACCAGTATTTTTAAATGTTCTGGTAGGAGACCACAGAAATGCCTCAGAGTATGTCTATGTTGCAATTAAAAACCAGCAGCTGGCTTGTGACAGCCGACTTGGGTTCATGGGGCTTGGGCTGCAGGGCTGTTTAATTGCCGCTCTGGGCTTGAGTGGGAGCCCAGCTCTAGGACCCTGTGAAGTGGGATGGTCCCAGAGCTCAGGCTCCAACTCAAGCCAGAAAATCTACACTGCAATTAAACAGCCCCGCAGCCTGAGACCCATGAGCCTGAGTCGGCTGGCACAAGTCAGCTGCGGGTGTCTAATTGCAGTGTAGATGTACCCTCAGACTGATAGTCAGTGTAGTGGCAAAAGGTTGTGTACTGTGATACAGCTGCTGCGCAGTGGATTTAAATTCAAAAGTGGGCATGAAATTCTTCATTCCTGACCATGCTGAGATTGTGCCTATAGCAAAGTTTATACAGTACATGCTATGTGAGGAAAAATGGCCACACGGCTATGATGCTGTCAAAACACATTGTCATATGATTTGCCAAACACTACTTGATATTCCATACCCTGATCCAAATGACCAGCAGTTATGAATTATGTGTGAGAGATAGGTGTGTTTCATTAAGCATAGGACTGGGAACAAGTACACCTGATATCTAGTCCTGACTCAGCAAACCTTTAGCAAGTCACACAAGCTATATGCCTCAGTTTCCCCATTTATAAAATGGGGATTCTACTAACTTTTCTAACTGGAAGAGGAGGATTAATTAGATAATGTACATAAAATGATTTGAATGTGGACAATATTTTGTAAGTGCTATGCATTAATAGCTAGGGGCAAAGGGCCAGATTTAAATTAACCAACTAATTAAGAATATATTGAAGGTAGACTGATATAAATGATGTGTATTTATTTATTTAAAAACAACAGAACTATTATATGTAATTATGTCAGTAAGAATACCATCCCTCTCCTATATCTTTGTATGTTGCTTGTCAGCTGAGGTCCTGATCCTGCAAATACATGCATGATTCCCATCACAGGTTAAGAAGGGTTAAAGGCCAGTGAGTCATATTTATTACATCTGTGCTGCAATTAATTAGTTGCTTTTCAGCCAACAAGGGCAGGACTAAGACAGGTCAGGTGACACTTAGGCCTTATAAAAGGCAGAGAGCACTCACAGGGATGAGAAAGTCTTCTGTGAAGGGTCTAGAGCTAGGGTCTGCTCTGCAGGAGCCCAGAAGTTCAGGAAGATTCATTCTGAGGGAGCCAGTGCTCAGTACTGGAGCAGGGGAGAAGACTCCACAGTAATCCCAGAAAGGGGAGTGGGAACAGAATGCAGAAGATGGGCTGATCTGCAGAGACTTTGGATGTTAGGTAGACTTTTATGTTACACAGAATTAGATGCTTCTCAGCTGGAGGGCTGTGTCATCCACAAAGTCAAAGGGTCTTCAGGCGCTGGCTAGGGTGAGGACCTCTGCCAGAAGAAGCTCTGATGATAGAAGACACTGAACAGCAGTGAACATAATTGCTTACAGCAACTTTACCATTGTGGAAGCTTTAAAGCTATTTGAAGTGCTGTTATAGCCATGCTGGTCCCAGGATCTTAGAGAGACAAGGCACAGGCGTAGTTTGACTGCTATATTGCAGGGAGAGGGGGGCAAAGTGCACCTGCACACTCATGTGCACAGATGTGTATGCTGAAGGCAGCTCCCTTGGCTTATTGGCTCTCTCTCCCCGTCTGCAGTGGTACTGGGCAGCCGGTGCTGGGGGGAACAAGCTGGCTTAACAGGGGAAGCTGAGCTGCTGCTGGTGGCCTCTGGGGCACCGGCTCTGCAGTGATGTCACTGCTCTGGTGCTGCCGCAGCTGCCTCCCTGCTGGGCCTGTGGATGTTACTACTGATGAGGGGATGCCACATGCCGGGCTCCTGCTTCCCCCTGCTCATTCCTGTATCCCCTTTTCTTTCTCATCCCATCCCCCTTCCTGTCCCCACTGTCCCCTGACCCATCCCACTGTCTACCCCTTTCCCCCCCGCCCATATATGCTCCCCCCGCCCCCCGTTGTATAGGAAACAGGCAGGCCCTAGGACTCAGGAGGCGGCATCCAGCTGCCGAGGCAATGGCCCAGAGCACAGGGGAAAAGCTGCCCCATCCTGCTTGCTGTGAGCCAAAACATGCTGGGGCAAGGGGAGAGGTGCAGTGTGGGAATGACAGAGCCCCCTTCCCAGGCAGGCTGAACAGAGCAAGCCCCGAAGGGCAGCTTGGCGCTTACAGAAATGGGGCAGGGAAAATGGCACATGATCCCCTGTGATACCCTCCCCACACCTCATCTCTGTGTGTGGGGGCAATATCCCACATCCCACCCAAACTAGGCCCATGTAGACAAGGTAGGTGAGGTAATATTTTTTACTGGACTAATTTCTGTTGTGAAAGAGACAAGCTTTCAAGCTATACAGAGAAGACCTGAAGAAGAACTCTGTGTAAACTCTATAACAGGGGTCGGCAGCCTTTCGGAAGTGATGTGCTGAGTCTTCATTTATTCACTCTAATTTAAGGTTTCGCATGCCAGTAACTCATTTTAACATTTTTAGAAGGTCTCTTTCTAGAAGTCTATAATATATAACTAAACTATTGTTGTATGTAAAGTAAATAAGGTTTTTAAATGTTTAAGAAACTTCATTTAAAATTAAATTAAAATGCAGAGCCCCCCGGCCTGGTGGGCAGGACCTGGGCAGTGTGAGTGCCACTGAAAATCAGCTCACGTGTCACCTTCGGCATGCGTGCCATAGGTTGCCTACCCCTGCTCTAAAGCTCATCTCTTTCACCAACAGAAGCTGTCCCAATAAAAGATATCACCTCATCCACCTTTTCTCTTTTATATGGAAGTTAGTCATGTGTGCAAATGGTTGCAGGGTCAGGGCTTCCGGCTGCAAGTTCTTCAAGGAGGGGACAATGTTTTCCTGTGTGCTTGCACAATGTGTCACACAATTGTGTCACAGTCCTGCACTGTGATCCTGGGAGGATGACTGTTGTGTCCATGTGGAGGCTCATTGACATTAGTGAGGCTCCATGGAGATGAAGCAGTCAGCTTGCATGGAAAATGATGGAGGATCATGGTCTAAATTGGGGCCTTTGGATGCTACAGCAACAGAAATAATGGATGGTTATTTTTCCTGTTACACTCTTCTCCCAGGAATATCTAGGCAGATTTGAGGTTCCATATTTTCGGTCATACCTAGCTAGGTTTATTTAGCTTTAATCTGATGTCTACAGTCTTAGCAGGGCAAATATCCGTGGCTCAGTAGATGGTTACACAAAACAAAAATAAGTACATTAAAATCAGTCTCCAAACCTCCACAGTGTGTCATGCCGTACAAGGTGTAGCCTTTGTGACAGAGACATTCAAAACTTCCTGGGTAGTTGATGCAGGTATGGTCACAAGTCCTTTCGAATGAGCACTCATCTATATCTGAATTCAGAGCAAATATTTTTAAAAAGTCAGAATGCAGTTATTTCAGATGGACGGAATTTAATTATCTCAGTCACAGCAACAACATTATTAATAAATGGCCTGAGGCATTACAAAGTAAGATCTAAATCAAATGATAAGCTTAGTTTTCCTACAGTTTTAGAAAGAGAGGATTCAAGGTACAGGGAGGAAGGAAGGAAAGAACTTCATACACTTAAAGCAGTATGTCTGCAATATACATTTTTCCCACTAGGTGACACCATTTAACCTCTGATAGCATATCAAACCTCACAAACATGAAATGCGTATTCAGATTCTCTCTTCCATTCTTAATTCTTATGAGGGTAATTAACAGCATTGCATGACATTTCTGCTCCATCACAGGGCATACAACAATCAATAAGGAGCACTAGCCATGATTTTTTTTAAACAATACTGAACTGAGCAAAATAAAGATACACTGAATAGAAAGTACCACATAAAAGTTATTATGTTATAGACGTTTTAAACAGCAACATATGCAGGATGGCAGCAATTTTTAGATAGTGAATTTCTGTAGCAAATCTATCACCTGGAGTCCTGTTTTTTTCCTAAAATCCTGTTTAGAGGAATTCCTTAGGAATGTTTTTTAAGTTAAAAGATCAGTTCAAACAAGGTTATTAAAGGTTTTAATTTAAATGAAAGAAAAATAGCATTCCTCCAATGTGTTGAAATGTATAGGAATTGGGTGGTGTCCTTTTAAATAGTTTGTGAGTCCACTGGTGGTCCTCCCTGTGTTCTGTGTTTTAGAAACCAGCCAGAGCAGCAGTGTACATCTTTGTTATTAGGCCTTGTATGTTTTGTCTATTTAGGAAACAGTAAACACCCAAGAATATTAGTGAGCTCAAAAACGTTTATGGGGATACTACCCAGTGCCTATGCACTACAAATGTTTATATATTTTGATGTGTAATGGACAGTTCTAGGCCTGCTCTTGCTAACACTCATTCAAGGGCTTATACACAAGGCATGCAAATATGCCCATTGAAATTAGGCACTTTTGTAACTATTTACAGGGTCAGGGTTTCATGACTGTTTATGACCCAGTTTCTAATACTATAAAAATATATATATTTCATGTGATATTTATACAGCTCTTTCAATGTGTTGAACATATACATGCACAGATAATGCACAGAAAAATTAAATGAACAAAATAAAAAGTATCCATACAGGTAAATACATAATATAAAGTGAAATACACTTGAGACGTAAGAAGACCTGAAATCCTCATTTGTGTGTGTGTGTGTGTGTGTCACACTCTCTCCATAGAATCAAACTAAAAATGGTGATTTCAGGTTTTCCTTTTTCTCACTTATCCTTCATTTTTTGTTATGAGTTTTCCTGTTTTATTTTTTCCTGTGTTTGCTTTCTAAAATTATTTTCTTGGGGTTATATTTGTAGCTTTGGAAATATTTAATGATTTGAATATATTAAAAAAATTGTAAACTGTTTCTCCTAAATAAATAATAAATTTATAAGTGAATGTGGAAGCCACAACTACAGCTGAAGTTTAAAAGAATTCAAATTCAGAAGACGACAAATAGTGCATTTTAGTTTCATTCATGTATGACTCGGTACCCCTGGAAATTCACAAGGACCATTCATTGTTGGCCTCTGACTTACTCTGGAGATCTCTTTTTAAAGACAAAACCATACCAAACAAAAACCCTGCATATTCCTCGGTAATGGCCCAATCCTGCACCTTTTATGCCATTAACATAAATGATTGCAGGGTTAAGCCCTAAACTCTTTGACACTAACAAGGATTTATACCACTTCTTGACTCCAAAAGCAACAGTTTGCTTACAACAAAAATATGCTCTCTTAGAATGGGTCAATGGTTTCTATTGAATGAAATATCATATCTACTATAGGCTAACAGAGATGTTAAATATTTTTATTATAACACAAATATATTTTAAAAAGGCAATTTACCCATTAAAATCCAGTACTCTGCCTCCTGCTATTCTTCTAATAAATGCTGCCTTTGCTCTTTCTGTAGCTGACTGGGATTGGAAATCCTCTAAGATTTCTCCCTATTTTGAGTATAACCCTTTTGGCACTGTCTCATTACTTGACATGGTGGGATGTCCCCATGCTAGGCTATGCCCAAGGCTTTGAGTTTTCTGCAACTCCTTGACTACAGAATCACCAGTCTCCTGTGGAATTCAACACTGGCCATAGAAAAGGGAAAATATTCACCACTTACTCTGCACTAAAGGAAGCTGGCTGCATGTTAACGTCAGGATAGCAGAATCTTTTTTCAGCATCTCTTTTAGACTTTGATACCAGTGCTCTGGGGGGGATATGACTGCTGACTCCCAGAAACCCTTCAATACCTTAGCATTGTTGCACAAATCCATGTCCACTTCTTCTCTTGAAGGGTGTGCTTAACCTGCATTAACTCCGATAGGAATGAAACATGCACATCCCAACAGTGATTGAACAATACCCTTTAATGGTGGCAGTGACATCTAGTGGATAGAGTACTGGACTAGGACTCGGGTGACTTGGGTTCTATTCCCAGTTATGCCATGGGCCTATTGGGCGACTTTGGGCAAGTCACACCACTTCTCTGTTTCTCAGTTACCCATCTGTAAAACAGGGATAACGATACTGTCTCCTTTGTTAAAAGCTTTGAGATCTAGCACTACATAAGAGATATATTGGTTGCTAGCTACAGTGATTGAATTGAGTTGCTGGGAAGAAGGCCCAGTTTTATCCACAGAGATCAAGCCTTGGCAAAATACTGACAGAGGTTAGTATGCTGTAGGCAGTTGAGCTCTCATGGATATGGGACAATCAGTGCTCCACATTTTGACCAATGAGGATTTTGTACCAGATCAGGGGAAACTGAACAAACAGGCCAGGCAGTATGGGAGCAAGGTTCTCACCCCCACAGAAGGGAGAGATGAGATGGTCCCTGCCCTCCCCTCTCAACCAACTCTCGAGGAGGGGCAGAAGTGGAGATGTCAGAGAAGTGGTCAATACTGTGAGCAAGAGAGAAAGTAAATTTATCCTCTAAAAAGCATTTACATTTTATCTAGCTATAAAAAGCTGAGGACCGCACCGGCAGCAGCATCACTGTGGGGCACTTTTGTTGAGATACACGCTGAATTTTGTTTAAAATTGGACTCATTATTTATGGCTGCCTCGCTTGCTATAACATTGCAACACAGGGCATGTGTGCTAGAGATGGGAAAACCAGCAGGGCCAGCATTTCAAAACTGGCTTTCTAAATTGCACTTCCACGTGTGTGCAAGCCAACTGGGAAGGGCATCACAACAACATGCAGTTATATGACCGGTGAGCACAATGGGAATGTGCTTAACTTCACAGATACAGTTTAGTCAGCCATTTGGGGGAAATCTGACTCTCGAGCTTCTTGGTTCTTTAGTGCCTTCCTTTGATTGGATTGTTGAGACATGCTATCCAGGGATGACAGGGCCTTTCCAGTCATCTCCAGAATGCTTGCCAATGATTGCTTCCTAATGGCTTGTCTGAGGGCGGAGAAGACCCAAGGATGCTTTCACTTTATTCTCAAACATCTGTATTAATCACCTTTTTTATGTTAGCAAGGAGATGGCTTAGTGTATCACACATGCCTTTCACCTTGAGCCCTGGACATTAAATCTTGCTTAGCTTACGATAGACAATGAATTTGGGCATCTTTTCTTGCTCTGTTTTGTACAAAAATCACCGTACAATTTGTCACAGCTCATACTGGGAGCCCAAGACTAGAATAGCAGTGGTGCTGCAGGTTGAGACTAAGGTGCATCAGCATTTGACGGTACTTTGTGTATCTCTAACCAGCGCTAGTAGCCTCTCATCTTCATGAACAATGAATTTCCCCATATGAAATAATGTCCTTCCTAACTCTAAGTGGATTGCACACAATTTCTCAAGGTACTGAGTGTAGCCCAGCAAACTTGGTGGGGAAAGTGAAATTCTATTCCTTTATTTAGTATCATCTATCTTTATATTTGTTGCCTCCGACCTGATTTTCTAAACATGAAAGCTCCATTCCATAAGTGCTTTGTATTTTATTTTTTAAAATATTGTTCCAGCTTTTGATCATGTCACAGGCAGATTTATGAATACACTTTTATTCCAGACCAGCAAAATACTCACTGTCAGGCATTGATACCATACTCATCATCACTGTGGGATAAGTGAGTGCCTATTTTTAGGGAATTATAAGAGACAGCTTCATAAATTGGAGAGAGTTCAAAGAAGAGCCATATGAATGATCAAAGGATTAGAAAACCTGCCTTATAGCTCAAAGAGCTCATGTTATATAGCTTAACAAAGAGACGGTCAAGGGGTAACTTGATTGCAGTCTATAAATACCTACAGGAGAAGCAAATATTTAATGATGAGCTCTTCAGTCCAGCAGAGAAAAATATAACTTCATCCAATGGCTGGAAGCTGAAGCAAGACAAATTCAGACGGGAAATAAGGCGTACATTTTAACAGCGAGAGCAATTAACCACTGGAACAACTTACAAGGATCAGTGGATTCTCTATCACTGACAATTTTTGAATGAAGATTGGCTGTTTTTCTAAAAGATCTGCCTTAGGAATTATTTTGGGCAAATTTTGTGGCCTGTGTTATACAGGAGGTGAGACTAGATGATCACAATGGTCCATTCTGGTCTTGGAATCTATGAGCTGATTCTTTGAAACTAATCAGGACTATGGGGCTAAATTCACCCCTGCTGGCACAGGGCTGGTTCCCCACCACTGCCCTTGCTATAGGGGATATACCAAGGAAGCCCCATTGGCGGAGGTGATTCAGTGAATGTGCTGTTTAAATGGACCCCCTGGCCAAGCAAGCTCTGGCTGAACCCACACTTGCTGGTAGGGTGACCAGACAGCAAGTGTGAAAAATTGGGATGAGGGTGGGAGGTAATAGGAGTCTATATAAGAAAAACACCCAAAAATTGGGACTGTCCCTATAAAATCGGGACATCTGGTCACCCTACTTGCTGGAGCTCTATTAGCTGGCTGTGGGTCCCATCATGAAGAGGGGGGCAGTGTGTAGCCTTGCACTGCTGCAAGACTCCCCACCTCTAGTCAAAATGTCCATCATCAGGTGCCTGCACCATGGCTGGTCTGACCTCAGGCTGAGTGTAGTCCATGATCTCTAGCATTCCACACTGCAGCCCTTGAGGCAAGTATCCAAACCTTGTAACAGCCTTGCATTCCTTTCCTTTAGCCCATAAGGGATTCAATTCCTAAGTGGTTGTATAGTGCATTTATACAGGAGCAGGATTTCACAAGTTTGTGTGGAAATCTGATTATTGCCAATAACAGGTATGTTTTATAATTATTTCTCTAGCTCTTTCTCTGGTCATTTTATTTCAACTTGGCCTTTGGGATTTTTTAAAATTGTTTTTGTAATGATCTTTGATTTTTGTAATGCCTACATGCACTAAAGGATCTTTTAAATGATCTTTATTTTCCTGAATTTAGTGCTTGTAAATAGGGGCCAGGTTGACAGTACTGGAAAGTGAAGTCCTTCATTTATTGCCACAAAAAAGCCTTCCATTTATTGCCAGAAGAAGAGTTACTGCCTGGGCAGAAGTAGTTTCCTGGAGCTTCCTCATACAGCTGAGCCTCAGTGCTAACCTGAAGGAACCACTTCTAGGACTGAAAGAGTACCTCATTTTCCATGGTCATCCAGTCCTTGGCCCTTCGGCTGAGGCTGTGGGTTTCCAATTACAGTAGCACTAATTGTGCTTGTGGTTTTTGTGATGTGGACACTTGCTCACTTGTGGACTGAGAGCACAGGGCACTGAGAACCCATCAGAGAGTAATGATTTTTGGCCAGTCCAAAACGGAGCTGGATTAATATCAGGGTCTTAGAAATGAAAGACTTCTTTCTGTATTGCACTACCAGTCCCTCAGTTCAGTGCTCTGCATTCAATTAATCAGAACAGATTCTGTTAAATGCAAAACAAGACATTTTAAATAGCATTGGGCTTGTAAGACAGATAAATGTTAAAAACTAAAGAAAACTAAATTCAGATAAAAAGCTAAACATTCAAAGATAGGATTGAGAAACAACACTGGATTTTCAGATGATTTTGTGAACATGCAAACTGATGTGGAAACACTAGTAACTGCTTCTTAACTGCATTTACCTATGCAAAACTCATTTGGACAGAGACATATGCGTGATTTTGCTGAATCCAGCTGGGGACGTGGTTGTAGAATGGAACCAATTTAGTGTCCAATTCATGCAGACATTTAAAAGAAAATCTAAAAAAAAAAAATGGATTTATTTCTCTTATTTTCTTTCCTATTATTTTATTTTATAATACTGTATGCTGGAGGTTGGGTGAAACCTCACTGAAGCTATGGGCATTACAGCTACCCCTCATTCAAGATTAATATAAAAAGAAATCAAGCTGCTTTATGAAATAGATAGCTGAAACAAGAGGAGCCACTGCCCAAAACTCAGGCCACAGGCTTGAGTAGAAGTTGAGCCATGTGGTCTGAGGGGTTTCCCCTGGAATCTGAATGTAAATGTGGAGGTTTGGGTATTCTTTAATGGAGCTGAGAGAGAGAGAAGAAACATGACAAAAACACAGAGAAGGCAGCAAGGAAACCCCAGAGACAGCCAGAGATGCCTTGTAGCATGACTCTGAGAAAAAGCGAAGAGAGAGAGCTTTTTGGTAGAGTGCTGGGTGGAAAGAGGCTTGGAATTGTGAGCTAAGAAACTGTTTCTTGTTGTTTGATGTCTACTATGTTCAGGGAAACAAGGCTTTATGTACATTCATTGTAAATAAACAGGATTGCACCAAAGAAATACCTGACTCCATTATCAATTTCTCCTCTTAATGGAAACAACCCACAAGACCCTGAATACCAGCTATCTGCTCTGGTCAAAAGGGGTAATACTAGTATAGTAGCACCTGGAGGCCCCAATCACAACCAGGTCTTCAGTGTGCCAGATGCTGTACAAAGACACTGTTCCTGCCCCAAAGAGCTTACAATCTAGCTTCATCTTTGTGGTAAAGTTCTGCATGGATTGTGTGGCTGCTGTCTAAGAAGCTGTGGGGAACATATGAAATGAAAAATCCTCTGGTTCTGACTGATGGATTAGCAGAGTTTGAACCCCAAACCTGAAGTGATGACACTGACATCATAATATAACTATCGTCATATCATATTACAACACAGCTCAGTGTAATAGAGTCATATCTCATTACTATGTCACAATATGACATCATGATGATCCTGTCCTCCAAATGCAAATCCATGCAGTCTGGATTTATTTTAGCTTTCTCAGACACACCTGGTTTGATTTCCCCCCTGAACCATTTACATAGCCTTAATTCAGGCTCCGTCTACCCTTGGAGCTGAGGTGTGATTCCCAGTTTGAGTAGACATCCTTGCACTAGCTTTCATCAAGCCTGTGTGCTAAAAATAGTAGCATAGCTACGGTACCATGGGCAGTGGCAACATGGGTTTGTCTTGCCAAGTACTTACTCATGGGGTCCGGATGGGTTTGTATTTGGGGGTGCCAGCCTGTGCAACTGATTGCCCCTGCTACTGTGGTTACACTATTATTTTTAGAGCACTAGCTCGAACAGAGCTGGCATGTATCTGTCTTCCAGATGTTTTCCCAGTTGCAATATAAACATATCCAGAAAGTGCCATACAATTAACTATGTGCTACAGAGCACACAGTGTATTCATATCAGCCAAACCCAAAGCCAATCACAGCTGTCTGTGTTCTGGTCACATTCCTCACTATCCAATCCAGTGGATTCTTTGAGAAAAAGAGACCTTCCCTTTCTTCATCCACTGCACAGTCTTGCCCTGACTCACACACACTGAACTCCTTGAAAATAATCTGTCAATGTTTTTAAACTAAACCCTGCCCCTTTCTAGATATGCGTGTTTTCCTTCTCCATCCCCCTATTGCAACCCCCACTATGTTGTCCATTTCATAATCAATTAGAGACTACCTGAAATGGCTGCCAGTGGTACCGACGGACATTAGCAAGCCTACAGATCCCAGTCAGATGGGCTGCTGGAAACCACCTTGTTTTAGGCCAGACTCCCCACCAAACGATGGCTTGGATTCAGTGTCAGGAAACATATGACCTCGAAGCAGACATATGGCATGGTATCACACACTTTCTGACTCAACTTGATGGATCTCTGTCCACAACTCATCAGAGTATCCTCCCATAGGTCACTTAAGAGGGACAATGCAATAGAAGACCCAGCATGGCAGATACTGGCAGAGGTCAGTTACCTCGGGCTTCGTGGCTATAGAATTGCAATGTAGACGGTTGGACTTGGGCTAGAGCCCAGGCTCTGAGACCCCCATGATGGGGGAGGATCTCAGATCCTGGGCCCTAGCCCAAGCCCAAACGTCTACAAGTGCAGCTTTATAGCCCCGTGAGCCCAAGTCAGCTGACCCAGGCTCTGAGACTTGGTGCCGCAGGTGTTTTATCGGCATGTAGACATACCCAACAAACCAATAAGATCCCCTTTTGATTTGACAAGGCCATTCTTTACTACAGAAGTCCAGCATAGACCAAAAGAAACAGCTTATTGTTATAACTAACTGCTCATTATGTTTCAGAATCTAAAATAATAAAACCAACGAAGGATGGAGTGAAGGAAGAAGAGATAATACAGACTATTGCTAGATATAAAACCTCTTATTGTATTACTTTCCTGCTGAGTACTTTTAGTGAGCAAGAAATGGGGCAGGCTGGCATCCTCCTCCCGAAAAACCAAACCTTTAAATGTAATTCAAACACCACAACCCTGTGAGCTTTCTATTGCGTGACTGACTTGGAAACAAATCCATTCACTTGTTGCTGAGACTTAGCTGTTAATAATGTACTAATGACCTGCAGAAGAAAAATATCTGGCATTAATTACTATACCTTTTATTTGAACTGAAATGTATAAGTAGCTTAGCCACATCTTGCACTTCAAAAACCAGAGCGAGCAACTCTGTCCATTATGACTAACTTCAACTCAGAGTATTTATTTATTTAAGGATTTTATTGCTCTCTGTTAGCTAAGTGATTAGTGAAGACCAAATGCAAGGCACTAATCAAAGAATGAAGGACTTTTGAAGGAAATTGATTCTGCTTGCAAGGGGAAATGTGCCTTTTATTACAAATGATTAACTCTGTAAGAATTCAAAACCAGTGGTAAAACAAATAAATACATATAAATTGCAGAACAAACCTTCAAGTTCTACTGCAGGGAGACACAATAAATAATCGGAAACCTGTGACTAATTATATAAATGCCAAAAATTGATACTGATGTGAAGAAGGGGAAGTTTCCTTGGCAGTTTCAGTGACAGATAGAAAAACAGGATAAAATTGCTATTTTTCAACTTCAGGAGTAGGCATCCAGGAGCAGTTAAAAACTGGGTCATGGAGAATACTTGGTTACCATCAACTCAAATAAGTTTTAGATCTGATGGATTATCCATTATTCAAATGTTGCTATGCACCAATATATTGACAAAACTCACTATCCATAGCTGGTTGGGACCAACATCTTAGTTTCCCTTGTTCTGATGAAGCAGAGCAACTCCCATTCTGTTGTACAGTCCACTCTATTAACAGCTGGGGATGCAATTAGTTTGCTCTAGTGATAGCTTCACAGCTCCTACACTTGGATCCATGCAGGTACACCTCTGAGCCCATGCAGAACCCTGTGGAATCAAGGGGACTCTCAACAGTCACATGAGCCTGCTCATATAGATTCAGTAGCAGGATTTGAGCCTTTATTTGGATCCCTGTTGTGTCTGTAAGGAACAATAGCATGAAAAATGCAGTGGAAATCTCCTGAGGAGTGTGGAGGGAGACGGTCTTTATCTTGTGCTTCCTTCTGGCTCTTTTAGTTCATCAAAACTAGGGAATCTCAAGGAAAAACCCACTAACCTAAGACTGAGTCTTAGCTAATTGGCTGTCTTTTTATTGTTTTCTACCAGTTTTCTTTGCTAATGTTCCCTTTTCCATCCAAGGACTCTCAAGCTACATGGCACAAACTCCCAGTGAAAGCAGGCCATGGAAAGGCGCATTATGCCATGGTGTCCTCCATTTAGTGAATGATAGCACCAAGACACACTACACTTATTACATGTCTTGTTTTGCCTTGTCTTCTACAATTTTATGTCCATTTTCCTTAATCCCTCAGGTCTCACTTAAAACTTCATTCCTGCCCTCCCTAAGAACACCAAACAGTGGATTATGAGTTGAGATGAGAAGCTGGAGAGAGAGAGACCTCTGTCTTGATCCTAAAATGAAATAATTTAGCAAGGATAGGTCAAAGTCTATCACCAGACATAGGTGTGTCTTGATCCACTGGCTAAATCATTTATCAGGACATCTTTGAAGAGTTTTACTATTAGGATTTCCATGTTTCTTCCTCTGCACTCCTGATAACATAAGTAATAGAATGTGTTGGTTCTTGATGTTGAAGGCTTATCAGCAAGTCATCTCTCTTTCAGGTTTTCCTCAGTTACAGTTGTATTGACCCCAAACTCTTAGGGGTGGGGCTATATCTTCCTTTGTGCTTATACAGAACCAGGTACACTGTTAACACTCTAATATTTTGATCAGCCAATGCGCTGGTATAGGTGTAAGGGCACTTCAGTGACCCATGCTATTGTTTACTGTGTACAGTTCTGATTTGAGATGTCCATTTTGTTCCATGAAAACAAAATGAGCAGTTCAGATTCTTCTAAAAGAAAACTGTAAATTATTGGCCTGCATAGGTCCAGTCATTAATTCTAGTGGGTATCCAGGGTTGAGAGATGTCAAACAACTCCTAATAGAGTGGGCTGACACCCAGATTTTGGTATTTCATAGATTGTTTAGATTTTAAGGCCAGAGGGACCCTTGTGATCATTTAGTCTTACCTCCTGCATAACACATGCTGTAGAATTTCACTCAATGATTTAGAATCCGATTCAGGAAAGCCTCCCTACCCAGGAAAGGTCTTGAGCACATGCTTAAATGCTTTTCTGAGTTGGAAATTGAGTTTTAGTTTTCTGAATCAGTTAATTTTTGAAGTTGTGCTTTGGTATAATCTTTGTCCAAGTAGAGATTTAGATAACCAAGTTTGGTTAGGGCCAATATGCTGAAAATTTAACTTAATAGTGTGCACTGTGTGTCCTGTTCACTCAGAAACCATCAGGTGTCCTCTGACATATACTGCATATTATTTTGTTGGATCTGAGGTTGTTTCTGCACCTAGAAAAGTTAGTATTCCAAAGAAACAGTTACTATGGATGTTTTTTCTGCCTCTTCTAAATCAAATACCCAACTGCAGTAGTCATAGTCTGGCTATTTCTGTGGTCACAGGAGCCATGCCAGATAGATCTCGCTTTGATGGTATGGTCCAAGGGGATCTGTCTTCTCCTTAGCAAACTCATCATCATCAACATCAGAGCAATAGTTTCCTACCAGTTACCTAGACGCACCAGCAAAGAGAACAGCAATGGGAAATACAAGAAACTTCTATTGGTGATAGTCTTTGAAGTCAAATGACAACTGCTGGTTTTCTTTATCTCTGTTATGAATCCTTATCAAAAAAGCAGTGGCTGTACCTTCCTGGGAGAAATCCCTGGGATTTGAAAGCAAAGGGTTAAGAATCCTGGAACCTGGTGATAGAAATGTAGGTCCAAATCATTTGCTCCCTCTCCAGAATAAATACAAGCCTTTCCTCGGACTCTGTTCCCAGTGACTCCTGTGTGATCTCATATAACAGCAAGTTCATTTCCCCTTCTTTTCTTCAGCTTCTTTCCAGAATTGCCCACTTCACTTCTTTCTCCCACAGGGAGCCCACAAGCTCACCATCAGCCACATGCTTCCCTCAGCACTTACTGCTCAGCTACAGACAGAAAAAGGGCTGTAAAATATCATCTTAGTGTGGTAAATATCTGCTCTCTATGAGTCTTCCTAAACATACGGTACGTAATGAGTTTACTGACCCACACACATTTTTCTTCCTGTCAGCACTGCACAGCCAATATTGCTATAGGTCAGCAAGCAGCATTTTGTTCTGCTTTACGCATCATCCACCAAATGACCAGCTCATTTCTGAGTCACCAAAAGCTTTGGGAGTCTGGGAGAAGTTTCAAGGGAGTCTTGGGTGCTGAGGAAGAATTTATATTTTGGATGGCAACCATGAAATTTTGGCAGTTTCAACCAGGGAAAAACTGGTGGCTTAACTGAGGTCTGCATCACTTAAGGATATCAATGGGAGTTTTGCCTGAGTAAAGTCTGCAGGATTTGGCCTGCAGTTTTTAAATGAAATATGATATTGCTATTATTATTACTGAAACTGCTGTTTGGCAGAAAAAAAGTTTTTATTCTTTTCCCTGTAGCATTATGAAGAATCTGTTTTTATGACAGGTTAATTTGTTACTTTAAAAAATAACCATCTAAGAAACCTTGCAATCAAGGAATGAGAGCAGCAGATTATCTAGTAAACTGATTCGCTGACAGAAAATCCATTCGGTCTAATATTTTTAACATACGGGAAGCTGTAGCTACCTTCCATCTGTACACCTGAGCACATAACCCAGCAATGTCCCCTCCTAGGAGAACCATGTGGGGAATTGCCCTCAATGGAATTTCTCAGAGGACCCTTTACAAAGCCCCCAGGATCTTCCAGAGAGAGATTAAAGGAGAGATTTAAAAAAAGCAGTGACAGCTGCCAGCAATAGCAAAGGGTGAGGAGAGGGAACTATCTGAGCTCCCCATACTCCTGCAAGGCCAGGAATTGGGTGGTGTAACTCACCCTCCCTCCCAGCAGGATGAGGGGGTGGTGCCTTTACATCTCCAGCAGCTCTGATGTCAGAAATTCTATCAGCCATCCTTTGGAATAGGCAAGTAGGTGTGTAGAGGGTCATGTAATGGGGAGGCTCTGGTGACACCTTCATAGTTCCAGACCATACTCCATAATGGATCAAAAAATGTTCTGCTCTCTGGCACCTGCGTTCTCTCAGAGAGCAGCAGAGGGAACAGGAGACCCCTCAGATCCTGGGGACATACGGGGAGAGGAGTTTATGCAGAGAGAGAGAGAGAGGGCCCATCATCTGAGGGACTTCTTCAGGAGCTTTATTTTTTTAAAGGAAGGAATTAGCAGCCAGGTCAAAAGGCTGCTCAGAATGGGTCCATATAGAAAAGGAAACAAAACAGATCAATAACTAGATAAAAATATATAAAGTAAATAGTGAGGCCAGGGTCAAAGGTGTAAAGGGAGACTGTGGGTAGGAAGGTTGGTCTGACTGGGATTTTTTGAATGATGATTCCAAATCTTTTTTTTTTTTTTTTTTTTATTAATTATCCAGCTCTGCCCAGTTAGCCTTATTGTGTGATCTAATCGGAGTTGCTCTCATCCTTCCTTTCCCTTTTATTGTACATTCCATGGTAGCCTATCATTAGTTTGTAAAGCTTCTCAAGGAGAGGGATCACTGTGTTTGTACAATGCCGAGCATGATGGGGTCCTGATCGTGACGGATGCCTATGGGCACTACTGGAATCAAATAATAATAAATAATAATTAATAATACAGCATTGCTACCTCTAACAATGCTGCTTATTATAGCTAACCACACATCTGAAGTCAATAGGAACTGAGTTGAGCTAAGCACCTTGTAGGATTGAGATCTTCAGAGAAGAACTACACTATCAGTCCAGAATTGTACTGGAAAATCAGAGAAGGGCTAACATAGCTCACATAAGTAGGCCAGAATTAAAACAATACCTTCAAACAGACTGCATCAGAATAACTGCGAACATTCTTCAGTGGAGCTTTACTCACATGCCCTGCAACCCCCAATCACACATGCCTAAGAATCACATTAATTGTTTTACGGACTCACAGCCTTATGATCATATTGTCTTTGACATGTGCTTTTGAAATACAGCATTATTTATGGTTCCAAAATAAGGACCAGCTTGAGCCAGTTGGCTTGCACAGGTATTTTCATGTGTGACTGTTGGACACAATACGTTAGAAGTAACACAAAGGATTTTAAGAGATGAGAAGCTACTGGAAGGGTTTGACCTACTGGGATAGTAAGTGAAACAGAGGGAGGGGAAAAAAAAAGGGAAACAAGAGACAGAGAGAAAAAGAAAGAAACAGTTTCTGTAGAAAAGAAGTCATAAAAATTGGAGATGGGGGGTGGGGAGGGGCTGTATCAATGTTTAAAGTGATTGTGGCCTTTCAGTAAATTATCCTTACACTTGGGCTTTTCTGTTTTCTGAGTTAACTCTCTCACACCCTTCCCAGCCACTGCCTCCATTCGAGGTGGCCTTTGTTACAGTCAGGCTCCTCTATTTATCAAACTATGGGACCCAGTAGGAGGCAATTGGCTCTGACTCCCATTACATTTATCCTCTGACCATTGTTTTGCTAGCACAGTCTAAAATGCAATTAGAGTCAAATGCTTTCCCAACGTTTTTAAGAAAACAAAGTACTTTCATCAAAACCATTGCCAAGATTTTATGAGCAAACATGTATCCCTTTCCAAAATTAATCATTTTCCAAGGCGAAAGCAAGCTGAATTATCTACTGCCATTATGGCAGTAAACTGTGCTACTACTTCAAGTGCTTGGGGAGAAGAAGCTATAGATCAAGAATGGAAGTGCATTAAAAGAAACTTAAGGCAGGTTTGTTTGTTTCCCCCCAAACATAAACATGGTATAGTAGCCTGCACTCTTCTCAAGCCGCTATTTACACATCAATCCCGTAAGAGCAACTTAACAGCCTAATGATACAAACACAGAAAGGCCTTTACCCTCTGTGTATTGAGCAAGCAATATTCCCTGTGTCCTGGGATACACTTGCTTTATAGACAGATTTCTAAAAGGAGGAAAAGGCTGTCTTTACAAAGCAGCCTTCTAATTACTGGAGCAGATCCTACCAGCCTTACGTGGAAGTTAATGGGACTCCTCGCAGAGTAGGTTCTACTCAACTTGAATAAAGGGCGGGGAGAGGGAGGGCAGAATCAGGCCTAATGTAATTTAAAGTAGCTGGAAGAGCAAATGCTACAACATAAGCAAATTTTCAACTGAAAACTAAGAGGTAAAAATTCCCTTTGTCTACCATAGGCCAGATCCTGTATTCCCTGTTCATTCGCAGCTCCTGCTGAAGTCAATGGCAGACTTAGGGTTGCCAACAGTCTCTTATGACAAAGGATATCCCTTATTTTCTGCTCTCGCTACATCAAGATCTGGAATAGCTGAGTGCTGCAAAAAGTAGCAAGAAATACCCTGGGTGAATGTAGGTGAGTACTGCTTATTATTATTAATAATAAATAAATAAATAATAAATAATAATAATATCAGGAGGAGGAGTAAGGTGGGGGTGCTCAGAAGACAGTCCCTTATTTTTAAAATACAATGTTGGCAGCCTTAGTGGCAGTACACAAGAAATACAGTGTTCGGCCCCTCCATTTATTCTTTGCAGGGAACTGACAACATTATGTGCAAATCGGAGCTTCTTGAGTGACCCAGGACACAGAATGACAGGCCACTTGCACGATCTAGGAATGGATGGATATGCTGCTTTCTTGCTCGGTCTTGAAGGTGAACAAAAGAAGTGTGTTTGAAAAATACCTCAACTTTTTTTCTTGAGATTCTAAATTAGTAAGAGCCAAATCCTTCCCTCAAGCGTACAAGCTGAGGATCAGACCTTTGCAGGGGAACAGGGGCTGAGAGATGAAGGAATCCTTCTGCCCACAACACTGACTGGAGGTAAATAGATTTGCGAAGGGGTGGATCCACTGGTCCAATGCCTGTCTACTCCCCGACCCCTGACCCACCATCAAGCCCCCCCAGTGCATCAGTCTCTTGGAAACTTGCTGGTCTGTGCTGTGGGGTACAGGGTTGTGTACCCCTTTGCATGGCCTGCCCAAATCCTCCCCCATCCCTTGCAGTGGAACCACACCAGTACCACTTTGATACACACCAGGGATGCTGTGGGAGCAATTTTTTCCCCCCTCCAGGATCTATGTGTAGACTTTATGAACATTATGAATACGCTTAATCACTTTCTCCTCCATTTGCTTCCCTGCTAAGAGCGAGTCCAGGGGTCTTTCGTTTCCATCTAATCTAATCCATCCAACATTCATCATCATAATGTCTGAACATGTGGCAACAACTGATGACATTGCTAAGAGATGAAGCCTGCATTTCTTGCTTTAATAATTTGGGATCTTAAAGAGCTTTAATTTACATTTAAAACAAGCCAAACCCTCACCCTCAAAAGGTGCAGTTATGGGAAAGTTGAAGTATTCTAAGCTGTCTTTTTACTGCAAGTATGTACAACACAGCAAAATGGGGGCCTGCTCATTGATTGGATTGCATTTTACATGTATAACAACATCATCACCACCATACGAAGGTGTACTAACTAAATAACACATTCACTTGCCCGCTCTTTAAAACCTCAGTGAATTACAACTCCCAGGACCATTATTGTTTGTGGAAGAATGCCACCATTCTGCTCAAACTATTCTAAGGCTGACTCATATCCTGCTAATTCATTAATACATAACACAACTCTAGTCCACAACACAACCATTTCCAGTGGTGCTGGAACACTTTTACAGTGGGGGTGCTGAGAGCCAGTGATACCGAAACTTTTTTATCTTGCATCCCCCCCCCTTACCCCTGTCTGTGCCCCCACTCCCTCAGAGCTGGGGCCAGGAGTGGGGGCTGAGGCTCTGGGAGTGGGGGCCACGGACAGGAGTAAGGGGGCCAAGGCTGCGACCACAGCTGGGGGTGGGAGCAGAGTCTTGGGTGCAGGGCAGCGGCAGCCCGGACCCCGGGTACGGGGCCAGGAGTGGATCCCCAGCCACCAGCGGGGGTGCTGCAGCACCCCCTGAACCCCTAGTTCCTGTGCCTATGACCATTTCTGCAAGGTACACACAATATGTCCTAGCCTATCAATAGAAAAGTGCGCTGAATTGCATTTCAGTTTCTATGTGCTAATGAAACATTTTGTTTGGCTTCCATTGTTCATTATATAATAAGAGAAGCATCAGGGTATTTTAGGAAGCCATCTTCCTACTGATGTATCCTCACTGTAGGAGTTGCCATATTGGATCAGACCTGTGGCCAGGTAGTCCAGTATCCTGTCTCTGACAGTGGCCAGAACCTATCAAGAAAGATGCAAGTAGGCAGATGTGGGATGATCGTCCCCTGCAACATTAGGGTGATTTACAATTGTTAGAGACTTGCTAACACCCTAAAATGTGAAGTTTAGTGTCCCTTCCAAACTAGGGTTAACCACAAAAAAAAAATCCCCTTTCCCTTATTGTGTAGCAGGAGTGCACATGATGCAGAGAGGAGGCTTGAGGGACAGGGGAATCTATTTTATTTGTTTTCACCTTCAAGCAGAACCACAGCCAACTTGGGAGGTATCATCACTTGGCAAACAACTTATATTGAGTGCACTTACTGGAAATGTTTCCCCTTGGTGCCTGGGCCCACAACCCTTGATCTCAAGAGTAAGGACTAAGCATACGAGTTAGGCCCTGTATTGATGATATAAACACATTGTTCAATCTGCAGGCAGCTCCACTGGGACATTTAAAAAAAAACAACCCTCACACTTGGAACAATCTGGTATGTGCCAAAAGCAAGACATTTAGAAGCGTTTTTATGAGACTCAGGATAAAATCTCTCTTGGAAAGAGAACATCCAAATAAGGAGTGAGCTATAATTCGAGGCAGGGAAATCACCTTAATCTTTCCTTTCATTAGGTGGCAGAATTTTGACAAGGGACTCCCAAGAGACACTCCAGCACATTGCTGAGTCTGACTAGTGCATTTGGCACTGTCAGAGCTGAGCCATCATAACTGTGTGCAGTCATTTCAGTGAAATATGCATATAATTAAACAAACCGGGCCAGCCCCTTGGCTGGTGTAAATCAGCCTAACTCTGGTCACTATGTTTTACACCATCTGTGTGCACTGATGGCTAGATTAACGCACAGGCAAACTAGGCAAGTGCGTAGGGCCCAGATTCATGGGGTGGGAGTGCGGGGGGTGTCACGATGGAGGGCTGGCCAGTCCAAACCTGAGAGGCGCTGCGACCCTGTGCACCAGGTTGCAATGCCACTTGCTCAAATTTGGCACATTTCTCCCGCCATCATAACAGAGGGACTCTGGCGCTAAACCTGAGTGGTGATGCAACCTTGCATCTTAAGCAGATTTTGTCCATGTACCTACTTAAAAGTGAGGGGGCCATGGCCCAGGTGGGCCCCTTCTCCTGCCCCCCAACTTCAAGGCCTATGCAACAAAATCATTTTTTCTAGGCAGGACAGTGTGTCAGGGCAGTTTGTTATTCATATTAGAAGCTGGGGCCCAGAAGCTTATGTTTGCCTAGGGCTCAGTAATGCATTAATCTGGCCCTGGATGTACCAGTCAGCACATTGTATAACCCACTCTATTCAAGCTGTAACACAAAATAATCACCGTGAGCTTCTTTTACTTTAATATCAGTATAACTCTGTTGATTTCAATGGACTTATGCCTGATTTAATTGAGAAGCAGACTCAAGTCCAGTATATTTTCTTCAACAGCTGAAGACCTGAAACGTGCAGCATTTCCTCATGAGAATAGCAAACAAACACACAGGTGAGCGTAAAAGTCAGACAGAGGGCGTGTAGGTGTTCCAGCTGCTAAGCCCAGTTTCCTAACCTTCTGTGGAATCCACACCTACTGCGGTGTTCCCTTCCTTCTCAAGGGAACAGACTGAGCCTTGAAGGCATTCTTACACACCTCTTCACAGGATGAAGTTCAAACCTGACCACTAGGATCACAGCTCAAACAGGGGTTTGTGTGGGCGCAGGTAAAAATCTATTTCAAATGTTTAAAAACAACAACAAATAGTATGATTTTCCTCCGTTACCCCCGTGTTGCCCTCCTGTCTGGCCTCAGGGGACTATGCCAGAGTATTGCTTACCACATTTCCAGCTAAGAATGAAAGAGGAAGGCTGAGTAAAATTATTAGTTTACATTTGCTTCTGCTTGTTTTTAAGTTAGGAAAAAGTGTCAACATTTTTAATCAGAAACCGGTTCAAATGGTAACTTGGCAGAGATAATTTGCCTGCTCACTTTCTGATGGAATAGCTAACTTGCTTTTTCATTCTGCAAGTCATCTGGTCCTTGCCTACAGTACCATGCTAAAAACGATTTTAACTTCCTAAAGCACTTTGTCTCCACACACAAGTGTACTCCCGACCATTAAAAATCTCGCATCTGAAAGCTCAGATCAGCGCTTAGGCACTGAAATCCTATTTGATACAAAAAACGGTGAATAGATTGACACAGCCTTATTGGAGATTTAGGTGTCCTATTAATGTGTCCTATCAATGTGCCATTAATTCATAATGCTTTTGGATCCCACACAATTATTATGCTTGGAAAGGGTACTAGTTTTCTTTATCTTGGAATAAGAGGAAGGGTTGTGTTGGCAATTCTGCAATGGCATCCCTATATGAAACATTTCTCTGTCAACATACTGAACCCAAACCCAGCACATATAGTTCTAATCACATCAAACTCCCTGAAACTAAAACCACTGAGGTTAGAACTGAGCAATCAGGAAAGGTCAGCATCTGATTTAGCTGAATTATTTCAGGTTTGGGAGTGTGGACCTATGGTGCAATGGGTTAACACAGAAAGTTGGAAGGCCTAGGTTCAAATCTTACTTAAGAACAAAAGTGAACATGGATTTGACTGGGCAGGAGGTGGGATGGGAAAATTAATTCTAGTCCTTAGTAGATGTCTGTCTAGTACAATACAACTAGACACAACTTGGCACAACCGCCATTCTGCTCCAGTATAGCCCAGGACAGAGGGTCAGGCCAGATTTGAGCTGCTCAGCAGGTCAGGATCACAGTTTGCTGGCAGAGTTCCATAGGGAAACTTGTAAGGCATCCACCAGCAATATGCCTGGCCCTGGACAGTGCTTTTAATCTCTCCATTTCAGGGGTGTACATTATTTTTCATAAATCATGTTGAAGCTGGCACTAGCACTTCCAGGGGCATCTCAGAGACAGAAATACAGCAACAAATTAGGTTTACGAGGGATTAAACAAACCTCAATTATATATCAAAATATACTGGTGGAGATGCCGGTGGTTTTAATTATTTTGCTTTTTTCTAAGGAAAGAAAGAAAATTAAAAACAAAAACAAAAACAAACCTGCCAGCCCTACTGAGATCTTGGAAGCCTTTGCTGGGCAGGTTTGAGGCGATAAAAAAACTGCAGAATGTGGCTTAGGACAGTTACGTAGGAGAAAACGTCAGTGTAATATGAAGATACTAGGCCAAATTCTGCTGTTGGTTACCCTAGGGGTAAACTGGCATCATTGCAATTCTTCTGGGTAAATATCTGATGTGACTGCCAGCAGAATTTGGGACACTGTATTCTAATTACTAATTACAAAAGAAGAACAAATCATTACATTCTTTTAAAATCTTGTAAAAAGTCATAAACCAAAAATAATTAACAATCAGTCGAGCAGGGAGTGCCATTACCCTATGGGAATGAAGAGGTGATCTTCTAGAAGCTCCTTTAGCTCTTAATGCCCCCTGCAAATGCAAAGGGTCCAGAGAGGTGAAGAGAAGAGGTGTTCAGGTGCCGGATAGGCCCTCTCTTTTTACAGAACTAGTCTGTATCAATTCATTTTTTTGGTGATACGTCCCCCGCTCAGACTTCATTGTGGATAAAACTGTGCTAGTACAAGACCTTTGAACCACTTAAGTCCCACTTAAGCCCTGTTTTGAGGATGTAAGTGGAACTTGAGTGGTGCATAAGCCTTGTGCTACTCCTCTGCATAGGGGTGAATTTCATCCTATATGAGGATTCTGCTGTAGGTTTCTGGTAAATATTTACCTGACTAAGGTATTACACATCAATCAATGGATTTTCCCACTAAAGGCTCCTTTCCTGAATGTAACTTATGCTCTCTCCCCTTCCACTGCCCCCTCAGAGTACTGGCAAATGTGCACATTGGCTTCTCTTGCAAAAGGCATTGCCTACAGCAGGAAAAGAAAATTGTTATTTATGATAGCATTTTGCACATTTTTCTGGGTGCTTAATGAAGCCTGAACTTCAGTGAAGCAGAGAGAGTGCTTATTGTTGAATTTTTTTCAAGATCACTGCACAACAAACAGAAACTGAATGAGCAATTAAGTTAACTGGCTTTAAACTCATATTGTCCAAGGATTAAGCTAATTAAGGCCATACTCGTAGGGATTCATTGTAGCTCCAAACAATCTGCTTGCTATTTTGTAGTTATTGTGGTCTGAAAATGAATTCTGGGTGTTTTCTTTCTGTTAATGATGACACGTTACAAATACAGGATCTTCTAGTTATTATTTAATATTTCTGTTATGTCAAAGATCCTGATCAAGACTTGGACCTTGGTTAGCTGCCATACAAACATATGCTAAGGCATGTTCCCTGTAATGAAGAATTTCCAGTCTCTTAAATTCAAGAGCATTGTTAAAATAACAAATAATTTATACATATGTCTTCATTGTTTGTTTGTTTTTTTAAAAAACAACAACTCCAGCTTTAAGTCTGATCCCTTAAAATGGGGACTCTGTGAAAACAGCATCTCACTAAAGGCTGTTTGCATCAGAACATAGGTTCTCAAGCCTGCTGGTTGCAGACGGAAAGGAAGCAAAAAAAAATTAAAAAAAGAAAAACAAATCTATTGTAACATGGGGCTGCAGTATGGAAAAGGCTGAGAAGCACTGCCCTAGAAAAATCATCATAGATATACAGTGTGTGTTAACAGCAGGTTTATTCCACAACCAGGGCTGAAAATGGGTTGGCCACAAACAAGTAAATGCAAACCATTTTCCACATCCATTACATGCTGTATCATATGAGTTGCACCATTTGCTAATGTTGAACTCAGCTGAGCTAGTGATCAGCAGGTTTCAAAACTGCTGTTACCAATGAATTTTCATTTCATGATGTTAACCCACTATAGGAGGAAATGCATGCAGTGTTGTAGTCATGTTGGTCCAAGGATATTACAGAGACAAGATGGGTGAGATAATATCTTTTATTGGACCAACTTCTTTTTGTGAGAGGGAGAAGCTTGAAGCTTGTCTCTATATAGTAGGAAAGGCAGTCTTATGGTTAAGGAATTGGGACTGAGACTCAGGCTACGTCTACATGCCCCCATCCTCCAGGTCAGACTACGGGTGTGTGAATTGCAGCATGCCCCAGTGTGCTGTGCTTAACTTGCCCGTGTGGACACTGCTGGTGCAAACTAGGTGTTCTGAGTATATTTTTGTGTGATTCACTCAGATACAATGGTGATGGGATGCCATATAAATGGACAGAAGCAGGTTGGTTAAAGATGCCCCACATTAAGTTTTCCTAAAATCTTAAAGCTGGCTCAGGAGCCTGTAATGAAGAGACTAAAAGAAATCAGCAAAGTGAAGGAACCTCAGAGTTTCACATTAAGTGCCCTTGATGGAAAAATGTAAATTACTGAGTGATGACAACAATGGAAATAGTAAGGAAAAGCAGCAGCAGCAGCAGCAGCAACAGTTAATTTACATTTTGCATCTGTTACTCAAAAAAATACTTCTAGCAAGATCTGTATGTCTGCAGGTTTTTCCCGTTCAACCAAAGGCAGATGAAGGTTTCCTGGGGCCCTGGCCCAGAGCAAGCGGGAGGCCCCTCTCCATCCCTTCTGCCTGCAGCCCCGCCTCCATTCCACTCCTGCCAGTGGCCCTGCCCACAGTCCCACTCCTTTCTGCCCCTTTCCCGGGGCCCGCCCCTGTTCCACACAAGGTCCCCCACACAGACTCTCCCCCCACTGCAGCCCCGCAACTCCTGTTGCTCCTTTCTGCCACCCCCGCCACACTGTGGCCCCAAGACCGGAGAAGCTCTGTCCCCATGCCATGTCCCCAGGGCCACAGAGGGGAGTGAGAGCTCCAACTCTTCCAAGGTTGGAACGGGGGTCTGGGTGCTGGGGCTTCCCCCCACACCCGTGCTTCTGTTAGGGACCATGGTTGGGGCACTGGGGCTTCTCCCTCACGGCTTGCCTGGCGCTTTTGCTGGAGAAGGGGGTCATGTATGGGGGCATCCCCTGCTGCCCCATGGCTTTTGCCAGGGTCAGGAGCTGCCCCTTCTACTGGTACTTTTCTGTAACTAAGAAACTAATACTCATTGACACAATTAGAGCCTGATTCTGCAGCCCTTAATATGGTAAAATTCCCATTCATTTCAATGAGCATTTTGATAAAGGATTGCAGGATCGATACCTTAATCTGCAGATGAGCCTCTATAATAACCTTCCAAATTAAGGGGGGCATCTAAACCAGATGCATTTAGAACAGGACTAAAAACAAAAAAGATACATTGATTCTGAGTAAAACAGAGCAACAAACACATTCCCTTCATTACTGATTCCCAAATCAACTCTTCAAATATACTAATTCGTAACCGAAATGCTTCATTCCTTATAAAATGAGATCTTCAGATGGAAGGCAATATTGAATGCAAAATAAAATTTACAACAACAACAATAATAATAACCATTAAGAATAGGAAAAATGAACGACAAATGCTCTTCCATAAATAGAAATTAAAGCTCTGTGATTCACACTATGGAAGAACTAAAACACCCAAAATAAGCTTCCATGAATGTCTCAACAACACTTTTAAGGTTAGCCTTTCCCAGAAATTACCAGAAAAAACAGAAAGATTTATAATGTAACAGTCACCAACCTCAGAACACTTTTTTCTCCAGTGCCTGCCATTTAAAGCCATAATCTTTTCCACTGACTAGATTTTCTCCACGGAGTACAAAACAAAATACAGGTGATTCACACTTCAGTGATTCCTTGATCTCTATTAGCTTCCCTTCATTCATCATCAGCAGTCATACTGATTGCAAGAGTTCACCAGTTATCTCATGAAGCACCAGACAGGAGCTAAATAATCACAAATCACCCTCTTCCTCAAAACAAGCATCATACTGTATTGTTGTAATCTGTCTTTAGGGCCTAAATACCTGAGGTATCAAACAGGAAAAAACTTGCTTCTCCCCCATTTCATACTATGATGAACCAAAACTTCTGTGACTGGAGCAATTTTTCTGTCCCATGAATCCTTTGGACTTGTAGTGATGTACCTGCTACAGCAATAGATTAGGAACAAATTGACATGTCCAGTCAATGTACTGGCCAGAGGATACAAAGTGCCCCCCTCCACCTCAGACCACTGGAAATGAAAAATGTTCATATTTTCAGGCCAGCACCCTGTCTGATCACATGACAGGGAGAAGAATGGTTCAGATATCACTTTAGGAAGGGTAGCCAAAACTCGTGTCTTTACACTTTTTAATTTGATTTTAAAATATATTAAGTTTTGGCAAATTACAAACAGGTCAGCTGTAATATCTAGTACTAATCAATTCTTCTTAGTAACAGTAGATATATTTTTACTTTGTCAAATTCTAATATAAATTATGAAAGCTAAGAGTATAAAACTAATCCAAATCAATTTAATATTTTTTTTATTAATTAAAATGTTTAACAGCACTTTAATCACATATATCAGACCAAAAGGGATGTGGACTGAAAAAGTTGTGAGTAGATAAAAGGAGGATTTTAAAATGGGGAAAAAACCATCACCCGCTTAAATACAGTTTTGTTAAAGGCATCCTAAATATAAATGTTCGCTATCAACGCCCTCTTTCAGAAACCCAGGCACATGGGTAAACCAAACGCAGGTGAACAAGTTCTGACTGTTGAAGCGATGCCTTCATTTTCCTGTTAGCACCCAAAATATCTCATTATTTGTAGGAACATTTAAAAGTCCATTGATAAATCTTTCAATCATGACCATCAGCTTTATACAAATAAATCCAGTCCTTCTTCTCTTCCTTTGGGCCAGATCCTGCATAGCAGAAAAATGAGGCTTGATTTCTCTCAGGTTTTATACTGGTGTAATTACATTGGCTTCAGTGGAGTGACATTCTATTTAAATCAGGGTGAGAGAAGATCTAGACTCTTGGGTTTCAAGTATTACTATGAATTACTGTTTTTTATTGTGGCCGTTAAATCTATTACCTCCACACCTAACTGTGTGATGAAGAGAGTCTTCCTTTTAAAAAATCGTTGTCCCTATTTTTAATGACTAATTCCACACCTGCCAAACTGTCCTTGTCTGACACAATCCTGCAGGGCTATTTCTGTCTGGCCATGTGGTACAAACTGTGCCAGTCTGTGCTTTGCCCAACACTAGTTAACTTTGCTGTGACTCCCCTGTGTCTAACCACACAGTTAGAGTGAGGTAGGCTTTCCAGACCATGGCAGTACCAATGAGATGCAATGGAAAGTCTTGTGAAATTGCTTGTGTATCCTTAAAAACAGTTCTCCCTTCTTTTTGTTGATGAGTAATGGGGAAGTATTGGAAACCCCAAAATAATAATACTGTTTAGTACTATATATATCCCGTTACACATTCCAAATGCTATGCAAACATTCACTTACTAATAGAGACGGGCATCTCCTGCAAAACAATTTTCATGAATATTTCCTCACATTTTTAATTATCCTCCCTCTGGCTTCATATATTCACCTTTTCTATTATTTCCTGGGAACATGTTAGCAGTCGAGTTTTATTTGCACAAATGTTTGCAGAAATTGAATTGTAAAGGTGCATGCATGGGTTTGCTGGAAATAGGTATTGCTCATCTAGTTGAGGAACAGAAACAATACCATGTGACTCATCTGACCAATGACAACGCATGCAGCAAATAATCAATATAAAATATATGAAGTGTTTTTTTAATTCTCACAGTGTCCCTGTGAGGTATGTAAGTAAGTCTCTTTATCTTCATTTTACAGATAGGGGGATTAAGACAGGCCAGATTCTTATCTGCGTTCCAGTACTATAAACCCATTGGCCTACTCTGGATTTAACCCAATGTAACTGAGATAAATACCAGGCCCAGAAAGGTTATAAGAGTTGCCCAATGACACACAGCAAATTAGTGGAGAACTTGGATTAGAACGCAGGGCCCCCTAACCTGTGCTTATTCCACTACATCACACTGATGCTTATGCTTCAGCTAGACTGACTGCAATTGCACGCTATTCCTATGACTAGAGACATTAAAACCTAGACTGGACATAGCACTAGAAATGACACTGTGAAAAAACTCCTGTATCAGCCCCTAGAGAATAGTTACCTAATAGATCTTCTCTGGCTTAAAATTCTATGACTTGTGATTACAATCAGCAATAGAAATGATTTAAAAACAAATAGATTCATTCAAATTAAAGATTCACTTTATAAAAACAGAGTAAAAGAATAATACCTTGGCAGGTTCGTTCATCTGTTAGTAGTTTATAGCCCTTCTGGCAGCTGCATTCAAAGCTACCAACAGTATTTCGGCAGAAATGGTCACAGCCACCATTGTTTACCAAGCACTCATCAATGTCTGTAAGGAATGGATGGGAAAAGATTAGTTTACTTTCTAGAATAATGATAGAAATATGGGAGCTTGTCCAGTTCCCAACTAGACAACTGTCTGATTAGAAATAGTATGTATGCAGTGTTGTTGTAGCTGTGTCAGTCCCAGGGTATTAGAGATACAAAGTGAGTGAGATAATATCTTTTATTGGACGAACTTCTTTTGGTGAGAGAGAGACAAGATTTGGAGCACAGCAGAAGTTGGTCCAATAAAAGATATTACCTTACCTACCTTGCTTTAGAAATAATATCACCAATACATTCCCCCTTCCCACCCTTATTGGCAATGCTAACAGAGGTGAAGGATTGAATGGTCTTGAAGACTGAACTACTTCTGTCTCATAGAGATGGTACCTTTAGATCAATCTGGCTGAGGTACTTGGTAGAAATAGGCAGGGATGCATACGATTCTGCTGCCCAGACATAACCTTCTCCTGTGGATACACAGAAGACGTTAGTCTTCATAGCTGTCGGTTTAGAACCTTTATTAGGAACTAAATTCACATGAAAAATTGAAAAAATGATTAAAAAATATGAGAGAGACAAGATGAGTGAAGTAATATCTTGTACTGGACAAACCTTCATTTGTGGAAGGGACAAGTTTTCAGGTTTACACAGAGCTCTTACACAGAGTTGGTTCAATAACCTCACTGACCTTGTCTCTCTAATATCCTGGGACCAACACGGCTACAACCACACTTAAGAAAATACGTGATTTTTACCTCTGGTGTAAATACAGGGTCCACTGAATACCATTAGTCCCTGTGTCTACCTTTCCTAATTCACTGTTAATGCAGAGCAGACTTTGAATTAGTGCATGTTGCTGTTTGTCGTTTGCTTATGTATGCAATATTCCCATTAACTCCATTTGGGAGTCATGTGCATATATGAAGTGCAGAATCAAGTGTGTCACTTAAAATAATTACCCAAGTGTTGTGAAGGGCTCTGTCAGAACAGATCAGCTTCCTTTGTCAAGCTGGAAGCTCGACTTCCCTGCCCCAACTTTTCTAAGAAAAGCTTTCTCCCTTCTCCATCCCGTTAAGCCTTGCATAACAGAACTATCATACTTCCCTGAACCTCCATTGCAATATTTGCCATTCTAGCTGTCCTCTCCCAGATTAAGGAGTGTGGGTTCACAACACATTAGAAAACAGCTAATTGTTAAAGGGAACAAAAGAGCTAACTATATGCCTTTCTTTGAGATTGTATACAATAGGCGAGGTAACATGTCACACACACACACACACACACACACACACACACACACGCACACACACGCACACACACCCCCAGCATATTCTTCTGTGAAGGAAACAAGACCTGACATGATCTTGGAGAGTGATTTTCCCAGTGATCCAGGAAGCCTCTTACCAGCAAAGCTTGGAAACTTTTAGGAATATCAATTGGCCATTTAAAAAACAAATCCTGCTAAGAGCAAGTCTAGGTGTTAAAAGAATGATTGCATAGAAATGGAAATCTGCCAAAGATATGAATAGGGCTGTTGAGTGAGCTGGTGCAGTTAGAAAGAATTACTTTGATATATAGGAGAGAGAGGAAGATTTTGAGGTGATTATTTTTAAGAAATGCTTGGTTAAATTATTATTAATACCTGTAATAAGCAAACAAGTAAATAAATCTTTAAAAAAGACATATAATTACCGTGAAAATGTAGAGTGGTACATATAAGTAGTTATGCCTGTTACTGTGTAATATTTCTGGATATATACAGCAACAAAATATGACAGCAGAAGAATAACTGTGTTAGAACTTAAACCTGGATCATGTACAGTATATAATTTTAGATAGATAGATATAGATATAGATATAAACTTTTAATCACTGGGAGCCAGATTCTCTTACTCTTTCTCTTAGAAGTACCTTCCTCCAGGTGTAGTCCCACTGGAGACAACAGAGTGAGGTACTATTCAGTGTGAGTAAAGGAGGCAGATGCTTGCACTGCATTTACAGTTAGAGGAGTTCTCTCATTTGATACTTACATGACAAATACAAAGGAGGAAGACATTGTGATCCAGTGGGTTAATACTCAAAATTCTGGGCGTAAGAGTGAGCCTTACTGTGGGCTCGATTCTTAAACCCTATTATTAACGTGGAATAGTACCTTACATTGCAAGTTGTCCTATTGATTTCCATGGGACTATTCACAGAATAATATACTACTCAATGGGAGAAATGGCAGAATCAATCCTTATGTGACTTTTGGAAGGCTAGTTGAATTCTTTGTGCATAGGCAACACACCTATAAAACTGAGTTAACAGAAGAAACCTTACTTGCATGTTACATGCAAGCTGAGCTTTTCAGGTTGAATCAGTATAAAAAACAATTGGAGTGAGTTCTTTGGCTATACATTTTCAAACTTGAGTGCCTGAAGTCAGGTGTCTAAAACAGTAGCTTTAGGCTTCCAAATCTGAAAATGTTGGCCTTAAGCAAAGAGAAACCCTGACTGCACTTCAGAATATCATGACCCTAAAGACTAGAGACAGATCCCATCTGATGTCAAATTGTGGCTAAAACAGTCCCGTCTCGATAAAAACAACATGAATACATCACAAGTCCTATTGACTTATTTCCTCTGCAAGTGCTTCCAGTCTTATTAATGATTCTTTCCAATCCCATTCTGCAGAGTTGCGATTGCTTTACAGATCTCATAATGAAAGACCATCACTGTTCAAGACCAGGAGATCCCAACCATCAAGCTTTTCTAGGGCATATATAACTACAGATTATAAAAATCTCCAAGTGGAATTAAAAATCTTAGCCAAACAGGAATTCCTGATTATATGTTAACTATAACGTGTCATGTGCTGCCATCATGAAAAAGGTATCTCTTACTCATGGTACACACAGTCACTGCGATATCTGAGCTGCTACATTGCCTATATTGTGAACATATGTTCTCTGAATAGGAAATCACTGCTGAGTCTCAGACAACATGTGGGTAACTGTGGTGAAGGACTGACTGATGACCATTGTATTTTACCATGTTCAATACCAAATTCTAGTAGCATTTAGCTTTCCTTTCAGGGTCTGTGAAGATGATATGGGATCTAAATAAAACTTTCCTGAATCAGAGGGTAAGATCTTAAGCTGGTGTAAATCAATGGAGCGTCTGATGAAGTGGGCTGTAGCCCACGAAAGCTTATGCTCAAATAAATTTGTTCGTCTCTAAGGTGCCACAAGTACTCCTGTCCTTTTTGTGGATACAGACTAACACGGCTGCTACGCTGAAACCTGTCATTAAAAATACAGCTTTCCAAATTTATACCAGCAGAGAATCTGGACCAGAGTTTGTCCAAAGAAGGGAGAGTCCAAAGAAGGAGAACCTCTCCCCTATTCCTCACATGACTTTGGTACTTTTTAGTCCTTTTAGTTGAATACTGGCTGTGGGGGTGAGTTTTTGTGCGGCCTTTCAAAACCAGGACCTTCAAAACACAATGGAGGTCAAAACTGTTAACTGCAAAAACATTCTAAAAAGCATAAATAGTGCCATGTCTCTGCTTTCACTGTATTTCTTTCCATGGGCATAACAAGATTGACAAGGTATATAAAAATTATTTCACTCTATGGAGAGCACAGCATTGCTGCATTTCACTTGAAAGTGAGCAGTATCCAACCATATCATGTCTGACTGGTTCATATAAATTGCACCAAGCCTATATCCCCACTATTTTTCTTTCCACAGCTATAAATAACTCTTGTTATGAGGCATGTGAAAATAACAAATGGTCCTGCTTGTGTGAAAGGGTGAGGGCCCCATTTATCTTTAAACTGATTGGTGCCCAACCTCAGTGTGTCCAAGTGGTTGATGTGAATTGCACCAGGGTTCTAAAAAAATTTCTATCCTTCGCTGAATCTTCTATATTCACATAAATCATGGAAGGAAAAAGTGGTGGGAATTGTTCATTGAATACCCGACATTTAGGAAAATTCCTGCACTTGTTACTCAGTCAAACATTCCAGTGAAGTTAATGGAGCTTTGCCTGAATGAGGACTATTAAACTGCATTTGATTTTAGCATGTATCATTTTCAGGTGGTAACAGAGATTACATTCAAGAGGTTTCAGTTCTCTCTCTTTTTCTCTTTCCACAGCTTTCTGTTCTGCAGTATCCCAAGGAATGTGAAAATGCAGAAATGGTGCACTCTTCCACAGGGGTGGGTCTTAAAATGCCTTGAAAACTGAAGTGTTTGGAAATTGGTTTGTTCAGACAACCTGCCATTCATTTCAAATATGCAGGCTAAGGTGTGTGATGGGTTTACAATTTATTAATAATGAAACCCCGAAGGCACTTTTTTTATTGCAGTAAGTCAGCATCATTAAGAGATCCTTTACTCATCCACGTGACTGAGGCTACGTCTACACTGCACGATTATTTCGAATTAGCTTAAACCGATATTACAAAACAGATCTAATAAAATCGGTTTAGCGCGTCCACAGTGGGATCACGAAATCGACTGTTTGTGTCCATGGTCCAAAGCTACCATCGATTTCAGGAGCGGTGCACTGTGGGTAGCTGTTCCTCAGCTATCCCATATTGATGTTTTGAAGAATTTGAAGTAGAGCTCAGCCGAAGCTCTTAAGAATGCATTCTGGGAACATTGGTTTGGCTGAGGTCGAGCGAGTAAGTAATGATCGCAAAGCGACCCTTTAAAACGCCAAAATGCACATTCTAGACCACCTGCACTTGCTCAGCCTGTAATGTTGAACAGCTCCTGACCCTGTCCATGGCTGCCTGTGTTATGGCCTTCATGAGCCATGCTCAAGGGGTAAGCTGGGTCCCCAGGATAACTATAGGCATTTGACTTCCAACGGTTATTTCTGGTTGGGAAGTATTCCCTTGCTGCAGCCGTTTAACCGATAGTGCTCCTGAAGACGCGAGCGTCATGACCCTTCCTGGCCATCCACGGGATTGGGTTGAAACGTTCCTTGTGGTACACCATGCTTGCAGCACGCACTTAAAGTCCCTTGCGGTTCACGTACTGGTGCCTGTGTTCTGGGCCAAGATAGGCGATCCATGGGGTTCCTTATGGGCCCACCACAGTTCCGAAAAACCCATTGCAAGCAAGCATCCACTATCACTGCACGTTCCCAGAGTCAACCTTTCAGTGCAGCAGCTTAACGATTGCTTTTGCTACTTGCATCACCTGCAGCCCCACAGTACGATTTGCCATCCAAATGTGATCCGACTGACCGGTAGCTGTCTCGGCGTCTGCAGCTTCAGGTGCTATGCCACTCGCTCTCCACTGTGAGGGCTGCTCTCTGTTTGTATTATGGCGTTCTAGGGCAGGGGAAAGCATGTCACAAAGTTCTAAGAAAGTGCTCTTACGGCATCGCGAAAGTTTCGCAGCCACGCCGATGTCCACACATAAAACACATGCGGTTCCCACAGTCTGTGCTTGTTTCCGTGCCCAAAATTCTGCTTCTATGATGGGTAGAAGAGATGCCCCGTTATTAGCAGTAGCATCCACAAAACGCTGGGCAGCGAGTTATGGGATTCTGCCTCCATTCGGTCATCCTGTCCTCACCGCTCAGATAGTGCCTCCTCACTCTCCTCCTGCTTCTGCAGTTATTTGAAGTCAGTATAGGTCCGTCGGGTTTTGCGGGCCACTGAAGAGTCTTGACAACAGGTCAGCAGATACGAGTCGTTTGTGATCTTCAGGGTCATGATGGCTGTGCATATTGGCGTTGCTCAATGCACTCGGGGCAAAAAGGCGCCAAAGGGTCTGTTCTGCTGCCTTCACAAAGGGAGGGGTGAGGCTGTACCGCAGCACCAGCGGGGAATGTTTTCTTGCCCATAGGCAAACTAGTGCTCTAACACGGAAGGTGGGAACTAGGCCAAATCTCTATTGAATATGGAGCATTAACTGACTGTGGCGCAAGTAACACTGCCCTGTCAGCTTATCTAGTTTCTTAACACTTGTGTGGTTTCTTATTTGCCACTTCCCTTGGTTTTTTGATGTCAGACTTATTTTTTTAATTGAAGTTATTCCATCCATTTGCTCATGGTATAGTCTTCTTATAAAAGGACAAATGTAGTTGTGTCAAATTACCTTTCCAATAAAAAATGTAACATTCAGGTCATATTCATCTAATTGTAACTTTTCAACTTATTCAGTCATATTTCACACAGTAAGTATTTATATACATTTCCTGTTGTTATGAACTGGCAATATTCCTTTCCAAGGAAGCTTGCGTTGTTATTTGTCTCTGCATTTTCGTCTCATTTGAAATCTAGATTCCTTTAAATTATTGCTCTAGAGGGTCATATTTTTGCTTTTATTTGTTAAAAAAGACTTCACATTCCTCCAACAATGTAAATGCCCTGTAGGTCAACATACACAATTTATTGTTATGTAAAGAATATGCCACACGTTCTGCGAGTTTGAGTTTGAGTTAAAGCAGCCAAGCGTATCTCATGGTCAATGATATTCTAAAGACTGAAAATAATTTTTTTATTCTTTTATTTTATTGCCATAAAAACAGCTACTTTTTATATTGTGGTTGGACCTGCCTCCCACTAAGTAGCTGGCTGTCCCGGTTAGAAACAGGATTTGAACCTGGAGGTTACACTAAGAGCTATTGAAATGGGTTTGGGTGAAGTTGTTTCTTGATCCATTTATTTATTGATGATTCATTATCTCTCTGAGTGATTATTGAACTTGGTGCTACAGTTGTTTTCTGCATTTTGTATGTTCTCTGCACTAGGAGTGCCAGGAAACAACTGCGAGCCCCAGTTTATTGTCGAGTATGATCTTATGGTAAAGGGGATGTTGCCCAGCGATGTATATTCAGTGGGATTTGCTGAGGGTGTGGCAGGTGAGTGCGTTTTTGGCCTTTAGAACTTGGCAGTTATGTGCAAAGGTTTTTTTATTTTTCAGAAAAGCTTTCAGTTTTAGTTTCAAAACTTTTATGTAACGAAACCAATATCAAAAATCATAGCTCGTTTTCCAGACAGAGCTTTGTAACTTTACATTTGTTCAACATTAAATTATAACCCTTCGTCAGCAGATCGCAGTTCAGAAAAGCTGAAACAGCCTTCAAATTAAAGGGACTTTGTCAAGGTAAAATAATAATGAGCTTTAACCTGATGGATGTTTACTCAGACCTCAGTTCTGCAGTTCACTACATGCAGGTTTCTGTGTTCTCGTCTGACAGATGGTCCATAATTTCATCTGGGCCCTGCGAGTGGCAGCGAATTGGCAAAACTAGCCATTTGTTTTCACTAAGTTGCTGACCCAAGGCAAAAACTCTCATGAGATGAGAAGGGTTTTGCTCGCAGTTTGCACCTTAGTGAACTGAGGTCTGATCCAATAAGCATTACACTGGTGCTTAGTGCAAGCATGAGCAATCTCGTTACTTAGAGATAAGGATAAAGGAATGGGCCATGTTTCTCTTCGAGATATGTCCCTGTTGGGTGACAATTCGCTCTACGGTGATACGGTAGTGCGCTCCGTGCGCCTTGATTTTTGCAGTCATGCGCCTACTCGTTAGGCGCCCACGCATGCTCAGAGGTCCTGTTTCCCTCAACCCTGAGTATATCACTAGTGAGCATGCGCAGGCCGGTTCCCTCAGTTCCTTCTCTACCGATCACCTGGGACTTGAGACGTTGAAGGCTTAAGCAGACTCCTTAAGCAATTTCTTTCTAACCTCTATAAGTAATACCTATCCTAGTTAGACAGTTTTTCCTGTCTAGTAGATTTGTCTAGTTTATGTTGTTACACCTACCTTTTTTCTACTGTTTAAAATATAAAATAATAAGAGGTTCATTGGATTCTCTCGCCGCTTAAAAATATGCCTGGCTCACGAGGCTTTTAAGCACGTCTCCTCCTGTAAGGGACTCTATCCTCTCTCTGATGACTCACGTTGCAAAAATGCTTAGAAGGGGACGGTATTTCCCAAAATGTAATGGAGTCACTTGCACTTAAACTAGAAGTTCCAGAGCAAGGAAGACAGAGATTAAAACTCCAACTTACATTTTACTTCAGAAATCTCTACATCCTGCTCAGACCCTGGCGCGAGCTCGTCCTCTCCGCCTCACAGCACACAGCGTCTCATCCACTCTCGAGAAGGATACATGAAAGTAAGCAGTGCCTAAATGAGAACACCTCATACGTAAAAGTGAAAGGATAAAACTATACGGATCAAACCTTCTTCCAGTCGTCACTCTCCGCACTTCCCTATGATAACTCTTCGACCGAAGCGCGTGCTCCTCTGGTACCTGTGCTAAACCACTGTTGCTTTCAACGGGGTTATCCGGTCAGCGCTAAAGGCTCTAGTGCTGAGGCGAACAGGTCAGTTCCATGCCCAGATTAGCGATATTCTAGATGGCAACGCTGATTGGCACCGCGATGAATAGAATCGGCACCGACGGAACTCAGCGCCCCCCTAGAGGCAGCGCAGCCTGCTGATTAATAGGCGGGCCTTTTACGCCACCGCACTGCATGACTGGCAGTATGTGGACCCACGTCCTGCTTGGCACGCGAGCCATGAGCCCTTTAAGTTAACTTTGGGTAGAAGTGTACAGCACGCCTGGAGTTCTCCTCACCAGGTGAAATTCTTTCCTAATCAGCTTCGTGCCTAACCTGGCTGGCCCTTGCCCGGTAGACCTGACCAGTACCCACTTCAAGTGCCCCTCGCCTCGTGTCACCTACCGCTGCAACGCCTCGCCTTTCTTGGGCGGTTTCTCCTCCCTGGACGACATGATTTCTACAAGCAATATGGGGGTCTCGACCGCTCTCCTTTTCCAATCAACTCACGGTGCAGGAGGAGTCTGACTACACGTCAGATGAGTAGTTTCCTATACAATCAGTGATAGTCTACCGCCTCAGGTCCTGCTTCCACTCTTTTTGCGGAACAGGGAAAATTTGTCTCATCACGCTCAAGACCTGCTCGCAACAGACTGGGTGTGTAACCTTGGATGGCACACCTTGAGTGTCCTTTGTGATCATATGGCAGTATTGGGCTCTCTGCTCTGTCCCGGCCAGCAGCACACCCCGCTATCCAATCTAGACGTGCTCTGGCGACGCTCAAATCATATGACTCACTTTTGGCGTGTGCGTGTGCCACATCAAATTATCTCCAGCTTCCTGACCTAGTTATTTAAACTGATCGTACTAAACTGAAACACCATACCTGGGAGCTCTATTACCTTCCCCTCTCCCGCCCCAGACATTCTCTCTTTTTGCAGTGAGTACATTTTTGGGGAATATGAGTCTCCCCCAAGCATTTTATGCACTGTGAGTGTCCATCAGAGAGAGGGATAGAGTCCTTACAGGAGGAGCAGTGCTTAAAGCCTGTGGAGCCAGGCATATTTTAAGCGGCTGAGAGAACAAGAATTTTTTTTTTTTTAAACAGTAGAAAAAAGGTAGGTAACACTAACTAACAACTAACTAACAGGAAAAAACTGTCTAACTACAAGGTATTTTAAGATGGGGAAAGAAATTCTTAAGGAGTCTGCTGAGCTCCGTCTCAAGCCAGGGACGGTAGAGAAGGAACTGAGGGAACCGGCCGCGCATGCTCACTAGTGATATACTCAGGGTGAGGGACAGGCTCTGAGCATGCGTGGCCGCTACGAGTACTGCTGCAAAAAATCAAAGGCGCAGGGGCGCACCGACACCTAGAGCGGAGCACCCACAGGGACATCTCTCGAAGGAGAACCATTGGCCCATCCTTTATCTTATCTCTAGTAAGCGAGATTGCTCATGGCTTGCACTAAGCACCGTGTATGCTTATTGGATCAGACCCTCAGTTTTCACTAAGGGCAAACTCGAGCAAAACCCTCTCTCAAGTCCATGAGAGTTTTGCTTGGGTCAGAACTTAGTGAAAACAAATGGCAGATTTTGCAATTCGCTGCCTCTGCATGGGTCCCAGTGAAATTAATGGACCTCTGTCCAGACGACCACAGAACCTGCATGTAGTGAACTGCAGAACTGAGGTCTGAGTAAACATCTCAGGGTTTAGCTCATTATTTTTTACCTTGACAGAGTCCCTTTAATTTGGGCTGTTTTCACTTTTTCTTGAACTGCGATCTGCTGACGAAGGGTGTATATTTATGTTGAACAAATGTAGTTACAAAGCTCTGTCTGGAAACGATGCTATGATTTTTGTTTGGTTTCGTTACATAAGTTTGAAACTAAAACTGAAGCTTTTCTGAAAAATAAAAAAAACTTTGCACCATACTGCAGTTCTAAGGCCAAAAACTGCACTCACCTGCCCACACCCTCAGCAATCCCACTGAAATCATGCTGGCTGCAACATCCCCTTTACTATGATCATACTGACAACTGGGGCTGCAGTTTGTTTCCTGGCTACTCCTAGTGCAGAGGAACAGTACAAAGCAGAAAACAACTGTACACCAGTTCAAATCACTCAGAGATGATAATGAATCAATCAATAAATAAATGGATCAAGAAACAACTTCACCCAAAGCCCTTTCATAGCTCTTAGTTTAACCTTCCAGGTTCAAATCCTGTTTCTACCGACGCCAGCTACTTCAGTGGGAGCAGGATCCAACCACATATAAAAAGTAGCTGTTTTTATGGCAATAAAATAAAAGAATAAAAAAATTACTTTTCAGTCTTGAATATCATTGACCATGAATAGCTTGCTGCTTTAACCAAACCTCAAACTGCAGAACGTGTGGCATATCTTTACATAACATATTGTGGTTGTTGACCCTCAGGGCATTTTACATTGTTGGAGGAATGTGAAGTCTTTTTAACAAATAAAAGGCAAAATATGACCCTCTCAAGCAATAATTTAAAGGATCTAGTATTTTCAAATGAGACGAATGCAGAGACAAATAACAACCGCAAGCTTCCTTGGAAGAGGAATATTGCCAGTTCATAACAACCGAAAATGTAATATAAATACTTACTGTGTGATATGACTGAATAGTTGAAAGTTACAAGTTAGATGACATCTGACCTGAATGTTCCATTTTTTTATTGGAAGGTAATTTGACACACTACATTTGTCTTTTATAGAAGACTATACCATGAAGACAAATGGATGGAATAACTTCAATTAAAAAATAAAGGTCTGACCATCAAAAACCAAGGGAAGGGGCAATAGAAACCACACAAGTGTTCAGAAACTAGATCAGCTGACAGGGTCAGTGTTAAGCTTTTGCGGTCCCCAGTCAGTTTATGCTCCCAGGTAGTCCATTAGAGATTTTGCCTGTGTCAGCACTATCAACAAACTACTTCTCAACTCCACCCGTCCTTGCCCCTCCCATCCATTCTGCTCTGAAGTTCTGCACTTTGCCTACCTTTTCAGCTAACCAACATTTCCCTTTGTTTTCTGAACCCTGCCAGCTTATCACGTCACCTCTGGTTGTTGAGCTTCCCACTTATGACAAACATCCACTTCACCAGCAGCTGAAAACAGTATCACCCACAATTTCATCTCCCTCTTAGAAAGTTTGGGCCAAATTCTGCTGTTGGTTACCCCAATGCAGCACCACTGTCAGCAGAATTCAGCCCAGCCTGTTCCTGTCCAAATCTCTTGATCTGATCATTAGGATATCCCCCTGCAATTTAGCCACTTAGTTGCCTCTCAGATTCAAGGACTATTCCTTATAAATTTAAACTCCACCTCACTAACCCGACACCTTGTTCATATTTCTCCTTTTGCTAATATTAACTTGAACATTTTTTACACTCTGACTTCTGTGGACTCCTTTTTATTCCACCCTCACTTCCACTTTCTACTACTGAAACTACTGTAGAACTCCATTCTTCCCACATCCCACATCCATTGCTTATTTAGAAACATTCTCAGAACCCTCACTATAATGGATGAACTTGTGCTCTCAGAGCAAAAGACAAAATGATGGTGCGCCAAAATCTTGTCTATCATACAGTCTGTAAATGCTCTGTAATGCTTCCCTTCTATCTGCAAAAATAGGTATTGATTATTTTGTAATCTACAAAAGCACTGGTAATCATTATTCATTCTTTCAACTCTATCAGATTCTTTCAGCTGATTCCTTCTCTGTTCTTCCCATCACCCAGTGCAGAGTTTGCCATATTGGTCTATGCCAAAAATACATCCACGTATGAAGGCACCATGGCAGTCAACAACATTGCATTTACTACCATTGACTCTCCTCAAATCCCCAAATTTCCAACATCTTTGCCTCACTATATCTGACCTTACTAACATTATCTGCTCCTCAAAGAAAATCAAACAAACCTTCTTGCGTCCTTACCATCTCACCTCACCATGTCTCAAACTCTTTTGTCAGTCTGCCTCTATCAGACTATACAGTGTGGCCATCACACCACTCTCCAAGAAACCCACCTTTGAGCCCCATCAGCAACTACCACCCCACATTCAATTTCCCTTTCTCCTCAAAATACTGGAGAAAAACATTCTTCTTCTCTTCCAACCACAGCATCCTTGATTCATTCTGATTGGTCTTCCAACCTCACAGGTGTCTTCAGGGTGGTTAGTGACTCCCAGGTGATCATAGCTCCCTCTCATAACATTATCCACAACCTCCATGAAGCATTTGACACTACTGACCCCACCAGTCTCCTCAGTTTTCCTGCAGATGTCACTAGCTCTCTCCTCACTTTATTATAGTCCTAATTGCTTTTTACCTCTAGAAGTCTCTATGCCTTGGATGGTAAGGCCCACCCAGACTGTGAAACATAGAAGCCTAAAGTTAGGTTTCTAATCCATATTTAACTCCTAGGTAAGTGACCTGATTTTCTAGATCTACTTTTGAAAATTTTGGCCTCAACCACTTGACCCTCAACACTTTGCTCTGGTCTCAGCTCTATACACGTCTCTAGATACCTCTTCCCACTTGGGCAACTAACAACTTGAACTTAACTACCACTTTTATGCCAGAGTGACTCAATTTCTCATCTCCTTCACATCCTTAACTAACCCTGCCCTTCTCTTTGTCTCATACATGTAGCCTGGCTCTGTACCAAGACAAATACTTGGCAACTAAAATAACGTCAGCTGTATCTCCAGCTTATCAACAGCCTCCTTCAACTCTGACCTTCCTTTCAGATCCATAGACTTGGAGTACCCTTTGACAGCAAGTGTTCCTTTGCATCTCTCATTACTACACTCAAAACCCACATATGTTAATATCTCAACACACTGCTGAATCCCTCATATAAGCATTTGTCATGTAGTGCCTTGAATATTACAAGTCTCTCTTCTATATCTTGAAAAAAAATCACTTAGCTTGTGTTTCAAGAACCTCACATCTATACTCAATCACTCTAAAAGACTTTCATTCTCACTCTAAAAGACTTTTGTTTCCAATTCAGAGTTGTTCTCCTCATTCTCAAAGTCCTTCCTGGCTACACCCAACCTATTTCCATTGTCTTATTTTACCCTTTTGCTGCCATTGCTTGCCAGTTCTGATCACCAAGAACTCCTCTATTCTCCTCTGTCCTATGTTGGGGGTGGATCCTGGGTGGCAGCTGTAGAATCTATCCAGAGAGTTTGCCAACTTCCTTTATCTTTTCTACTCAACTTAAAAATGAAACTCAATCTTTACATCATCTCTTCTGCTTTTGACTACGAAGCCGTCACCTGATTTTTTAAATTGGCATGCTGCTCTCCAACTCCTGTAGTTACTTAACAGCACTGAAAATGGGCAGGAATGATCTTTCACTGCATAACAGGTTTCTAAGGAAAGCATTTTGCTAAGATTTTATAGTATAGCCATTATGAAATATATTGGTTGCCAATCCTGATAGTTTATATGATACTGTAAAAGTATGCTTTCTTTTTCTCCTTCTATAAGTGCTGGGCTAGTCATTCAAGTAGGCACCTTTTCATTACTGTACCTTTTCAGATCAATCTCTTGTTAATTCATTTATTCAAACTCTAGTTTCTTTATGTTTCTGCACTCTGGATCCTCTTGAAGAATGAATTAGTGCTCTTCTAATGTGAATTTATAAAGCAAACTCATTCCTCTTTACATCCTCTGTTCTGTTGCCTGCATTCATGAGTATAAAACTGAATTTAAGATGGTGTTTTGCCATTAAAAGGAAAGTCAATTTTGAATCACAAAGTTTATATCCAGATTTCAAGCCCTCTCCACTCCCCCAAAATAGAAAGTTCTTCAAATCTGGGTTTTGGTTCAGCCACAAAATCACTGTTACAAGACGAAACCAGGCTCTTTAATACAGTTCCTTGTCAAACATGGACAGGTCCAAAGTCTTTATGGTTATGATTCTTGAATATAGTAGTATAGATGTCAGTTGTCTCTCTTGTGAATTTTACGATGGTTTTTTTTTGCTAGTGCTTATATATATTTTACTATTCCATTTGCTTTATTTATTAATTTCTTTTGTATTTTAAAACTTAGAAATGCAGTGGAACTAAATGAAGTAAATTCGAGTGTTCTTTAAATTTGATCTTTTTCTCATTATTTTAGGCACACAAACACACAGGGCTAGGTTATAGTTTGCACACAGCCTTGTGTAGCAGGTGTGATGGAATTGGAGCTGTTCTGTAATAATTTATGAAGACCTTAAGTTGACCTGGCTATTAGGACATCTACCGTATGAAAATATTGGTTTAGTTTAATGGGGAAGTAGGGACTGTAAGGAAAACAACAACCCCCAAATGTTTACCAAAAAGTGGCTTATCTTGAGTCATTAAGAGACGATGTCCAAACTCTTACGTTTGAAGATTCTACCTCCTGAATCTAGCCATTTGTCCGCAGAGGAGTGTAATAGGAAAGTGACAGGTTCTTACAAGCTTTCATGACTATGACACAAGACACGTACCACTTGCTCTACCTATATTACCGACCTCTTTCCCCTCTTGTATCATCCTGAGTGCTTCTTTCTTGGTCATCTCATTTGAGTTTCTTATTTTATTTAGTGCTTATGTTCTTTTCTTCCTGTGTGATATTTTGTTCTTCTATCTCTACCTACCAACATTATCCCTTTTACATATCTCTCTTTACATATTGCATTAACTTCTCTCTGCCTTCCACTTTATTCTAGATCAATGTGCTTGGCTAATATAGTGATGAGCCGGAAATAAGACTAAACAGAACAGAAAAGAAAACTACTCGGAGCCATCCCCTCCCTACTTCCTCCTTTTACCTCATTTCAAAAAAATTCTTTAAAAATCAATGTGAAAGGTGCCTGGCTGCTCTTTCTGGAGAGTGATGTGTCTTATTGATTCATACATCAGGTATATCAAAAACACAAATTCCACCCTGCTCCACCTCTACATCAGAGGATAGTTCACTCTCCATGTCTAATCAGTCTTGACTTCTCGATCAAGGCTGCCAAGAAGGTGTAAAAGTGGTTACCACTATGGATGACAGGTTTGTGATACAGACACTTGTTTGCTAGTAACTTCACTACTATCAATTCATTTCACAGTGATCACCAAACAGCCATCAGGAATGACTCAGGCCCTGATCCTGCAACAGTTATAGACTTGAAGCTTGTGAGTAGTCCTAAAGATGTCAATGGAACTATGTATGTGAGTAAGTTTAGCAAATGAAAAAATGTTTGCAGAATGGAGGCTTTGAAGATGAATGCCAAGATTTTCAAAAGCGACTAGGGAGTCTGAGAGCTTGAATTTTTGGGTGCTCAGTTTGAGATTCTTCAAAAGGCTCCTGATTTTCAGACGGTGCTGAGAACCTGCCTCATGAAAAGCTTTTAAGCTGCCTCAAGTTGGGCACCACAAATCATCAGCCACTTTTGAAAACCTTGATCAAAGTGCTCTATAGATGCAGGCCAGTTTCTCCATTCAGAGTGGCTGAAAAAAGTAGCACACTTTATATGCAGACAATCTTGGAGGGGCTATGTAATGGTTCTAAATGCAAAACTGACCACACCATTCATCATTATACATTAGACCAGGTTAAGACAAAGGCTCAGTTTCCCCCATTCTACTCCAAAAATCAAGTTATTGGTACAGTGTGATATATAAGCAGAATATTTCATGATTCTGTGGTGTTTCATACGATGCACATCATTCTATTCTTACTGAAATGCTGTGGCAACAGAGGAAGGGTATGGTTCAGTATTAGCAGTAGGAATAGAACAGTAAGACTTTTATTAGCTGCATTAAGTATTTCATTATTAAAATAAATGTCAAGCAGGTATCTGACTGTCTCAGGATATATTATCATCAAGGGAAGCCAAAAGAAATGGAGAAAGGCAGAAAGTCACAAATTTGCAGTTGTGTCAGCTTTACCTGGCATTTGCTGCTAAACACATCATCTCTGTGCTTAGTCCTAATGTTCAGGCAGCTATTTATTATGCCTTTCAATTAATCTGAGGTCACAATATTCTAGAAGATCTTTCCTTCAAATTGCATTACTAGCAAAGCCATGAGGGCTTCACCTCTTTCAGCTATGCCCTTTTACTGTTCCCGAGGTCCCTTTTAAAATATCTTGGACCCACCACTGTTTGTAAGTCTGTGATTGACATTTAATAGCACTATGGTACTGCAACTAAAGTGGAAGAGGTGATCACCAGCTGTTTCTTTATTTCATTTGTGTTTACTCTCTCAAGCCATTTACTTTTATATGATTTCCCTTTGGAGAGTGCACCTTGAGAGTGCTGATGGCAGAAATCCTTTTTGCTCACTATATATGGTGAGTTTGTAGGACAGAGAAAGCTACATTCTTTGCCTAAATTTACATCTTAGTAAGTGTCTGACAGTCTGATCCAACCTGCTACTTCTATTCAAAGGTTAACGGAACAAAAGACTCTTTTTGTACTTGCCAAGACCTGAATCCAGAATTCTGTGTCCCCCATACAATACTACCACCACATAACACAGAGTAGGGAGCAGCATTGCTTGCACGACTTTGGGTATTACTGATATCATTAGCTGTTATAGCAGATTCACAGAAATAACTCTCTGAACCCAAGTCTTACCAAGTAAGAAAGAGCCAAACCCTGTCAGCAGAAGTTGTGCCTGAGTAAGGATTTTAGGGTGGAGTCCCCAATGAGGAGATCATTTCAACTCATGTTTTAAAATGCACTGATCTGGTGACTTTGTAAGTGTGTTTCAAAGGCATTTAGCTGCCTGAATACCTTTAAAAATCTGGCCCTAAGTACCACTTAGGTCCCATTCAATACACCATGATGCACACTTTAGTGGTGCATAATTTTAATCAGGATCTGCAGATGGGGGTGTATTTTACTTGCTGTGAAATTGTACTGGCATTGAGGGTCTTGGAAAACTAATTTAAAAGTTGGATGCTAGGGCAGTCGGGGAACAAGAACCTTAATTCAGCCTGGGCAGGTACTTCTGTTTGATGAACTTGGATGTTCATCTAATCAGGGAATAGAAACAATTTATCTAACCAATCGCATCCAAATCAATATAATTTATACAACCAATAGCAGCACTCAAGCAAGCAAATATCTGAAGTGCCAAATTAATAATTACACACTAATTGAGATCACTGGGAAACAGCACTTACAAATATTTCTGCTGGGCCTTTCCAAGAAAGGAGAAACTGTCTCAAAGTTTCAAATGATTTGATCCTGATTCGCAAGATGTCATTCTAGTATCTTTAGCCAGTTTGATCCAATATAGAGAAAAATATATTTAATAATTTTGACTAATTAAGAAACTTGAGGAAATCACAGCTGCTCACAGATGTTCTGTGGCCATGCTAAGAAGCCAAACTGGCCAGAGAAAATATTCACTGTGAATTATTCACTTAGTTCTAGTAAGGTCTGAATGAAACAGAGGACGGCCTTCAAGATTTGGACCATACCCTGGTATCAACTTGGTGTCAATTATTATTTTAGATTAATTTATTTTCAGAAAGGATTTCAGTTCAACTTTAAGCAAGACATGACAGTTTTCGCTTAATTTAATCTCAGAAGTACCTGTTGTTTATTCTGTAACAAAAGAAACGCTGCCCTCACAGAAACAATTCAACCCTAAAAATTTAATTCATTTTCACATATTTGCAACCGAAATGATTATACTACGGCAAGAGGCTTCAAGGAAATCCGAATCCCCTCTTTGGGCCTTATCCATAGCCTAACTATGTCAATGCAAAGACCCCCATTTACTTCAACAGGCTTTGGATCATGACCTTACACTCTGGATTGAAATCTTTTAATCAGTTTGTATATTCCCCTAGTTTACTTTTAGTTTTGTCACAGCTTCGGCAGGTTACAAAGTAGAGTTGGAGGGCAAAGAGAACAGCTTACAAACACATCTCCTGCTGATGCTCCCACTGCAGCACATTCAAGTATTTAAACACATTAGTGCCACATTTCTCTGCGGCATCTGAATGCAAAAAGATGGGCGCCTGTTTCAAGGAAGCAGAGAGCACATTACATTGCTGGGTAACCATGACAATGAGACAGCAGGATCAAGAAATGTTTGCATAAACAGCATCCAGTCACATAACCCCTGCATAACACCCCTCTAGTTAAACAATATGCCAGAAGGTTAAGAAGGGTGCTTCCTGAGCACAGCATAATAAATAAAATGCCCCATCTTTACTGTGAGACTTGTGGAGGTATTTTATGTCTTTTAAATAAGCATCCATGAAATCACCTGCACTCTGCAAAGATCTATTTGTGAATAGGAATTAATAGTGTGGCATTTAGTCATTCAACAAATACCTGGAGGCAGATCATCAGCTGGTGTAAACTTGTCATAGCTACATTGAAGTCAATGACAATTTTTACTACCTGAGAATCTGTCTACGAATTCAAGGTAGCAGGAAATCATTTACATGCTATAATAAATGTCATTACTATTACAAAGGAGCTATAGAATGTCATGCAGTTACTTGGCACTTTACAAAACATAGATGAGACATGGTCTCTGCTCCAAAAGCCTTACAATCTATTTCTATTAAGCTAGTTTAAAAAGCTTTTTTCCCTGACATTTTAGTCCAACAGCTCTCAGTGCAGCAGTCTCTGGGTCATACTGTGTGTTTAAGGCATTGGTCTGTATAGGGGGCAGTGAGGATTTGCACTAACCCAGTGGGAACTTCAGGGTGCACAATTCCTTTGTTAATTTCCTGGTGTACAGCTGGAGCACACCAGTTGCCCATTCTATAGGACTGTACAGACTGCTTCATCGCTCATAGTATTCAACCAGTGCAGAGTGGGCCTGTGGCCCTTTCTCTTGTTCCAATTTATTTTTCCAGGGACACACATGGGGGAAGTCACTGTAATCCACCAAATGCAGTGATAGCAGTTGCTCCTGGCCCTTCTTCAGTGTATGAGTTAGTCAGAAAGCCTCCATTCCACCTTTTCTCTCTCCATCTACTCTATACCTGCCCAAAGACAATTGAGCCCTCTATTTTCCACACTGAGAGGGCGGGTCTTTACAAATCAATCTATTTTGACTTTCTTGTCTCTGCTCCCCAACAGCTTCTATTAAATGTGTCTCATGTTTTGTCAGCAATGCATGTTATACCTAATGTGATTAAAATGCTAAACTGATTAATCTCTTTATATATGTCACTTGGGGCAGATCTGTGGAATGGGAATCCAGTGGGGAAAAGGCTCTCAGAAGCCAACACATTGTAGAGCCATGGACCAAATGGTCATCAGTATCTACCACATTGGGGGCCAACAGCCAAGGTGAAAAAAGGTGGCAGGTACTAGGGTACAAGAAGAGTAGGGCACTGCATCACTTGATTCCCACATCATCCTTTCTGCAGCTTTTGCTTTTGAATTTGGTGAGTTACCACACTACGCATTATGGGATGTGGTCTGGGATGTTCACAGCATAATGGCCAATGAGAGGCCAGCAAGCACAGCAGAACCAGCACCAGGTTGGGCCCTGGGAGACCAGATCAAAGTAAAAGGGGGTCTGTGCATCACCAAAGCCCAGGAGAAGCTGCTAACGTGGTGAAATGGCACTAGCGGGGATACTGCACTAAGCTGAGGAGGACACATGAGGTTTCTGTCTTACTAAAAGTGGTACTCAGAAGTGAACAGCAAAATGAACCTTGAAAGGAGGTTTCTGTAAGAGAGACCTAGATGAGAAGACCCTTAGGGTAGGAGCTGATATTTTCCAGAGCAGAGGGAGAGTAAAATTTTGGTGAATCTGGGTTCTGACTACTCTCAGCATGGCCCTGGACTCACTCTCTATGCACCACAGACATCAGCATTATTCTTATTCCACAATTGGACTGCACAAAGAATATTTGTAAGGGCATAAGATTGCATAACAATAGAAGTCATGGATGGAAAATATTTTTCATACTATCCATTCCATACCCTAGGTGCCAATGCAGATCTTTTCTTACAGTACATTGTGTAATGTTGCATCCAGTCTAACTGTGTATTATCCCATGTACCAGAGCTTTCACCACTTCTCTTGAGAGTATTCCACATTATTATGTATTCCCACTTAAAAGTTATTCCTAATATTTCCTTATTTTAGTCTTTACTTTTGGATTAACTCTGCTGAATCACCTGAAATAATTTGTCACTTTTCTTAGCGTCCACATCCTGCCACATGATTCTGAAGGCCCACAACCCCTTCTGAGCTCTTGCTTAGTCAAGCTATACTCATTTTGGCCTTGTAATCTTTTTTTTAAATAAATCAGTCTTTCCAGCTCCAGGTAATTTTTCTTGCTCTTCTCTGATCTTATTGTGGAATAAAAATCTATCAATCTGCAGTTTACCATCTTAAAAATAACAACAAAACATTATCTAATTCTTTAACACTAAAAAAAACCATGTTCATAAATCCAAAACAAAAAAACTCCACATAAGACAAGGCGGAGTAGTGATGCAGGAATCCACCTATATCCCTATTAAGTCATGAAATATATGTTAAAAAGGAATGAACTATTAGACTGGGAAACCTGCTCATAATGCATTCTTGTTTGTAATCTAAAAGGTTCACTATAGCAGAAAACCTAGCTTGTTTCTCCCCTATTTTGTTTTAGAAATGTGATAAAAATCAGATTGCACACTGCACTGACAAGAGAACAGAACAGAAAGGATGTGATTTTCAGAGGTACACAGGACTCACAATTCCAGCTGATGCCAGTGGGAGCTGCGGATGTGCAGTGCCTCAGAAAAATCAGTTCATCTCATTACTTGTATCTTACTTCTATTTAGAGCTGCATTTGAATCCACTTCCTAACCTTTTGTGAAGGGGCAGGAACAGGGCTCAGAATTCAATCCCCAATCCAGATCTGAATTCTGCGATTTGGGACCATTTCTGCTTTTATGATACAGTTGTGAAATATGAGGAGATATTTTGCATTTGTGAATAGAGTACAGGACAGTTAGTGAATTTAAAGTGGTTTGCTGACTTTTGTGAATATCATGCATGCGCACACACACAAACACATGCTCCCTAAAAATACTTATCTTTTTCTTTTACATGTATTCTTGTGACTTTTTTCTATTAAACATTTAATTTACATATATAATATTTAAAAAAAACAACAACGAGACAACATTTTGGTACAAGGACATGGTTTTTTCATTATGTGAACATATATTGCCTGCACAATGAGGTCTTGATCTTTGACTGGGGCTTCTAGGCAATACAAAACATTTATAGAATTCATCATTTTTAAGGTGGGAAGGGACCATTAAATTACCCAGTCTGACCTCAGCAATTAACAATAATAAATAAGAAGAATTGCATTGGCTTTAAATAAGTTACCAGTATTCTAAAGTTTCAAATAACTTGTGCTTTAACAAGAAATCTGTTAAAGAACTGACTAGCGATGAACCAAATTTGGCTACTTCCTAACTAGTGATGAGCGAATCTCAAAGGGTCCACAGTTTGGGTGATTACCCAAAAGTTCAGATGCTTCTGTGAAGCATACTCAAACTTATCTAAACTTCTTTAATCTCAGCAACTATATTCTATCAGACTGTACAAATACTATAAGATAAAGATGCAAAAGCAGGCTGGAAATCTTATGAGAACATGCAGTCTTGTGCGATTTGTGGCACTACTGCTTCTGCTTATGGCTGGAAATAGCACATGAAAATGCTCACTCCTGGGACTCAGCCCCTCATGCGCCAAACCCAGATGCACACACACTCTGTCTCTCATACATTTTCCAAACATTTCAGAACCTTAAAGACTAATTTACATTTAGAGCTGGCTGGAAAACATGAATTTTGTTTCACGAAAAATTTTGGAGTATCAAAATTTGTTTTTGTTCTTCACTGGTACAAAAATGATACCTTTCAAAAAGTCTCACAACAAAACAAAAACAAACCCATGAGAGAAACTGCTAGACTAGCCAATGGTCTAGCAGTTAGGCCACTCACATGGGATGTGGGAGAACCCAAGTTCAAGTCCCTGCTCTGAATCAGGCAGAGGTCCAAGCTACTAGGCTCTAAGTCAGGCTCTCTCCTTTCCCTCCTATTGGAGCTGTTCCATTTTGTACATATAGGTGAACATTCATTGGGCCAGAGAGAAGGAGATTGATTCTACAGCTGGGTGGTTAGGATGTGGGAGACCTAGGTGAGTGTCCCATTTAGTGCTCTGTTGGCTATTCCGGGGTGGGCCTCTTGCTTTCATCTGAACCAGAAATTCCATTCTGGACTGCTGAAACTGGTACGTTTCTGTGAAGTTTTGGTTTTGATGAATTGGCATATTCTGACAAAAACAGTTTTGCTGATGAATTCCCAGCCAGGTCTAATCACAGCTAATGCTAGGAATAGGAGAAGGTTGGAAGGAGACCCTGTAGTTGCTTGCTTATCCCTAGCTGAAGCAATCGAGCACTGAGAAACCTTTCAAGATGGCTAGTTTGCTACTTACACTCTTACTTTGCTCTCTCAACAGATACTGTTGTATTTTTTCCTTCAATATTTGGAAATACCCTCTCAAAACAACGTTTCTATGAAAAACCTCATTTGTGGATGCTATGATGTTTGTTGTACCTGGAGACACTGTCCCACTAGGGACAGGATGTGATAGTTGTGTGGTCCCTGCAGATGCTTTTAAAGGGTCTTACCATACATATGTACTTACTGCAGATTCATGGCATATTGAACTGCATATTTAAGAAATACTTGGCCCAATCAACTCTCTTTGGAAAGAGCACTGAACTCAAGAAGAGTCAAACAAAAAGAGGAAAGGAGAAAACTTGTGTGTATGTCTTTGAAAGACTTACTTTCTTTGAGGGATGCATCATTTTTGTGACTTAGCCACTATAAACCCCGATAGAAAGAATACTCAACCCCTGAAAATGCCAGGGGAAAAAAAAATCAAATCAAAATATCCCATCGCTGCAGAAACTCAACAACTGAACATTTTAGTTCACCTTTTTAAGGTTCTCTCTACTAGCAAGAGGATCCTAGAAGGCAGCAGTGCCATTACCTCTGAAGGAGGCAGTTGGGACAGAGGAAATGTTCTCTTTCACATGTTGAAGCTATAAATCCTAAAATGCAGTTCTGATTTACTTGTGTTTAGGGTTGCCTGTGGTTAACTACAAAAGCAGCCCAATTGGCTCATTTTAAAGAAGTTGATCCTGTGTCCACTTAAGTTAATGACAAAGTTCCCATTAACTCCACTGATACAGGATCAAGCCCTAAATGTCTGCAGTATACTACATTAGACAAACATTCAACCTGGTTAAATCAAAGGTAAAACATTTAGTTTACTGTTTTAAAATGAAGAGCATTTTTCTAAAGCTCCCAGAATGGTTAAAAATGACTTGAAGGATCTTTTTAACCATAAAAGTGAATTCCCAGTAGCTGTTTATTTAAAAAATAAAATAAAAAATCTGCAACACCATAAATAACACAGATTGTCTTTCTTACATGTTCTCCCCATAAAAATACTGTGAAACAGTTCAGATCTCTTACCTTAGGCTTGAGAATCAATTGGATATTTCATTTTGTTTATCATGCAAATTATAGAGTTGATTATTATATAAATATTATTTCATTTTAGCCCAGTGGGACAACCTCAAATTGGAAGCCAGCTAAATTTAGAATTCATTTTATTTTACATGATGTAGTTTCAAGTAAAAAACATTATGATCAAGTGTAGGTGTTTTTACAGTATTAAAATGTCTCCTTTTTCAGAACTCCGTGGAATCACTCTTACTGAACCTCTATGGCTTGAGCTATGCTGCCTGCAAAAACGAACATTTATTTTTATGTGGTTTGAACTGAAATGACTGATTTTTGATGTGTGCTCACCCTTAACTATTAACATTGTGTGCAATGGCAGTTTAAAAGTTTTATTTTCCAATAAACATGCAAATGGACTGTTATTTCAGTAAATATTAACAGGATCATGCCCAAGCAGTGGGAGTTTTCAAGTTGGAGCAAGGGGAAACCACACGTTTTATGTTTATTTTTGTGGGTTTTACTATTTTAAGTAACATCAAGGTCTGGATTGGAGATTTTCTGACATTCCTAGTTTATTCTAAGAAAAAAATAATCTAAACAGCTACTTGGTGAGGTAGGTCAATTTATGCTAAATCACTGAGTGACAACAAAATACTCTTTGTGACACCATTATAGGCAGTGTCTCACTATATATTCATCACCAAGTGTCCGGCGGTTGAATTAAAAAGAAATATGTATTGAAGAGGAAAAATTGTTTAGGTAGGCCCTGATCTTGCAAAAACTTATGCAGCTCTACTCATGTGAGTAGTCCCATTGAGTGGGATTAAGCACATTTGTGTTTGCAGTATCAGGGATTAAAGCTGTAAATCCCTGTCTCCTTAACTAAAAACAAAAGTTGATAGAAATATCAGATGTTACTCCCCCTCCCCCCCCATGTTTTAATTACACTCATTAGGGACCAAATCTGAAGACCTTGCTATGATTCTTTGAAATTAAACTCCCACTGGAGCAGTGAAAGCTGAGTAAGGCCTACAGTATTTGGCTGTGTATAAATATATTGATATAATGTAATTTTGTCTTGTAATTGGCTAATTGTTTTTGGCAGGAAATGAGCAATGAGACAGTCTGTTAATTTGCTTCTTACTGTGGTGCAATACTCTGAAGCTATCGCTTGGCCTTCGTTATTGATTCTAAATCCCTCTTCCTTATTTCTCCTTTGGAAGGGATAATGTATTGATTGCTTGTGTAAGTAAATATTTGACCAAGGTTTTCAAGTAATTACCAATTGTGGGAACCTCAATTGGTGGACACATTAAAGGGGCCTGATTTTCAGAAAGTACCCACCCTCTGAAAATCAGGCTTTTCTAGGGTTTCTCAAGTTGCCTCCCCAAAATCACCAGTCAGCTTTGAAAATCTTGGCCTCAGTGTTTATTTTCTTAAAAAAAACCAACCCCTCAGATAAACATAAAAATCATTAGAATGCATAATGCAAAATTACTCCAGAGGAAGCTAAAACTAATAAATTCAAATGCAAATACTATACCATTAATAGCCTTAATTCTGTGCATTGATTATATATCTGAATATTTACATCCAGTACTGATACCACTGAAGGCAAATGATGCATTGCAAAGCAAACAGAAGCTGACCTTTGCATGTTTTCCCATCAGGCTGCAGGGTAAATCCAACTGGGCAACTGCAACGTACCCCTGTCGCCGTATCCTTGCAGGTACGATCACAGCCTCCATTATTGACAGCACATGTTTCTGCGGAATGAAAAAGAGAGCGAGAGAGAGTGTAATAAAACATTCTGGGGGCCATCCACTGTTCTGGGCAATATTAAAAAGTTATAAAAGCAATCTAAGTTGAAACAAGCTAACTCAGGCAAAGCTCTTAAGATCATCCACAGCCCATGTTCTTGCTGAATTGGATAGCATTTTCACAAGCAATTATTTCTATCCAAAAAATTAAGTCTATATTGATTATATTTGGTGAGTCCTTTTGAAATATCTTAGACAATAGGATGAATTATTTAAATATGGAAAGGTCAGCTTCAGAAACAAAAGAATGCAATTGCCTTTTAAAAAAGAACCAGGGACTGAGTCTGTTTCATATCAGCTGGTCTCTAGCCATGGCTTTTCAAGGTTCATTAAAAAGAGGTCTCATGGTCTAATGAACTTTAAAAAGCAATAGAAAGCAAAGCATAGTGCTGGACTTGGAATTGAGAATTTAAAATCCTTAGTTAAGAAAGAGTTAATGGAAAATGAACTACATACATCACTTTGACAAGAATCTACATGCCCAATCTGTTCTTACTGAACTACAAGCAAAAGGCATCTGGGTTTTGTCCACTTAAAGCTTTTTGCAAATTGAAAGGAGTTTGGAGTGGGTGGGAGGGCATAATTGAGGTCACTGAACCCATTCCAAGCTGTGTCATTGAAATTTCCCAGTGCTTGTAGTATGTAGAATGGTGGCTGGGCAAACACAGGCAAAAGAAAGCTACAATACTTTTTAGCTTTTACAATAGCCGGCAATGGCTATTAGGTACTGCTCCATAACAAAAATCTTCAACTTCATCACACACACACAAAAATGCCTGCAGCTATTATATATATAATGGCAGCTGGCATTTTTTAGTTTTATTTTTTGGTTATGAAGCTGAAGGATTTTTTTTGTGGAGCGGTACCTATGTGTGTGTGTGTATACACACAAACCATAAGTATTATTGAAATAGATAAAGGGCAAGAGAAATTATTGTCTTTCCTTTGATTCACAGAATAGAATGGATGTAAGGATGCTAATTTTATTTGTTGGCCTGAATGGTATATTTATTTGATAGGTATTTATGGCAGACAGAAGTAACCAACCAACAACCATATGTAGCTGGCTACTCTGTCTGCAGTTACTTTTAGACTGCAAGGGAAATATTTCACAGTCTTTTACACAATTTATTTTTCAGTTTCTCCAGTTCAGATGAAACTTAAAAGGATAAGGTTGTCATTGTGTATTTCGGTCCTCTTCGTCCTGGTCTTCCCCAGGGAGGCTTTGTCAAAGCTTACTCAGATTTATTGACTGACTTCTATTGCCACCTATTTGGAGTTGTGTTACAACTGTACTTTGCAGACAGGGCCTGGCAACAGAAAAGTGGACATGCTCATGCTGAATCTCCTTAGTATATTATGTTGCTCAAAATAATTTACACAAAATATAAAGCACTTTATCTTTCAATTGACAAGCATTCAAAACTGTTCTTCTGATGGAACCAGCTGCTGCTTCCCCTGGGAAGATCCTTCATTGGCTCTCTGGAAGGCCATCACTGCTTTAGATCAGAAAAATTTCATTTAACTCTTTTTCATTGGCACAAACCTATATATCAGTTTTGGAATGTGCTACTGGCATTTATGTGCATTATGAAACCAGGGACTGGAAGACAGGGAGGTATGCATTAATAGCATGGCACAATTTATAAATTTACTATATATAAATATGTGTGTGTAATGTGCCAACATTAATACTGCAATGTGTGGAAACATCTGTAATTGCTAGCAAGACCACATTTGATGAACAGACCAATATATCTTAACAGAAAACTTCCAACAGATGAGGTTGATTCTGTAATCTCTTATTCACAAGTGCAATTTTCATTCTCTGGTAGTCAATAATTCAAAGGAACTTCTTGCACAAGCAAAGATTACTCATGAGAGTAAGGACTTGTAGAATCAGGACTTGCCTTGTTTAAGCCATGTACTTTCCAATTACTATTTTCCTGTTTGGCTGGGGAAATTCTTTTATAGGTTTAAATGTTGGTATTTTTATATATTTCAGAGGGCCAAAATATCAAGTAACTTTAATTCTCAGGATGAGGGGAAAAAGCAGGTCATTTAAAAAACTTTTTCACCTAAGACCATTTCTTGGGAGCCCCAGCAGTTTAAAAAGTAGAATGATTTGTCAGGGCAAATAGTCAAGGTTAAAAAGCATGAAAAGGTGTTAAAGACATACATTTGGCATGGCACTGCAGTGAGTTGTAAATCTTATGTTAACAGATTAACTATGGCATATGGAGAGCCCTTTATTGCAGTTCATCAACAACAGATGAGCATTACTTAAGCAGCAATATTTCTGCTTTCTGGATGACATCCAGTGAAAATGAATAGACACAACAAACTTTTTTCTCCCCTCTGGCATGGATGACTGGATCTATAGGGTAAGGGGCAGTCACTGAACAAGAGTTATTTCAATGTATAAATAGAAGGGATCATGCAAGCTTTTCTTACATTCACAGAGATTTAGTAAAAGGAAGCAAAAAGAACAATGCCCTTCAACATCTCTTAAAGCAGAGGTGACTGTGCCTTTAATAAATGGCAAATTTTAATAGGATGAAGACGCAGGGTAAAAACAGAGAGACTGACAATACCTATAGTAACTGGGGTAATGGGAGCTGTAATGATGAGACTCCTTAAAAAAGTTGGTAGGAGAAAAAAATTAGTTAAGGAGAATGTGAAAAGCAGGGTGGTGGAGTGGTGCATTCAATGCTATGTGGAATAGAAATGTGTAGGAATGCATATAACATTTAAACCTGACAGCACCAGCAACATACCTGTTCTGTTCCAAACACCTTCACACTTTAGATCTGAAATCCAACTTCAGACTGAGATCGAAATAAGAGGGAGAATCAAAAACCTTGATTCAAAGCCACCAAATTTCTTAAGGTGTGCGCGGCGGGAGGGGAGGGGTGGGAGAAGGTGGGTGGAGATGTGGAGGTGTGAGACAGAGAGGGTTAGGCTAGGGATTCCAAAATCTGGATCAGAATTTTACACCTTGAATCCTTCTGGAGTTTTGTATATTGGATGGCACTGATCATACCAGCCTTTAGTGTTTGTGCATGACAACCTCAGCACAGCCATTACCCTCAACGTTTGTTAGGGTTTCAAACTTGATTTGCTCATGTTATGCTCATGTCTCTTCTGTTCTACTATGTGGATGAGGGTGGGAGCCTCACACCCATTTTAGTGCGAATGCAAAGGAAACACCAAAAGCAAACAGTGTTTGGGTAGTCTGCCTCTGGAGAAAATATAATGCAAACAGTTAGGACATTTCTCTTTGGGTGAAGCTAATACTTATTTGGTGAATGTGTAAGATTTTTCAGTGAATTTAAAGCTATGCTTGCAGTCCTATATAAATCCTTTATTGAGTTCCCCAGGTAAAACCCAGATAGAACTAGAAATCCAGGGAAAATAGCATACAGGGTAGTATAAAGGTGTTTATGTATATAAAGAGCAAAGGGGCAAATTGTGTGTTCCTTACTCAGGATAATCTCCCACTGCTTAAGGAAAGGATCTCAGATATTGGCTTACTGGGATCCTTAGATAGAGGTACTCTAAAAATACAAATCATCATACATATTATATGTCTAGTCCCTATTAAAACATTGTTAGTGGAATAGCACCTCACCTCCAGTTATGTTAAGGAATATACATGGGTCCTGCATATCAAGATGTTGTCCTAAAAAGAACAAAGTCGATGAATGATATTGAAAGTTCCGCAGTAGTCCATTAGCAGTCATCAAGATATGATTTGAGGTGTCCCATGTGTATCAGATCAATTCTTTCAATTTAATGAATGCCTTTTCAATGCCTGAAAGATGCTACCCTTGTAGGATTGAAAGAGAGGTCCCTTCTCTTGAGCTAAAGAAGAATCTCCAGGATGTGGCAATAGAGTTGTTGTGAAACTTTTAAACGCAAAACCGACACCAAACGAGGCTCAGTTGAGCGTTGAGTTTTGTTAAAATCTTGAGCCTCTGAGCACATTCACCATGGTTTGGGAACCTTTCAGAGAATTTAGTTTTAAGTAAAGGCCTAAACTAAAACCTTGAAGTTCAGCTTCTTGGACCCTTGGATGTAACCCAACCCCGTATTCAAATTCAATTATTGAAAGTGGCTCCTTATTTTATGAGCCCATTCAAGATCTGAATGTCTCAAAATTTTGTGTGTTCAAAACCTGGATCCAATTTTTGTGGCCTGATATCATCTCTAGAATCAAGGTAATTGAAACTGATTTCATGTTTTTTGTTGACAATCAGGCAAAACTTGGAATTTTTGGCTATTTATTTGGCAGTTTGGATCCATTTGAACTGAAACTCGGTAAAAAAATTAGGAACTGTGAACCCATATAAATCTAAATTGTGTAAGAAGGTACAGATGTACTCTATAGAGACCAAAGCTTCCAAGTTTAATTTTATTTTCTATTACTTCCTTCTTACGAGTAGGGGAAAAGCTCCCTGAAACATGTTGGTAGGTAACATGTTGAAGTTTAAACAGCACACTTTAAGTCCACAGGGCATCCTAGTCAACTTTCTATTCAAAGACTGTCAAGATAAAACTCAGATTTACAGTAGGAAGCACTAATTTGCCAAAGACTGGAGCATGGGAACGAAGACCTAGTTTCTTTCCCAGCTTTGCTACTGACTGGCTATATGACAGTGGGAAAATCACTTGAAGTAGAGCTTATATGGAAACTTTCCATGCCTCAGTTTCCCCTACATAAAATGGAAACCTTACTTCCCATCATTGTGAAAGAGAGGTGAACTCAAGCCAATGCAAAATGTTTTTATGTAATTACGAAAAATTAATGTAAACTGATGGCTGGGATTTAAAATTTCTGCTGTAAACCCAGTTACTACATCCTCCTGCTTATGTGTTCCCCACCTCAGTCCAACAGCCAAGCCACTTGGAATACTGTACAGTTTACTAAATATAAACTAAAAGACAATTTAAACAATATTTTAAAATGATCATAATAATTTTAAACAGATAACAAGTTAACAAAGATCCAGTTCAAACAGGGGAAAAAGGAATGAAGTAGAAAGGTAACAAAGGGATCATTGATGAGCTGTCTGAAAAATCCCAAACAAAATAAGTAATTATGAAAAAAATAAATAAATTAGAAGCATGGAGAGAAGAATAGAGGCAGATTTCGAAGCGGAGTGAGCTCTACCATACACACACGAGATGTGATCTCATACCTCCTGCTAAAGGGCTGTAGCAGAGGGTAGATAACTGTCAGGAAGAGCCTCACGGAGAAGGTGTTGAATATAGCCTGGACTTCTACTGTTCAGGTTAAAAAAAAATTAGTGTGAGTTTACAGTCAATCTGCCATTGTATAGGCAGCCAGTGTAAATAATGCTGGGTAGATGAAATATACTCACACTCTGCAGACTTGTAAAGTGGTGTGAACACAAGATACAGAGAAGTTTTATGGGAAGTTGTGTGAGGAATGAATCATTGTAATTGCATCTGATGTCCAAGAGGGCATATTCTGCTGTTGTGAAGTCATTAGGGTCTATTATTTATGTAAGAATTTCACAAACTGAAAATCTCCACTTTGTTAATAGGACCAGCCCTTAGCTCTCTACCAGTGCATGAATTCTCTTCAAGAGCAGGGAGTCAAAGCCAGAGTGAGTCTTCTCACACCAGCAACTTCTACACAGCAGCAAGACTTTTCCCTCCAGGATTTAGGACAAGAGAGCTCCGATACACCCACCCAATGCTATTATCCAAGCATTCCTTCAGAACAGAGGCTGAATATGCAGAGTCCACTGAGCAGGACCAGCAGAGTATCATTTACATACTGATCTGATGATATGGAACATGGTGTTTAGAAATTGTCTCACAAAGGAGTCTCATATAAGATGAGCAACATGAAAGGAAAGAACAGATCTTTGAGGAATGCTGAATGTCACGTAACTTATTGTTGACATACAATTTTCTGTCACCTCTGATTATCTTCAAAGTATGACTGGAAAGACTGGCAGGCAGTTCCAGATACACCAGCAATGTTCCATAATGGCTAGTGCAACAATCCAGGGCTCATATTAAAAAAAAAAAGCCAGTTTAAATTAAAACCAGATGAGATCATGATCTTTATGAAGACAGTCTCAAATGAAAATGAAGGCTGGGGCCTACTTAGGATATCATGTCCAAATAGTCTTGGAATTGAACAGCTGTTGCCTTCTTAGTCACTTTCCTCAAAAAGGGAATATTAGTGATTAGAGGACTAGCCAAGAACCACCCAAAATGAAGAGGTGATATCCTGAAAAATGGAAAAACTTTGCCTAGTTAAGGATGGTCAGCATCCTCTTTGACAAAGAGAGGCACTGCTAATAACTAATTATACCCCAGCCATACACCTGGGTTTAAGCACCCATGCTAAGGAAAGATCAGAACCACAGGTGATGGGTCTCACAGAACCTAAAAAAATCACAGACATCCTCATCAGAAACCAAGTCAATTGACAGCCAGGGCAGCCAATCCATTGGGAATTTGTGGTTCTACAATCAAAAGACCTTTACACTTCCAAGCCCCAGTATAATATACAGTATTATGAGACAGAGTAGCTTCCCTTTAAAAGCCTACTTTTGAAAACAGAAAGCACAAGAAGTGGCATTTTCAAAGGTGCTAAGGAAGTTAGGAACCCAGCTTTCCTTGTAAGTTCATGAGAGTTGGATGCCTAACTCCCTTAGGGACTTTCAAAAATCCCATAAAGAGAGGATGAGTAACTTGTCCAAAATCATAGAGCAAGTGAGTGATTGAGCTAGGAATAGACCCCAGAAGACCCTTTCCAACCACTAGGACTCACTTATTGTCCATCTAAATACCAAACAAGTTAGAAGGTTAACATCTATAGACCACAAGACTTAACACATTGGGCCAAGTTCATCCCTCTTATAGCTGAAATTAGTTCATTTTGGGTCACCATGGTACATGGTGCATTCTAATTTGTAGTGATTTTTTGTATTTTTAGAGATGAGTCAGGACTGAGATCCCACAGGCAAACCAGGACAACTTGCTTTACCTGTGAGCTACCTAGACAAGTTAATCACTGACGTAAATGCACTGATGTCAGTAGAATTGCATTAAGAATGAATTTGGACCCTTGACTTTATAGGAACCATACTGCAATATTCTGTGAAGAATAACCTCTAGGTGGCTACGTTCAAGACATAGTCATCATAGATGCAGCCAATTTGTGCTGTTACTTTTCAGGGTATAATCACATATTAAAAATGAATTGTGATACTGCATTGAAGAACAGCTAAAAGAAGCTGGAACAAAGAAGGGAACAGTTAAGGACTATGTCCAGTTGGGAATGGGACTGATGTGAAACAGATTTGTTTTCATTAGTTCATTGCATCAGCTAAAAAGAATATGAAGTAAATTAAAGGCTTTGAAAATACAGCAGAAGAAAATCCCTCTCTACCCATTGACCTTTCCAACTTGTGTTATGGAAAAAACTTTCAAGCTGGACACCAACCATTCCATTCACGTGTCTTTTTTTAAAAAAATAAATCCCAATTCGCTTCCAAATAAACAGCCCTTAATACACTCAAAGTGCTCCCTATGTAGATAAAATCAGATGGTAGTGGTTGGTTGTTGTAATACACAGATATCATTGGTGATTTTGCATCACTGAGAGAGGGGTTTTCTAGAGTGTGTGTATCCCTCAAAGTCTTTCTGAGCCTGTGAGGAAATTTTAAAGAGCAGCTCTCTCTCTCTCTCTCTCTCTCTCTGTGAAACTCTAATGGTAGAGGATTATCATTTTCCATTATGCTCATGAAAGGATGAGTTCCCAAAGCTCTTATTACAACTTTGTATGTGGTTTCTTACAGTGAAAGGAGGGATCTTTGCAGCAATGTGTGTACATTATGGGAGTAGTTCTGAGTATGACTACAATTTTGCAAAGTGATACTTGAGGAGTGCTGAGTGCTATGTGATTGATTAGCTTTCTAAAGCCCTGGAACTGCTTTTGTTGTCCAAAGATATCACCTGAAACAAACAATATATAACTCATAAGACTGAGATCCTTATAATGCAAAAGACACAGCAATTGTCATGACAGCTATAATTGCTGTCTTTTTTTTTTTTTTTGGGAATAGCTAATATTTTGCTGAAGGAGAAGAGAAAAATCAACCCTTATGGAAAAGGATGAATACCTACAGGGTTTGGGTAGAAAATAAGTGGGTTATCATAGAAATTATTCTTAAAAACCAACATAATTTAATAAAGAATGTCATTTCTACAGAATTCTTGAACCAATGTTTAGAATTCTTTAGCAGAGCAATATTTCATTGTTAAATTTTGCACTGTAATTGGAAATATGTATATATATGTACACATTCTACACACATATACACACATTCTACAGTTTTTTAGAGTAGTTCCAATACAACTTTATTGAGAATCTGATTCTGCTCCCATTGAGATCAGTAGCAAAATCAATACAGTAGGTGTAGACTCAGGCTCTTGATTTCTGTAGAACCCAGTATGTTTCATCCTTATGACATGAGTCTAACAGAAGTATTTGTAGGAACATCTGAGCTGGTGAGCATGGGAGGAAGCCTCCCTAGCCATTTCCTGTAGAGAAGACTTGACACTGCAGGGAAAAGGGGCAGACCACGACTTCAATGAAACCATCTGCTCTGGAGGTGAGACGAGGGGAATCTGTAGCTCAGCAGGATCTGCTGCCACAAGTAAGAAGAACCCTTACTAAAAGGGTATAAACTGTTTTGAGGTTGGGGCAGGTTGTTCTTTCAATCAGAATTGGTTCAGCCATCTCTAATTATAATATATGCCAAAGACTGAAGGTCAATTCATTTACAGAGCATATAACTTTTCTTTCCAAAAGACAATTTGTCACACAATTTTTTTTGTTAGACTGTATGAAAGTCCCAAATGTAATAGGCTCCTGTGGGGCTTGTTGCTGTCCAAGGACACTGATCAGGGTTGTACCTCATTCTGAGGCAGAAAAGGAATGGAAGAGGAGAACTTAAGGGGACGGGGAGTCCCTTAGAAGAAGATCTTTTCCTTAAATACTCCAAACCGATTTTGAGTGGTCAAACTGTATAGGGGGGGTGTGTGTGTGTGTGCGCGCGCGCGCAAGTACGTACATACAGGGCACCATACTGAATTTTGAACCAGAGGAGAGACCAGTGTGGCTGAGCGGGAGAGGCAATAGTGGATCTAAACCAGTTTTCCTCACCTAGATCCTAAGGCTGGCCAAGGGCCACAATGACCTTAGTTCAAGTTAGAGCAGCCTAAAAAGCAGCCTCTAACTTGAGCCAGCTTGTAATGGCCCAAAGGCCATGACCCCAATAGGATCTATTAGTGCTGGAACTATTTTTATAGTGGGGGTGCTGAAGGCAGAAACGATGTATTTAGGCTGTTACTACTTCAAGCCAGGGGGTGCGGCGGCCCTCCTAGTTTCAGCATCTATGACAGGATCACCAGAATGCAGTGCACTCTGACTTTGCACATAACACATATCCTACACCCAGAGGGTCAAAAGGAGCTAACAGAGAGCCAGGACCGGTGCCAGGGTTTCCCGCGCCCAAGGCGCACGGCCATTTCACCGCCCCGTGAGCTGCTCCCACGGCTCTGGTGGAGCTGCCGCAGGCATTTCTGCGGAAGGTCCATTGGTCCGCGGCTCCGGTGGAGCTGCCGCAGCCGTGCCTGCGGGAGGTCCACCAGAGCCGCAAGGGACCAGCGGACAGTCCGCAGGCATGCCTGCGGCAGCTCCACCAGAGCCGCGGACCAACGGACCCTCCGCAGACATGACTGCGGCAGGTCCACCAGAGCCACGGACCAATGGACCCTCCGCAGACACGACTGCGGCAGCTCCACTGGAGCCGCCTGCCGCCCCCTCCAGCAAAATGCAGCCCCCTAATAATGCTGGTGCCCTAGGCGATTGCCCAAGCCGCCTAAATGCAAGCGCCGGCCCTGCAGAGAGCCAGTTTTATGCTAGCCCAAGGATTCCTTCATGGAGAAGAAATTCTCAGATGCTCATTTAGAGCCACTTTAAGGTCCCTTAATAAGCACTGCGTCATCAGTTGCCGTTGCATGGGCCAGTATCTGGCTAAAACTTCCTGAGCCCAATCCTGTCTCACACTATAATCTGTACAAGATTTGTACAATACAGCTGGCAGAGTACAATAATTTCTGGTCAGAGTGATAGTCGTAAATTCAGTTGTCTATCAGAGCAAAGGTTCACATGTACAACCTGCATGCCAGTCCTAGTCATAGAAAAACAAGCATTCACTCTTAATCCAACTGTCTATACGTTAGCTTGTATAAAACACAGACCAACATTAGTGTGCTTGTGAGACAAATTATTCCCAAATGAGTGAAGATTAAAGCCACTGAAAGGAAATTAAATGCATGTGCAATTTATATAGAGTACTAAAAGGCATTTTAAAGTTTGCAGAGAGCATTTGTTGGCATAATGCTGCCTCCTCCTTTCTTGCCATTTTTCTTTACTTTGTGTCTTGATTCTTAGTAAATTTATGTCAGACAGAGCTGACTTAAGAGAAGCCAGTAGGCAGGCCTGCATTTATTGGCAGAGAGAAGAATATGTGAGTGGGTAACATTTGAAATTAGGAATTTGTTTTTAGGTCTTAAAGTGGAACATCAAGGGGTTGGAGATTTTTGCGTGTATGTACAGACAGACAGACAGAGACACACGCATTTTGTGAGGACATGAAAAATAATGGACAGAGTTTTTTTGACACAATATATACCAAATCCTCTCAAATTGGCTGATCTTAAGAATCCACAATTAATCTGTGTTAACCAACCGTTACCAAAGTAAAATTGTGTGGTACGAATATAACTGTTGAGAAGAACTACAAGATGACAACTAGAAACGGAATTTATATGATGTAGAAGGCTAATACTTGGAATCAAATCATAGTTAAGGTTATAAGTGAGAAGAAGCCTGGTGGTTTTATCTTAATCCTTATTTATATTCTCATAAAGTTCAGCCAATAGACAGTTTCTTCACAGGAAAGAACGATAGTTGTGAGGAACTGAGTTATAGTGGGAGAGGCTGGCAGAGTACCTACCTGTAGTGGTCCCTACAGCTATTTGTCCCTCATTTTCAAGGGTACTAAAATTAATACTCAAAATTACAGACAGAAAGAGCAAAAAGGCTGTCTCAAGCCTTCTTATCAAGGGGCAGAATACTAATTAAGACTGACATGTAATGTGAAGTCAAAGTGGCTACAACTTTTAGTGACAACAAATAAAAGTGGTGCACTTGTGAAGGGTGCTGGAAGAGACATAGTAAATCCAAGAGAGCACCTTAAAATGTCCAGCCAGTGGGCTTGTCAGATCTGAGGTTGACTGGCCAGTTACCTGATTGATAGGTTGCAGAGATGTTCAGAACCTGTAATCCATGGCTTGGGCAGAGCCTGTGACAGAGATACTTCCATCCTCCATCCAACTATGTGGGCATCACTGATGGAAAGCCACTAGGTTATGCAGGCATCTCATATTCCTCCAGCATCTCTGCTGAACACAATGGGGAAAGGCTCCTTTGCTAAACATATGCTGCACTCTGGACACACCTCTAGCAGTCTGCTGCTCCAGATGAGGCCACATTTGGGCACGGAAATGCTGGTAATGTCTGCCACTGTGCCAGTTATTTGCAGGAGGCGGTATTTATATTTTGTTAAGAACAGGAGATTTCCATCTTATCTATTATTAATACCTCAGAATTGTTCTGCTCATAACATATCCACCTACCAATCCAAAAACTGCTGATATTGGCCATGTCCAATAGAAATTATAAGCAAATGTACATTGACCATGACCCTTTATGAGGCAGGGAGATGCTCAGAATTCTAGAAGAAAGTTTTCCTGTTTGGAACGAACCCTGATGAGATGGAAGAAAACAAAGGGGAGGGGGAAACTCAAAGGAGGGACCCCAGGATTTGCAAATAGTTATTTTATGAGATTAAATTATGAAGATCTATGAATTTTCTAGTAAGACAAAACTATACTATTTTCATATAAGTCACCTTGTATCAATCCTGTAGCTCCAGGGAAGTAGCAATCAGAAGATGAATATGAGGAAGGGAACAATATTAACATGATTGAACATGAGCAAGAAGAACAAGAAATTGGATGAATTACATACACAAGGAATGAAAAATGTTAGATGGGAAGGAGAATCTGCAAGATCAGGAGACCAATGGTTAAATTTAGCACTGTTCCCTCCCGCATACTCATCTTTTGATCATTACTTCCCCGCAGTTTCAGGACTGGCAGAAGATTATTTGTATGAAAATGAGAGGAGGATTCCACTTCCACCCTCTATTATTTGGTGAAAATATGGAGAGACAACAAGGCTACAGCCTTGGAGATCTGCCCCTAGAAAGGCCAGTTTCTCTGCCTTGGGAGTTGCTACAGATCTAATGAAGCACATCTGAGATTCAGGTGATGTTTTATGAACATAAGAGGATTCCCTAGTGCTGTTTGATAATCTGGAACCTTTTGACCTTTTTATTATAACTGATGAAGAGAGCTTCTTATCACTTCTTAAAGGTGAAGTTCTACCTAAGTAGACCTTGAGGAGCCTGAACACAACTAGGGAATGTAGAATCATCTCCTTCTGACAGAATGGATTGGGGAAGAGGATCATTTGACTTAATATAGAAAAGCGAATTGACATTTGGTACTGGTAATGATTCTGGAGAAGGTTGGAGACCTAACCATCAAGCAACGGATTGGAGAAAAAGGGTCGTTAGAGGAAATAGCACCCAATTCACTAACTCTATGAGTTGAAGTGGTTGATAATAATGAAGGAGACTAATGGCTTGTCTGTGCTGCCCTGCAGTTTGGACGACAGTCTTGTGAACAGTAGCGTTCACCTAAGGACTGCGGAATTACATTAGTGCAAACTATGGATCTTTAATTTCATGCCTACATTGTCTACATGGGAGCAGTTACAGCACAGCACTTTAATCCATGCTGCAATTCACACCCCCATAGTCCAAACTGCAGGACAATGTAGACATACTCTAATTATCAGATAGTAAAGGAAAACTGGCCACAAAGAATTCAAGGAGAATTTTGGTTACACAGGTAAGAACTGAGTTGAGGTTCCTTGTGGCAATTAATCTCAATGATGTATATCAAACATTTTGTTGATTGAAGGAAAGAAGAAATATTAGAGTGTGCAGCAGAGATGTTTGGTCTTGTGACACTGAGTGCTCCCAAGCCAAATAATTGTCATGTAAGAGTTGTAACTCAAGCCCTGTTTTAAATCATTCAGTAGGACAGAGGACAGAATTGAGGTACATATCTGAAGAGGCACTATTGGCAGAAAGTGACCCAGGCATTTTGATAGACCTTGACTGCACCAGAAAATGAAGCATCTTAGAGGAATAGTTGAAAATATGAAGCATTGGCCTGTCAATCTCCATGCTGCTAGGGACAGGAAAGTCAGGATCAGGGATCTGCTAGCAGAAGATTGATCAGCTGAGGCAGGATGCACAGTTCTGTGATATTCCTTCTGAGGGTAGTAAGGAACCTGCCAAATTTTCTGGGAGATAAACAGAAGATGTGGGCATTGGGGAGGGTGAACATATTTTTAAGAGCACAGACAAGGCAGAAAAGATTCACATTTCAAGATAAGGGATCATTGTGTCCGGAGCAATACAGAGTCAGAAATGTATTAGGTAAATAGATGTGAAATAGTATGATGGTTTCTTCCTAAGTGGACAGGATCCAGATAATTTCAAATACAGAGTGAGGAGCTCCTGGTGCCTCCCTAGAGACAGTTGCTGTCTGATTCTTGCATTCTGTCAGGATATCTGACATGAAGATGTGAGATATGAAGTGTTGAAGACCTAGCCCACAGTCCTGAATTCAAGAAAGCTGATGCCTCATCAGGCTTTCCATGTGAACCAGAGGCTCTAGCATGATTGGTTTCCCATATGTGCATCCCATACCCTGAGACTAGTCTTTGTCATAATACTTAGTACACTAAGATATGATGTTATTTTGCCTTTGGAGGTTATTCATGATGAGTCACTAGCGGAGAGATCTTTTGACACCAAAGGACTGAGGAATATGATAATGGGAGAACTCCTTCTGGTCATCCCAGACCAATAGCAGGAACACCCCTAGAGTTCTGTTATGGAGCAGTGCCAATTGGATTGTGCCCACCAATGCAACCGTTAACTTCAGGAGAGGAAGGGCTTCTGATTGAGAGATCCGGGCTCAGCAAACAATCTCAGACAACTCTATGATGTCTCTTCTCCCCAATTCTAGTAATAAACCCATGCTTCTGCTCATAAAAAACCTGTGACACAGATGAATGAGGTTTGGAGTGTACACCAAGGAGTTCTTTTCTCAGTTTACAACAATGCCATGGATTTGTAGTACACAGAAGTCTTGATGGAGATAAAGGACACAGGACATCCACCTCATGAAATATTTGTATCCCCTCTTCATGTTGGGTGGCCCAGATCCAGGTGGGAGTGAAGAAATTGTCAATGAACTGGATGAATAGGAATATGGAGATATGCCTCCTTTAAGTTCACAAAGCAGAGAAAGTCATTCAGTGAAACTTCCTGAATGATGAGGGCAGGAATCTCCATTCAGAACCTGGTAGTCTTCATTGAGGGAACACACAGGTGACAGGGTAGGTGAGGAGATATAAAGAATAGTTCAAACTCCTTTGGTTCTCTTAGACATTATGAAAAACTGTGGGAAAACTCCTAGTGACAAGCTGAATTGCCCTGAAAATGAGTAGGTTGCAGATTGTTTTAGAAGATCCTATCTCTTGTCTGCCCTCCAGGGTATAGAGAAAAATATATGTAGCAGGGAAAGAGAATTCTATCAGATTCCCTCTTCATAATGTCTAGCCATTAGAGGGTGACATATAGTCATACTGTGTTAGTCTGAATTACAGAAGAACCTAATCTATGTTGCTTCTGAAAGGTAGTGTAGCAAATGGATGACACCTAATTCTATTATAGTGGAGGCCAGGAGTCTATTCCCAGCTCTGCCTGAAGTGACCTTGTGAAAGCTCTCAGTTATCTGCGAAATGGGTTAATGAAATTGCTCCAGGCATCAATATGAAGCCTTGGTTCACAATAAGGGTTGTGAAGGAAACGGAAATATTGACAGTAGTCAATGGAAGAGCTGAGACTAGAAATGGTGGTCTCTGGGCTTGCAGTTTAGTGCACCTTTCTCTAAACACAGGGCACTGTGGGAGGATCTCCCCCCTTCCTTCCCATTAAATCACATGAAAGTTGGAGCTTTTCCTAGCTTCACAAGATTGCCTGCAGCAGGGGTCAAAATCACAATAATAAATTTGTGAGAATTGGAAACACTGTGTACTTTCTATAAGGACAGTTTGAAAAGTCCCAGAAGAGACAATGGCACTGCAGGCCTTTTGGAAAAGTCATTAAGTTTGAAAATGCATTAGAATACTATCAATGCCAATCAAAGGTTCCCTGTGTACCAGATATTGGATCAGACGCTGCTGCTGCCCTTTCTGATTTGATTTCAGTAGCTATTCAATTCTAATTGACAACTTTCCTAAGGATTCCATAGCCCAGCTACTGCATATATTTTACATCTTGGCCAATATATGTTAACAGAGGAGTTACTGAATGTTTCTGACCACTTATATGACCAGTTGGATTGTTAACCCCTTGCCTCCGCCCACATACTACTAAATGTTAACGGGAGCCTGATATATTTAATAAGTATATTGGTAACCATACATTTTTTTATTCTGTTTTCTTTAACTCTAGTCAACAGTGTGACCTTTTTTTGGCCAATAGTATGAATTGTTTTTCAGCTTTGATGATCATGCTGGTCACTTCTGGATAGCAGAAGGTCCAACAGCAATTAGAGTACGCGTGCTCTAATTTTCAAAAGGGCCTAAGGAAGCTATGTACACAATTTATGCTTTCAATGGTCATGGGTGCCTAATTCCTTCTTTGAAATCCCTGCCCAAACCATTAACTGTGCCCTTATGATGCTGGATGATCTATACCAGTGGTTTTCAACCAGGGTCCACAGACCATGTCTAAGGAATCTGCGAAAGGTTGTCATTTCCATAGAACAGTGGTTTTCAACCAGTGGTCCAGGGACCTCTGGGGGTCCACAGACCATGTCTAAGATTTCTAAAGGTATCCGTACCTCCATCTGAAATTTTTAGGGGTCCTCAAAGAGGGTCCAGAAAAAAAGCTGAAAACCACTGATCTATACACTAATTTATGCAAATTTAAACTGGTCTGTGGTTATTCAATTTACTATTATACAATAAATTACTTGTATGGATTGCCTGCTAGATCATTTCATTTCAGACTTTTACGGCACTGCAAACCTGTAGAAACTCCAGTGGCAATAGGGGAGCAGATAGCTGCAGGATTCAATAATAGGATACAAAGTTTTTTACCTTCATATAACCATTTAGTACCATTTTAGATTGACAATGGCAAAGCCATTACCATCTGATGGCTGTCTGGTGCCCTATGTGAAATGAATTGATGGCATCAAACCTGTTCAAAGTGGATAGGTATCAAAATAGCATCACAACCACTAACAACAATTGGAACAATTATCCTAGTTATCAAGGATTAAATTAGCATAGAAACTGAACAGTCCTCTTGTCATCTAGAAATCATTCTTCCAGCTCAGGACTCAGGTTCACAGATAGTGCTGAACCTATGAAGCAATCAGTACCTTTTAGGATTGGGCTCATAATTGCCAGGGAACTGACAGGAAGCTTGTATTGCCAGTTCATATGCTATACCTCTTCTATGGATAAATAAAGAACTCCAAGTTCAGAGACTGGCAATCTGGCACTTTTCACCCATATTAAATACACTGAAAATCTAGTGAGGCCGATCAAAACTGAAAATACAGTCTGACCAACTGACTGGATTTCTCCAAAGTAGCAGTACAGTTCAGTAATCCATACTCTTCAATGGCATTTGTTACATGAAAAGGAATCTGGCTGAGATCCAGCCACCACGACCTTAAAAAATATCTCAGCAGGAAAAGTATCAGAGGGGTAGCCGTGTTAGTCTGGATCTGTAAAAGCAGCAGAGAATCCTGTGGCACCTTATAGACTAACAGAGGTTTTGGAGCGTGAGCTTTTGTGGGTGAATACCCACTTCGTCAGACGCAGGAAAAGTAACCAGACTGTTGGTTCTATTCCCATACTATATTCCCTATGAAAACCAAAAATGCAAGCTCTTTTTTATTTGCAAAAAGAACACCCTCATCAATGGTCATACGTATAATATGAACAAGACAGTTTATTAGATGCCTGAGCAATTGATTAGTTTCAGAAGCAAAAGAATTATCTTGATTGTTCTTCTTCCACTCTTTAGCTTATAACAACCCACAGAAACAAACCATGTATTAATCTTGAGAGAAGATCATATTAAAGCTCGCTAATCACAATAGTTTGCAATGTATCAATGCTAAGGAAATAAATGAATTTCTAGCAATAATATATACATTTCACTCAAAAATACTGCAAAAAATTTAACTAAGCACATATAGTAATTCATTTAACATCACATATGAAAAAGAGCATCATCTTATACCATCATCCACTTGTAAACTAAAGGCAGGTCTGACACATGAGATTTTATGTGAACCCTGGATCCACACATACATACACAAATCATACGTAAGAAGCAGTTTGCAAAAGGTAAGAAAAGTGAATGGCAAAAGTTTCTTTCTATGCAGAAGAAATTGAACATGAAATCTGCAGGGTGAGGGGAAAAAGCTTACAAATGAGAAATGAAATTGTATGATGGAAGATAAGAACGTTAAAAAAGGTGACCTCATAAACATAGATGAAATAAACTAAAAACAAAAACAAAAAAGCAAAAAAAAAAAATCCATACACACACATACAGACAAAAGTGAGAGCACAACAAAGGAAGTGGAAGAAAAGTGTTACCCATAAGTAGCCGCCGTTTCACCCTCTTGTCCACATCAGCTACTGACGTGGCATTGTACTCAGAACTCTCAATTGCAGCCTCATCCTTCTCTAAAACACAAGTAAGGGACAAACATGGAGCAGTTGGTTAATCAAAAGCCCAATTTTCCGCTGCCTAAGACAGTTTCTTGGCATGGCACAACCAAAGCCAAGAAGCAAGCCATGAAAGCACTAAATCCCCGTTAGAGAGTTAATTCCACTTGAAACCCCAGAAAAAAATTAAAGGGTGCTTGGGACAGAAGGGGGAAGGAAGAAGAGGAGGAGGAATGATAAATGACAAAGCAATTAACCAGAAAACACACACAAAGCTTGTTTCCTACTAGAGAATGAGACAGCAAACAGGACTACCCCAGACAGATGTTAGTAATGGAAATTTAAATACAAGGGTTCTAGCTAAAGAAACTATTAAAGACAAACTGTAAAGTGATTCAGGCTGATGGTGGGATCAGGATCTGAAAATGGCAGGCCAAGGACAAAGATGAGACAGATAGGCAGAGCTAAAAAAATCCGGTGATGGAAGGGCATGGGTGCACCATAGTCGTGTACACATTGACAGAGTGTTTAAAAACCAAACAATGCATGCAAATTTAAAAAAAAGGAAAAACCAAAAACCAAAAACCAAACAACAAACCAAACAAACACAAAAAAGATCAATTTGGGCAGTGCTGGTTGCCTGCTTGTCTATGAAACACTACGAACTAAACATTCAATGCTAGAAAAGATGTTGCAAGAACAAGGTTTAGTAATTTTATAAGCATGCAGTAAGCAAGATGATGTCAGCAAAGGTCATTTTGCAGATAGTTTCTGATATCCTATATGTAAGAGTTTAAATTCAGCATAACAAGGACTTTAGTTGAGTTATGCTTCATTAGAAATACATAGAAACAATCATTCACAAGGGAGGGAAGAGATGAGCTGTAAGTGGAATAAAAATAAAGGTTTCTCATACAGGAAAGCAATGGAGAAAGCAGCAGCTGGGTAAATAAAATGATTTATGCAGGGTGGGGGAGTTGCTTCATTTAAAAAGCCAAAACAAAATGCAAGTAGGGACTTTCACATGCAGCAAACATTAAAAAAAAAAAAAGTCAGGCAAACAAAGACAAAATGTGTTAGACAAAGGGTCAAAAAGTATTTATCTGGCATTGCAGAAGTTTGCATTCTTGCAGTGATGCCCAGAATATATACACCACTGAAGACAGCAAACAGTGGAATAATGGAAATGAGAAGGAGGAGGAGAAGGCGGCGGCTGGCAGGTTTTATCTGTGGCAACACTACATGGTTGAGTTGTAACGAGACGTTTTTAAACAAGTTCTAGATGGGATCAGGCTGCAATAGAGGCTTTTGTTTGAGATATTGTGGTTTTTTTATTGTTCTGTAAATAATTAATGAACGTCAGTTATCAGACAAGACAGGCAATCAGGAACCATCACCAGAAAGCAGGAATAAAAATGTAAAAAATAAACAAAAATAAAAAAGTGTTCTAAAAGAAAGAACTACTCAGAGGGAGGAAAATCAACACAAGCAGTAATATGTGACTTACATCACAGGACCAAAGAATGTAACATGGAGTTGTTTGTGTTACATTACAAAAATGAAAAATAATAGTAATAAACAAAAGCCATGAGTGCAGTGTATACCTCCTTTTGAACATGATAGACAAAATTAAACATCATCCTAAGGATATTAATGAACAGTGAACTCTTAGCAAATGGGAGCATCAAAAATTTATTTTATGTTCCTCAATAAAACCTGATATTAGGGCCCTCAATCCTGCAAGCCCTCCCCATATGGAACTCTCATAGACTTCAGTAGGACTTCCTTATGCAGAGGGGCTGCAGGACTGAGACCACTATGTTAACAGAAAGGACTGATAGAGAAATCCGAACAGTCCAGGAATAGATAGTGTATACAGCAAGATATTGTAACTGTTGATTACTTTTCCTTTTGTGAACGCTACAACCCTGATCCTGTCATGAGATCTGTATAATCAGACCCGTTTCCTTATGCTGAGCCCCATCTGAGGTGAATTCCATGTGCTGGCGTAGGGGTTTGCCTATACAGATCTCGCTGCCTATCGGCCTGGTCTCAAGCTCACTGAAGTAATCTGAAAGATTTCCATTGACTTCAGTGGGTTGGGGATCAGGGCCTGTATGTTTTCAAGTATGGAGAAGGGAGAGAGAGAAGCAGAATTTCCATTTAATTCTGAAAGTATTTAAGCTTATTTCCTACTTTTTGTGTTATTTTATAAACTTCTGAAACAAACTAATCAATAACAACGTAAAGATGATGAAAACCATTATGGATTTTTAGGTTCTAATGTTGAGAGTAAGAATGTAAAAAAGGAACAAAACCCCTGATTAAGTTATTGCAAAAAGTTCCTTTTTGTACAAAAATGGATAATATTATGCAAAGAATGTACTCCATAATAATAAATATTTGCATGGCATCACCCAGGATGCTTCACTTCCTGCTGGGCCATTTTCCCATTGACAGTCACACTGGATGTTTATTCACGATGAGTACTATTATTTTGCTATAAAACTAAAACAAAAAAAAAGGAAAGAAAGCATATCATGGGTATTAAATTATCCCCAAATAGAATTTAAAAAATATTAGGATCAAATCCTACTCACTTTACTGATGTGAGTAGTTCCACTGAAATTAATGGACTGCTCATATGAGCAAAAAGGGGTAGAGTTGATCCTTGATCCATAGTTACCTTTTGTGCTTTTCAATTTTAAAAGTTATTAAATTCGATTTATAAAAACAGAATGAAAATGACAAAGCAATGACAATGGGATATTTCACAAACATTTACATAAAATAATCATAACTGTATCCATCTAATCTCTTTGCAAAGTTTGACCCTAACTGCTATGACCAAAACCTACTATTGCACACTCCTCTCAACAATAGTTTTAATCTCCTACCATCCACACACACCGATTCATTTTACCATATTACCAGTAAAAAGTGTGCTTTAGAGAGGTACTTACCGATGCATGTTCGGCCATCTGAGTGCAGGGCATACTTCTGATGACAACCACACACAGGACCAGTATCTGTGTCATCACAGGTGTGTTGGCAGCCTCCATTTCCATAGTTACAGGTTACTAGTTATGCCCAAAATATATGTGTATATATGAATACATAAATAAAATTATAATGAAACCAATTAGTTTTTGAGGGTCTTGTCAGAATACAGAAGATCAGTTATAAAGCAAGACATTAGACAACATAACATTTTTATTTATGGGTATTTCCACTCTCCGGTCTTTGTCCCCTTTTTTCCTAACTAACCCCCCCAGAACGTTGCACTTTTTTTATTCATTCTCTTTGGATTAATTGTTTTAGCATGAATGACCAGCGAATTTCATCTCCTCCTAAAACATCATGATTCATATCAATGATGTATATGGCATGAAGAAATGAGCAGTCTACTAATACAGACATATTTTCCAGTCGATAGATGGCATTTTTCTTCTGCTGGGCTTCAATCCATAAATGGAGGAAGCAGTGATCCAGACCGCAAGAGCAAAAGTACATCGGTCTTGAAATCTATTCTTTCAAAAACTCTAATCCTCCCAGAATAGAAGAATGTTTAAAAATAAGATAGGAGACCCTTTTTCTTTTTTTAAAAGCCTTTTTCTGGGACTACAGAATATTGGCTTCAACTAGGAAGAAATCCATGGAGATTTTGCTATCACTTAAGTATATATTTACTAAAATTATTTGTAACAACAAAGAAATTTTTGGAGACAAAATTCTCAAGGTGGGCAGAATTTAGCAATTTTAAAGAATTTCTAATAAAGCAGATTTTGTCACAGGAGGGAATTTCATTTTTAACTCATAGGACACTGGCATTTCCCAAATACTAATCAGGTTTACAATGGGTCTGATTGTCCTCCTGTTTTACACCATGTGTAGTCACACACCTGTCCAAAGTGCACACAAAATGAAACAACTGTGATCTGACAGAGTTTTCAACACATTTTCCTGTCATTATACACAGGTCCAAATGTCTATACCAGGGTCAAGATGGAGAAGGCCCTTTGTGCATGCATATACTGGACTATATATTTTTAAAAAGCATTGGGAAATCAAATGTCTAATTATTAACTTATATCATATGAATTATTTCAGAGGGTTTTGGCATGTCTAAATATTATGACAGTTTAAATTCTGAATCCTGCTTTCAAAGGGAGCTCTTTGGCACAAATATTTATTTCTAAGCCATCCTACACTGGCTCTAGAACCATAGTATTCTCTGCCATGTTACATTTAAATATCACCAGGATTTCCCTTGCTAGACAGAGAATTTATAAAGTATCCAAGCCGATCAGTTCCACAATTCGGTAAAGCCAAGATTTTTTTTTTAAAGGAACTTAAGGTGAGGCTCTCAAATCCATACTAAAACACCTCTCATTTTCAAAAGCGTGGAGCATCCTACAGATTCCATTCATCTCAATGATCTCACTTTACTAGCCTCTAAAAAATGGAATATATCTGAATTTTCTGGTGTGTAATCACCTGCAAGCAGGAAGAAAAACTTCACTGTGTTTAATTATCAGAGGGCTAAAACTAGAAATGGTCTTAAGCTGCATATTTTAGGCCCAGATTTAGGACACGTAATTCTGATCTCAACGAGAGCTCAACACTTTTGAAAATCAGGCAGGTATCTCAATATATGAAGCCTAATTTCAGGCTATTTTTGAAATCTTGCTAGAAGACTCACAAAAAGAGGGCCTGATTCTCTTCACATTCACATTTACGTTGACTTCAGTGGAGTTACTTCCGATTCACACTGATGTGAGAAGAGAATCAAATCCAGAATGAGAGAGATGCCTGGAATGGCGTCTTCCAATGTGCACAGTAAAATGCATAACTGTGGAACTTGAGTCTCATTCACTTATACTGTTTTACACCAATGCAAGTCCCTTCACTTTAATATTGTTACTCCTGACCTACACTGGTGTAAGGAGAACAGAATCCCTTTCCTAATCCTTATGATGTTCCTTTTCCATCTGTGTATGAAGGGAATTTTGTAGACAAGGCTTTTGTAAATATTTATTTGGGAGGATCTCAGATGATGGGGGATGTGTGTATGTAGACTAGAGTCTACTAGTATTCTGTTCATTATCCTGTAGGGTGGATCCTTTCTGTAGTGGATCCCTGTCATGTGCTGGATTGGTGGATGTGTAGCTCCCATGCCCTACCTTCTCATGCCATGCCCCAGCATGGTTGCCACCCACTTCCTTATTACCCAGTATCTGTCTTCTGTTCTTATTTGCCTTTGTTCTCTTTTATTCATTTTTCCTTCTCATTTTTTTGCTTTGTAATTGCTCTTGATTGTTCTCATTTGGTGGATCTCTCTCTCTGAGCCACACTGTGTTTGAAGTAGGGTCATCAACTGGTGGCTCCATAGGCCAGATCACATAGTCTCTTGCAATTTAGCTGAGAGCTATGGGAACAGAAGAGATACACCTAGACTAACAGGCTGCTGTCTAAGCCACCTGCCTTGTAAATATGAGCTGCTCCTGTGGCCAGCTGTGCTAGGGCCCACTATGGAATAGGGAAACCACCTGCTGCTTTTACCTAGAACCACAGGAGCTCATTGCTTGGAGGAAGCAGATCCAAGGTAATGCAACTTCTTCCATCCTACACTGCTCTCCTTCTTCACCCTGCTTGCCTCTTGCGCTTCTTGGGGTCTCTCACAATGGGCCCGCCTTATACTGGGCAGCAATGCTATAGGGAATTCATTTTATATCATCAGACTATAATTTAATTTAATAATTGGAGATATACCTATCTCCTAGAACTGGAAGGGACCTCAAAAGGTCATTGAGTCCAGCCTCCTGCCTTGACTAGCAGGACCAAGTACTGATTTTTGCCCCAGATCCCTAAGTGGCCCCCTCAAGCATTGAACTCACAGCCCTGGATTTAGCAGGGCAGTGCTCAAACCACTGAGCTATAACTGCTGTTTATGCCAGATGTTCTAATACATTGCTAACATTTTGGCCAGATTTTTTTTAATTAAGCACTTTAAAGTACATTTAGCCTCACAGGGTCTTTTTAAAACAACTTGACTGGAATACTTATTTGTTGCATACATTACTATTCGTCCTCATGGAAAACCTCCCCCACTAGAGGTGTGAAAATATCTTAACATAGTTGCTCATATCACTGTAATGGAAGAGACTTTTTCTTCTGACATGTTTCTACAAAAAACTACTCTAGAACGATGCAGTTTAAAATAATTCAGATAGGATTAAATGCCAATTTCCCTGCTCCTCTGCACAGTGAAGTCTCCATTTGCCACACAATATCACATTCTGAGAAATCAAAAAATGGTCACACTGACACTCACATTAAGTGGGTGGCACAAAATAAAAGCTGGGGTAAGATTTTCAAAAGAGTGGCCTCAGCCTTGGCCTAATTGTCCTTCCACTTGAGTCAACAGGAGTTTTATCATTGTCACCAGTGTGGGAGCAGAGTTAGGCCAGCACTGAGCACTTTTGAAAATTCAATCCTAGTATTTTTTTTTTTTAAAAAGAATTATTATTAAACCAACTCCAGGCAAAATAAGTTCTAGCTCTGGAACAATTTACTGGGTTGTGAACATTGAGCCGAAATCTAATGTCAATTATACCAGTGTAAATCCATGATAACATATTTGAGGTCAGTCCAGATTTATTCCAGTGTAATTTAAAAGGTAAGAAGGATGGTTTAGAGGCTAGACCACTTGGGAAGTCACTAAATTTACCACGTGCCTCAGTTTCCCAACTGTGAAATGGAAATAATACTTCTGTACCTCACAGGGTTATTGGGAAGATAAAAATCCATTAATGATTGCAAGATGCTCAGATATTATGGCGATGAAGGCTATATAACTACATAGATAGAAGAATTTGGCCTAGTGATATCACAGCGGGAATTTTGGACTGACGTTTTTAGTGTCTTTTCCTATATTTGCAAAATAAGCCATGCTGTACAGTGAAAAGTATTCTGATAATTTATCACCCACCTATGTTAGTCTTTAAAAGGGAAACTTGTCAAGATTGGTCCACAAAAAATTTGACTTTCAGTACCTTAAATAATAAACGTATTCACTATCTCCTGCTGAAAATTTTATGGTGATGGTGGCTGAGGAACCCAGGGCTGCAAAAGGAAATTATTTGATTTAGCAAACTAGCAGTATGCTCTAGATTTAACTAGAGATGGGCCTGAACCAAAAAATCCTGGATTTGAATGCTCAAATTTTTGAGGGACTTGAAATCTGATCCAGATTTCAATTTTTAGCTTCTCCCTATCTCTTTAGCAACTTGAACCAAACTCCAGAGCTGGACCACTATGAACTTTGGGGTGTGATATCCAGTTTTAGGCCCATCTCTAGTTTTAACCCTCTAATAACAAAAGATTGGAGAGTTTTCAGTCTTCATTGAATGGGCAAAATCCTGGCTCCATTGAAGTCAACGGCAAAACTCCGATTGTCTTTATGGGGCTAGGATATTACTCTCAAAATCCAGATCTACCCCTTTTTTATAGAAAAGTATTATAGTGAACTGCATAAGAAATCCAAACCCGCTCTCTACAAAGAGATTTCTTTCAAACTTCACTAAATGGCTACACAAAAGAATATATTAGAGTATAAAAAGTATAAAACTAAAAATGCACAAAAAACTAAGTCAAATGTTTTGACCTACCAACCTTGACGTGCCCTTTTAACAGACGTAAATCACAGTAGCATACTCTGCATTATATTATGATGATAAAACAAGTGGGTGCAAATTAGAGGGTAATATTTCTCACTAAAGGAAAAGATAAACGTGTTAGACTTTATGGGCTGGACATTCTTATCTCCATAAAGCTGGTGTAAAACTAGAATAACCCTACCAAAGTTAACTTGATAGACATGTGTGAATACCAAGGAATTCTAAGAGAGATCAAAATATCTGGCTATATCTCATGAAAACTATGGCACTGTATTAAAACCAGATCATATGCATAGGGTTAGCTGCCACCATTAGAAATAATCAGCCAAATCCTTCCCTGGCTTCTCAGTCTATGGGGACCATACATTTTGTGTAACACTTTCCCTGCCACAGGGTTCTCAACAACAAAAAGCAGCATTTCACAGGGAAGGCCAGGGCAAAGTACTGACAAGTGTTCTTTGCTGCTTCTCTGAGCAGGGGCAATAAGCATCTTCACCATGTGTCCACTAGCACTTCCTGCAGATGACAGCATATGGGCTAGCCGGCTCCCTAATTCACTAGACATGCCCCCTTGTGCATCGGCAGAGAATATAATAGAACCCTTAGAGTTTAAAAATGTGATCTTAAAGTTGTAATGCAGCTGGTCAACTTAGAGGAGCTATAGGGCTCTTCTAAATTGTGCGAGAGGGGATCAGACCTATTCAGATTAGTTGAGGATCAGGAGAGCATAAAGGTGGCCGAAAGTGAACAGCCACTTTTGCACCTCCATCCTGAGCTACACTAAGCGGTCCTCAGACACAGTTTAGTGTGTAGGCCAACATTTTAAATTAATAGGAAGAGTGATGGCTGCCTCAGAAATGATATTTACAATCATGAAAAATGAGGAAGAATAGCTCAGAAAATGAGTAACAGATAAAGGCCAGATAAAATTAGACATTAAATACAATAGGGATTTCAAATATTTTATATATTAACTATGTGGGGCACTGACAACTGGAAACCCCCTCCCCACCCAGAGGCTGACAGCCAACAGGTAATGTACGTAACACAGTGTCTACACAGACACTACGTTGCCCTAACAACATCGATCTAAGTGCTATGCCTCTCATGGAGGTGGAGTAATTAGGTCAGCATAGTGGGAGACGTACATCGCTGGGAGCAATGTTGTAGTGTAGACACTTACAGAGGTAGGTCATGTAAGCTGCCTTACATTGATCTAACTCTAGTATAGATCAAGCCTTAAAATTCAGCTTGCTTCTGCAACTTTAATTCTGTCTGGTAACTCTATGCCCCCCTAAAAGACAGTTACTCACCTTTGTAACTGTTGTTCTTCGAGATGTGTTGCTCATATCCATTCCAGTTAGGTGCGCGCATGCCGCGTGCATGTTCGTCTGAAGATTTTTACCCTAGCAACACTCGGTGGGTCGGCAGGGCGCCCCCTGGAGTGGTGCCGCTATGGTGCCAGATATATACCCCTGCCGACCCAGCCACCCTTCAGTTCCTTCTTGCCAGCTACTCTGACAGAGGGGAAGGAGGGCGGGTTTGGAATGGATATGAGCAACACATCTCGAAGAACAACAGTTACAAAGGTGAGTAACCGTCTTTTCTTCTTCGAGTGCTTGCTCATATCCATTCCAGTTAGGTGATTCCCAAGCCTTA
>NC_133769.1:130759817-130768642 GCF_003597395.2 Chelonoidis abingdonii
GGGCAACAGCCCAGCCCCGAAATCGAAGGGGGCTAGGTGAATGACCTCCTCAGTCCCAAGTGTATTCTGCAAGGCTTATGCCCTGCGTGGCAATCAATAGCACCGCCTTAGCCCTATAATTGCAACATAACCGATAACGGTGAATAATTATGGCAGCTTCGCCTCAAGTTTCGTCAAAGTTCACTGCCTCCCCTCTGGGGAAGCTGGAAAAGGCGGCCAGAGCTTCTCTCCAGGCCTCATTAACGAGTAGGAGCATCTCATGGCTTCAGGTTTCAACCTCCGGCCTTTCAGACTTACCATTTTTATTAATGCCTCTTGGCGGTAATCAACCCCAGGCTGCAACAGCCTGAATCGGCACAGTGGTCTAAGTGCCTCTCTCCTACTTGGCGTGATACGCCGGACGACCTACTGTCTAGTCCTTTCCGTCCTCCTCTATCTCTCTATCTCCTATCGTCTTCTCTCTAGCCATAATAGGACTTCATATCAGTCTGGCTGAGTGTGGTCGCAGACGGACCGTCAGACCCCTTAGAGGCCAAGATCGCAGTCTCTTCTCTATCTACGACCATTATATCTATATATAGACGAACTTTCGATAGGTGTCTTCCGAGGCGGCGTACCGTTACAAACGATGGCGCCACTCCTACTTATCCTGCCGTGGCATGTCCCCATAATCACGTCCTGTTCCTACACATGTGGCAGTATGGGTACCACCTCCAATTGGTTTCTCATATCCTCTCTCTCTCTTTCAGGGGACTCCTCTTGGGCCACAATTCTCTTACAAGAGGCTGCAGAATCTGATGTGACAAAGGCGGGGAGGGTGGGGCTGTGGTGGGTGGGTGTGGCAATTACTCCCTTTATTCGGCGCTAATCCCGGACTCGTAACTTGGTCTCAGACCTTCCGTAGACCTACGAGGACTCAACCAGTTATGATAAGGGTTGAAGAGAAAATATAGAAGTCCACATGTGATCCTGGTGAACGCATATCCTTCCTTGATCCTGGGAGACTATGCCGCCTCGATATGAAGGACGGCGACTTTCACATTGCCAATCTCCCCTTCTGCACAGGTATTACTGGCCACTTTCTAGCCCCCCGCTCCCAAACCATCGCACTTCCTCTCTGTTGCCTTTCATACAGCCCACAGCATTAACCATGTTGGCCATAGTCGCCATCTCCACCTCCGCCGACGGTCGGATATGCGTTTTTCCGTATCTGGGTATTGCTTATCTGAGGAGACTCCAGACACAAGTCATCATCGTGTGTGCATCGTCGGACTAGTGTACATCATGCTCATGGCCGATGAATCACACTATGGACACATCCACTCTGGTTCCCCACGCAAGTCTAGCACTTTCCTGGGGTATCTCTGGACTCCAAGCTGCCCAGGATCTGGTTACCAATCACCACGTTTCAGGGGATTGGCCCGATCATCCGAGGTCTGCAAACTTTCCCAGCGACCTCGGCTCGCACTTGTCTCGTCTCCCGGGTCCCATCTGCTGCTAGATTTGTAACCAACCATGCTGAAGCTCTGTCCTCTTGTCATCTCCAAGTTTGCTCAAATGGTACGTACGCTCCGGACAGGGCCCATGTTCTACGATAGTTCACATTCCGTCGAGGCACCCTAGTCTTCCTAGAATGTGGCAACTCCCCTCCTGCGTGTGGTAGGGGGATGCCGCTCTGATCCTGCCCCAGCCTCTCACTGGTCCCTGACAGACGATGGTTCATCCTCGGCTTGCAGGTGCTCACCTCAGTAACTCTTCGAGCTTAGCCTTGGATCTTCTCAGGAGCTGGTCGTTCCATCTTATCCATAATGAGAGCAGTCGCCTGGCGTGCAGGGTCCAGCAGCAGCTGCGAGGCATGTCGTTCTCAGTGTCTTCCAGCCACAGGCCATGTACACAGAAACACTTTGGGAGGACATGTCCTCTTTCTTCAGATGGCCATCCATCTCTGGGTACCTATCCTGATAGCACTCGTAAATTGTTAGCATCCTTCTCCTTGGTCGCTTCAGACTCAGCAGGTCTTCTGTCTTCATAGTGCTCACCCCGGCCCTGAGTTGATGCATTCTGTGCCAGAAGTGGGGATTTTCCCCATATGCGAAGCCTGTTTCGTTACCGTCGTTAACACGAAATGTCCGAGGTTCTGCCCTTTCCAAGGTCTCTCCCGGGACCGATCTCGGAGCTGTCCTCATATCGTGAAGGCCAACACCTTATGCCTTCCACGTGGTCCCGTCTCATTGGGTCCTGCTCACACTTTGCAGGGGAGGGTGCGCATCATCATGACTCACGTCCAGCGGTCCAGGCAGCACTGATACGCCACGTTGCTCGGCCTGTCAATAGCCTACCCAATTACCCTCCTACGCCTACCCAGGACCTCATACCTCAAACCGGCAGACTTCGCACGCCTGGACCTGCAGTCTCTTTCACCTATGGTTGTGCAGGCTGTGACTATCAGGATAGCAGAAGCCTTCCACCTGGTCAAGTACCTGGCCAGTGGAAGCGTTTCTCTTACAGGTTGGACACGCTTTAATCTTACTCCTGCTGAGGTCTCGATCCCCTCTATTTTGGACTACCCTCTGGACTGCAACAGCAGGCCTAGCTGTCATCCGAGGGTACACTTGGCAGCCATCTCTACCTTCCATCCAGGCTAAGGTGGTCGTTCTGTGTTCTCACACTCTATGGTTTCGAGGGTCCTCAAGGGCTTGCAGCGCATGCCACCTTAGGTAGCGCCAGCCCCAACCTGGGACCTCAACCTGGTGTTTAACCAACTTATTCTCCTCCATTCGACCGTTAGCGACCTGCCGCTGCGTATACGGTCTTAAGACAGCTTTCCTCGTAACCTACTTGCCAGACGGTCTTCGAGCTCGGGTCTCTTGGTTCCGCCATACATTATGTTCACAAAGACAGGGCAGTATGACCAACCCGGCTTTCCTCCTAAGGTGGTTTCGCTTTCATGTTAACCCACTCTAGTTGCTGAGTAAATGAGGGAACAGAACTCAATTGAGCAACTCGCCTGGACGTTACTCCGGGGCTCAGATCAGCAGAGATCCCGTGCCAGCGCTCGCATTTCATGTGAGCGGACCAAAACCATTTGTAACACGACCCCAACTCTGTGGTCGCAGTAGCAACCGAAGAAAGGCACTTTAATTCTAGTCTGTCCAGCACCCATGGCCGGGGTTGGTACACCTGCTAGTCGGCTACCGTCTTCTGCGAGAGGGATTTCTCCATCTTGGGGTGATGACGTGGCACCCACAGCTTGTTATGATTGGCTCACAGGATCTCCCCAAGCACTGTTGGCCATGCCGTTCCCTTTTTCTTAACCAACTGAATGACTAGTGAGCAGGGAGGAGGATGGACAGACAAGTAGTCGTACCCTTCATAGAGTATCGGCATTCGCCCGGATGGTCCGAATAAACGGGTAGGGCCCCTCTAGTGGGACAACTGCTGATAGAATGTCCACTACCGGGTCCCCTACCTCCAGGACCTCCTGCCCTGGAGGTCCGCATTGAGTGCTACCTTCCATAGGAGAGCCTGATGGGCTCTCAGGTTGTTGGTGGGCACACCAGAATCGCGGTCCTGAGCATAAGAGCTGTCCGCGTGGGAAGACACTGATGAGTGTCCGGATGGCCATGGAGGTGCTGAAAACCATGGGCAGAGTGTCTGACTCTACCGGACTTTGCCCAACTTGGCACCTGGGACCAGTACCAGAAGGCGCACTGGTACCTGGAACGAGATCCAGATCTGCGACCAGAACGGTGCCAGGAGGTCGACCGAGATCTCGAGGTTGGGAGTGGCTACGGGAGTCACAGTGCCTGTAGCGGTGCTGGGAGCCAGAACGGTGCCGAGATTATTGGGTCGGTGAACGGGACACCGACCTGTGCGGCGAGTGCGACCGGTGCCGAGGAGAACAGCATCGGGACTGCAAGTGGCGTCGGGAGTGGGAGCGCCGACGGGACTTGGAGCGTCTGCGGGACCTTGATCATGAACGGTGCCGCTCTGCTGCGCTGACAGAGGATGGTCGTATCAAGGCGGCTTGCCAAGAGACTGTATTACCCGCACCGGCGGTGCCGGGGGTTCAGGCAGCATCTTCTCTGTCATGGCAATGAGATCCCTCACCATTGGAAATGTCTCCGGCATGGAGGGAGCAGTAAGCTCGACCACAGTGCATACCGGGGAGCTGTCAGGCACCGGATTCGACGGCCCTTGTGGGACCGGGATCAACGGTGCTGACGTCGCCAGTGCCTCAGCAGGTGTCGGTGCTGGGCGATCCGGCTTAGACAGGCTCTCTGTCTGCGGTGCCGTTCGCACAGGAGCAATAGGAGCAGGGAGCTTGACCACGGCATGTGCAGGGGAGCAGTCAGGCACTGGATTCGACGGCCCTTGTGGGACCGGGATCGACAGTGCCGACATTGTTGGTGCCGCGGCAGGTGTCGGTGCCGGGCGATCCGACTTAGATGAGCTCTCTGGCTGCAGTGCCATTGGCACAGAAGCAGCAGGAGCAGGAGGCTCAACCACGGCGCATGCCAGGGAGCGGCCAGGCACTGGATTCGACGGCCCTTGTGAGACCGGGATCGCCAGTGCCGGCGTTGTCGGTGCTGCGGTAGGTGTCGGTGCCAGGTGATCTGACTTAGACGAGCTCTCTGGCTGCGGTGCAGTTGGCACGGAAGCAGCAGGAGCAGGAAGCTCAACCACGGCGCATGCCGGGGAACAGGCAGGCACTGGATTCGACGGCCCAGCGGGACCGGAATCAACGGTGCCGGCATCCTCAGTGCCTCTGCAGGTGTTGGTGCCTGGCGATCCGACTTAAATGAGCTCTCTGGCTGCGTGCAGTTGGCACAGAAGCAGCAGGAGCAGGGAGCTCAACCACGCGCGTGCCGGGGAGCTGTCGGGCACTGGCAGGAGGAGTCGTGGCTTTCCTCAACCTCAGAGAGAGAGGGAGCGGTGCCGAGTCGACTTCAAAAAAGAAGAGATGTGCACAGCGGCGCGCGCACACCTACTTGGAATGAATATGAAGCAACACATCTCGAAGAACAACAGTTACAAAGGATGAAGTAAACCGTCTTCTCCATTTTGTTCTCGGCTTAAACGCCTTGCAAATGGGGCACTTAGCTGTGAAATGCGATCCCCCGAGGCACCGTAAACAGGAGTCGTGTGGATCTCCTGTCAGCAACGGCCTGAGGTCGGCCAAGCACGGTCTAAGAACCGGTGAGCCGGCCATGGGCTCTGGCACCGGTTGTGGGGAAGGGACTACTCCCCGAACCCCGCTATTATAAACTGACTATGCTAGTAAAGAAAAAACGCATAAATATATATAAATATATATATAAAAGGATTATAACTATATAACTATATACACAAGAACTATGAGTAGCTAGGGAAGCGGAGGTCAGCTAAGCTGCGCTCCACTGTTCCAATGACCGACACGGGCGGTAAGAAGGAACTGAAGGGTGGCTGGGTCGGTAGGGGTATATATCCGGCACCATAGCGGCGCCGCTCCAGGGGGCGCCTTGCCGACCCACTGAGTGTTGCGGGGTAAAAATCTTCCTAAGAACGTGCAGCGGTGCGCGCACACCTCACTGGAATGGATATGAGCAAGCACTCGAAGAAGAACCTTCAGTTTGTTCTCTTCTCTTGTGTGGTACCCTGCCCTGTCCTTGAAGGAGACAAGAAGCTTCAGGAAGAAAAAGGACAGTCTTATGAAGGAAATAGTATCTGAGTCTATATAAATATTGTACAATAATACACACCTGGGGTGGGGGGGCAGAATGAAATTTGTGTGACCAACACTAATACTAGCATTTCTTAACTTTTTTGAGTGCTTGCTTTTGCAACCTTAATATCATTCTTTTAATGTTTAATACATATATGTGATGAATATCTATACCAGATCTGATTTGTACATATTTCTGGACTCTCTCAAGCTACTCAGAATCAAATTGAGAGTGACCTCAAAAATGTATGTTATGTGGATAGTTTAAAGAAGCTTAACACACTAAAGTGGCTTTAGAATATAAGCCATTTTAAGGAGTTAGCCAGCTTACCCTCTTAAACCACCTTAACATCTTAAAGTGCCTTATTACCCGGATTTATATTTAGAACCTGATCAGATTTTGAACCTAGTATTTAGTGTCCAACAATTTAAAAAATATTAGGATCTATTTACCTGTCTATTACCAAATGTGGCTGAAGTGTATGTTATGGCCAAGACACCACATAATTTTCAATAAGCTGGATCTACATTTTGTAGCCTGGGTTCTGGGGGTTTCTGTAACAGCTGATGCAGCACATTGGTAATTCATGGCAGCTTCAGATAAACTAAAAATGAGTTTTATATTGAATACAATGTGCAATGAATAAAGCTAGGAGTACAGCATGGCTTGTTTTGTTAATATTGATATTAAATTTATTTTATTCTGCTCCAAATTTTCAACATTCTGCCATCAACTCTGGTACTCCACCAGGACGAAAGGCGCAGACGGAGTCGATGGGGGAGCGTCAGCAGTCAACTCACCGCAGGGAAGACACCGCAGTAACTTAGACTGATCCCCTCCACAGTGTAGACTAGCAAGACTGTGACCCAGGAACCTGTTGGTGCCAAGTGGCAGATGGCACAGAGGTTGCATAAAGTTTTATAGGGATTCCTGCATAGTATTCAGTAGCCCACTGGTCATCATAATCGTGGCAAAATGTATGTGCAGATAATATTTAAGGAGTTACGTGTCAGTATTGAAAATCATAGGCGCCGACTCCAATGGTGCTCTGTGGCTGGAGTACCCATGGGGAAAAATTGGTGGGTGCTCTGCACCCATCAGCAGCTCCTCACCCTGACCCCCCAGCTCACATCCACCTCCACTCTGCCTCCACCTCCTCCCTTGAGCGCGCCGTGTGCTTGTTTTTTCCCCCTAGTGCTTGCACCGTGAAACAGCTGTTTTATGCAGCAAGCGCTGGGAGGGAGAAGGGGGAATGTGGCGCGCTCGGGGAAGAGACAGGGCTGGGGCAGGGATTTGGGGAAGGAGTCAATCGGAGCAGGAGGGGGCAGAGACTTTGGGGAAGGGGTTGGAATGGGGGCGGGGAGAGGGTGGAGTCAGGGCAGGACCAGGGGCGGGGGGCATGAGCACCCACCGACGCTGGGGAAAGTTAGCGCCTATGCTGAAAATTACGTTCTTAAGCAAGTAACCAGGAGGTGACATGTCTCAGACAGGTTCCTTTCAAACAACAGATAACAGATGCTTATCTTGCTGTCTGGTCATGTGTATATTGGGCATTGTATGTCTCACAATGGATGCTTGTTTGCATATGACCCAAATGGTAATCAAGAGATTGCAAAATCTTCCAGAAAGGAAATGTACAGGAAGAAATAAACAACAGGAGGGGACCTGGTTTACAAACAAAGATAATGGATTGCTGGAGTATATCTGGAGGTGCAGAGGCACATCCTGGATCCTTCACAGAGGAGGCAAACTAAGGAACAGTCTGAAGGGGAAAAGGGGATGAATGGATTGTGCCCAATAGAGCACATTTCTCTCCAGACCTTGAAATGAACTTAAGATTCCTGAATCTCAACATTCCTCTGATGTCAGCAAATATCTGTGAAATCCACTGGAAAAGTGTGTGTCTGATGCCCCTCTGGTGCGTGGTCCTAACAGAAAATGACCACCTACTACTGCTATCAGTTACTCCTTTAGTTCAAGTGGCAGAGATCTGTGTGGTGGATCTAAAGGGTCAACCTGCTGATGATCCGTACAGTGGCCAGTATGATTCCACATTACGGATTTTCTGTTCTTTCACTCAGTGTTTTTTAAAACCTAGGGAATTACATTTTAAAAAACCTACACTGAAAGTGTGTTCAGGTTACAAAGTCAAACATTCTAAAGTTAGGAAATGCCAGATTTAAGGTTGCTCATGTGAACTTAATTTTAGCCTCTTGTGTCTATGTATTATGATGTCTTTAATTATATGATCACATACTTTTTTCCTCACAGGACCCTGCCTCATTCCATGCACAATCGGGATCCACTCCGGTGATGAATCTGGGTTGTGAAGTGATGGCTTTGGTTTGTAGAACTCCTGCCTCGTTTGTTGCAGAAGCTGGTAAGTGTGTAATGAATAGGCAGGGGACTGCTAGAAAAAGAAAGGATGGTCTCATGGCTAAGGAAGTTGAATGCCATGCTGAAGAACTGGATTCTATCCCTGCCTCTGCTACAGAGTTCCTATATGGTGCTTGGCAAGTCATGACCAAACTTTTCACAGATGGTCACTACTTATGTATTCCTAATTTTCTGGGTGCCCAACTTGAGAAACATGAGGCTGAGCACTCACAGATGCAAATTAAGTAATTGGGAACTGTACTTGGAACATAGTAAGTGCTACAAAATACCAAGTACTCTAAATCCAGGCCCTGTAGTCTCAAATTGGGCATGCAAAACTGGTGGACACTTTTGACATTACTCTCTGTGTCTCAGATTCCCATTTGTAAAAATGGAGATATTATATCACTTTACCTCACAGAGGTGTGGTGAAGATAATTCATTAATGTTTGTGAAGCACTCAGATATCACAATGATAAATGATGCAGAAAAGCCCATTAAGAAATGAATAATTCTGCCTTCAGAGCAGGGTTTGTATAATGTGCAGGTCCACATATTGAACAATGAGGATAAGAACATAAGAACGGCTGTACCGGGTCAGACCAAAGGTCCATCTAGCCCAGCATCTGTCCACCGACAGTGGCCAATGCCAGGTGCCCCAGAGGGAGTGAAGCTAACAGGCAATGATCAAGTGATCTCTCTCCTGCCATCCATCTCCATCCTCTGACGAACAGAGGCTAGGGA
>NC_133769.1:130768860-130963891 GCF_003597395.2 Chelonoidis abingdonii
GTCACTTTCATGGATTGATAACTGGTAAAAGACAGGGAACAAAGGTAGAATTAATGTGGTAATTCTCAGAATGAAGAGGGCAGGTCAACTAGTGGTGGTTCCAGGGGTCAGGCCTAGACACAATCACTATTCAAATTTATTCAAATGATTTGAGTAGAAGGGGTAAATAGTGAAGGTGGCAATTTGCAGATGATACTAACTACTCAAGATAGTTAAGACCAAAGCCAGTAAATTGTGGAGAACTTCAAAATAAGTTCTCACAAAACCTAAGTGATTGGGCAACAAAACGGCAAATGAAATTTAATATGTGATAATGTAAAGTACATGCACTTGACGAGAAAAAAAACCCCAAACTATACACGTACGAATATAGGTGGGGGCTATTTTAGCTACCATGGAGTCACAGAAAGATCGTGGGCAATTTATCATCGTGTGATATTCTCTGAAAGCCATGCAGTGCGCCAAGGCGGTCAAAAAAAAGCGAAACAGGATTGTTAGGAATCATTAAAAAATGGGGATAGAGATAGTAGACAGAGGAATATCTTGATTGCCCTTATATAAATTCATGGATATGCCTCACTACTCTCGAATTACTTATGTACAGATGTGGTCCCTACACCTCAAAAAAGATAATTCTAGCACCTAGACGAAGGTTCAAGAAAAAGCAACTGAAAATATTAGGGGTTGGAAGAGACCCATACGAGGCAAAGAATTAAAGAGGCTAGGCCTCTTTCAGCTGGAAAGAGGAGACTAAGGGGGCTATGATAGAGGTGATATAAAGATTGAGGAGATAGAAGAATGGATAAGGAAAAGTTAATTTACTTGATTCCCATTAATACAAGAACTAGGGATCTTCCCTTTTATCCCATGACAGCTTAATTTACGTAAGAGCCTTTGGTGAGGGACCTTGTCAAAGGCTTTCTGGAAATCTAAGTACACTATGTCCACTGGATCCCCCTTGTCCACATGTTTGTTAACCCTTTCAAAGAACTCTAATAGATTGGTAAGACACGATTTTCCTTTACAGAAACCATGTTGACTATTGCTCAACAAAACAAAATACTCAGTGAGCACCAATCATCTTGTGCAGTGAATGAGGCAGGAGTCCTGTGGAAAAAAATCTCTTTGATGATGTAATTAAAAACACAAGGGGCTAAATTAAGGAGGCATAGGCATTTCCTAAATTTTGAATGCTTGACTTCGCAACCTTAACATTCCTTTAAAATAATTTGTGTACACACACATACACACAACTTGACTGGAAGCAGATTTAGGCCAATATTGATTGCTTGCAAAAATGCCACACAATATGCTTACCCAATTCACCCAGTGGGGGCGGAAATCACCTCTGGTTTTACTGCCTTTGTGCCATCCACTCCCAGTTAGCACTAATATGAAGGGAAGGTCAACAGCAGGAAGGGATGTGGCATGCTCTGGTAATCCCTGATCAGTATAATAGGCTGTAGGGGACTATTACAAGCCAGAATTCTTTAGCGCAACCCCTGAGGCTGTTCTAATCTATGATGGTGCCAGAGCTAATGTAGGATGACCAAGGTGCAAATCTCTCTTTTGCAGCTCCTTGACTCAGCTGCACCTAGTGCTGAGAAAGATGCAGCTCAGGATTCAGCCAATTCAGTCAAATTATTTGCAGTGATGAAACTGTTACAAATGTTAACATTTAAATCTTTATTACATGTCAGTATTGGACCTTCATAGAGATAAATGAGCCAGCTCATTCCCCTCAGAGTTATTGTTTCAGGTTGTCTGACTACTCATGCAGATAACCCTGTATTGGTTTGTGCTCAGTTCACACTCAGAAGGGCTAGAAGTAAAAATTTTTTGTAGGATTCTGAGCACATTTCTTCAGCAAATGGGGATGAGGATTCTGCAACAAATTCGGTGGCTGTGGAAGACTCAGGGTCTCTGGTTAGGGATCTAAAAAAATTCACTATAACTCAAACTACATTTTGAACTTTGCAGGGCACTGAATAAATTCAGGTCTTTTGTTCATCTGAATTGTGATGTGCCTAGTAATATGAAACTAGCAGAGGCCCCAATTCTCCTATCACCATCTTTCATGGATGAAGGCTCAAATATCCCACAAAGAACATACAGATGTGTGCAAACAGGTAATACAGGATAATTAAGTAAAGTTAACCTCCATCTTAAATTCTGATTGCCTCATGTTTCATTGTCATTAACGGCACAAGGCCAGCTAACAAAATGTTCACTTTTAATACACATTTAGAATGGAAACTCTACTAGAACACTAATTTTGTTTGCTGTGTGCTCTTATTTTTCCATAAAATATTGATAAACTGTGCATTAATCTGTGGCACTTCTTAGTGACATTCAAACATGATCCTTTCTTTTCCTTTACACTCAGAGAAATATCGCTTATCACATTTAACCAGGGGAGGTTGGATGAAGAAAGAGGTTAAGGTGAGATAAAGACCATGGCAAAAATATCACCCTTAAGGGGAAACCAGTTGGTTCTTTTAGTCATTTTATTCCATAAAGCATTAAAGAAATGTAACAGCAATTCTTTCTCCCTCAATCCCTTCCAAAGCTTCCAGTTAGGGAGGCAAGTTAAGGTATTAGTGCCTGATCAAAGGCCAACTAGAGTCAATAGAAAGACTTCCAATGACTTCAGTTGGCTGTGGATAATGCTCTTACAGAAGGATCAATTGTTGTACCCTGTATGGAAAATCTTATGCTCCCAATTGCACTGGGTGACATGCTTGTGTCCCATCATCTAAAATATGGTATTCAAGAATGTCATATAGGATATGGCCATGTGCCTTCCTAGTAATGCCAAAGGCAGTAGCCCACGTGCAATGCAACCAATAGTACTGAAAACCTTTCTGTCTTAAATATAAAAAGTAGGTGAGCTTCATTTTATGGCTCTAATGCCTCGATGCCACTTTAAGAGAACATGACTGTATTGTAAGACAGACTCCTATTGATATGCATTTATTTATAGTGGATATTTTTGCTTTCTAAATACAGTTTGGATTAAGTGCCTCTTCCCCTGCCCACCCCCCTAAAAAACAAAACATCTTCTCCCATCTTCCCATTTCCTCTGTTCAAGATGAGAAATGGTGCTGAACTGTAAATTTCAGAGTTGGATCTGAATTGCCCCAGTATTTATTCAGGGGAGTTCAGGTTGATGGTTTGATATTAGACCAATCTCTTTTGAGGATATACTCAAACACTTTTCACCCTCCTTCAGTTAAGTACTTCACAAAAAGAACACACTTTCAGACTCTATCAAGACCATTAATCACCTCTGGTCAAAGTCTAGCTGATTTCTTTATCTCTGGAAAATAACAGCAATGTGGAAAATAAGACATGTTGGGGCATTTGATATTTAGTCTCCATCTACCTACATTTGCAGTCCTTCTGGTTTTTGGCAAGCTCAAAGCCAGGCCTACATTCACAGGCAACCCCACCTTTGGGCGTCTCCCGGCAGATATGTGCACACCCGTGATCTTTGTTCATACAGTTCATACCCTCTGTAAAGAGAGAAAGAGAGAGAGAAAGAGAGAGAGAAAACACAAGTACTGAAAAAAAATCCCATTGCAGATGAACTCCATTCAATTTCACAGGTCCATTGTTCCATTGTCAGTGTAATTTTTATCTTCCATCTGGAGAGTGTCCCATTAGACAACCGAATGTTATAGCAATAAGGGTTTAAAATCAACATACGAGCACCACAAATTACAAAACAAGCATCCACTGGGATCCATTACACCTACACTTCAGACTTATACATCACATGAATGTGGTTATTTTTGTGACTATATAATTTAAAGTTTTTAGTGACAGATTACATGAGCAGGTAAAGAAACTGCATGGAATTTAAAAATAGATTAGAATGATCAGAACCCACTGGAAATTATATGCTTGCAGCCATATGTATTTTGAACATTTAATAGAATGTAGTGAGTATTCAAACAATTAATCATTTTTGCCCCTTTCCAAGTTTATAACATTAAAGAATCTACTTTCCAAGAATCTTTCATGTACTATAAAAGCTCAAAGAAAAGAGAATATAGTTTTGCAATAAAATGGAGAGGCTGTGAAATTTACACCACAGACTGAAGTTGTGTGTATTTACACCTATATAATTTCATGCACACCATAGAGGATCCAAATCTAGACATCTGAGAATTCTCCCAGCATGGGGAAGACCTAGCAGTATAGCTTCTTTGGGATGGAGCAAGGGTACCAGGGACCAGAGTCAGTGGAGAGGCATAAGAGGTGCTGCAGGACCCTGCATTCCTTATGGATTCCTGGGGGCAGATCCTAATTTTTCATCAGAAGATGGAGGTTGCAAACCCTGCTTCCCAATGGAAGAATGCAGAGGAAATTCAGAAAGGTCAATCCCATGGAGTTTCCTGGCTCATAGGTGGTTATCTGAACTGAATGACTGAACCCACTGCTTTTTGTTTTTTTTGTTGTGGTCTGTCAATGTTTCTGAAATTCTCAGAGAGCTATTTTTCAAGTGGTGAATCCACTAAGGATTATATTTATGCATTTTATATTTAGTTTTATACATGGATATTTCTCTTTGATTTGTTTTTTTTTATATAATATAAATCTCCTTTCATTCTCTTTCTTTGCCAGAAATGTAGTCATTCCCCAGCAAGCGCACTGTTTATTCTCTCTCTGTGTATAATATATAATGGCATACCAACCATCCTAGAGATGCTTAAGAGCCAGGGGACAGTATGGATCAGCTTTCTTTTTATCATCCTAAGGGCCAAGCATGCTTTCAATGGGACTTGTGCGTCTCAGGGCTTATCTTCACTTTGAAGTTAACTTGAGTCCCATCTACACACAAATATCCTTAACCTGCATGTGCTGATGCTTTTAATTCAAGGTGACCAGCCTTTCACGGGGCACCAAGGTGATCAGTCTTTCATGGGACACCGGCTAAACCTCAAGTGGGCACAACTTGTCAGCTGCTCACCCAATCACTCTAGTGTGTATCTAAGCTACCACCACTCAAGTGCTGCTAGTCCTCCAATGCCTTCCCACAATCCCCCCTTTCACACGCCCAGAAAGGACAGACAAGTCCTCCCATGTCTTTTGAAGCCACAAATGTTGTAACCTTTATGATTCTAAAACCTTTCTAAAATACAAAATAACTTGTACTGGAACATGCATACTCCTGGAGAGTATAATGTATGGACACTCCCTGGATTACACAAGACCTGATTTACGCAAATTCGCATTTATGAAACTTTTTCCGTAAGCCAGAAATAGGATTTTCGAGGTGCGGAAATTTTTGTATAATGTGCAGTTATACATTTCTGACTTACGCAAAATTCGAGTTAAGCAAGGCTTTCGAGAACGAAATCGCGTAAGGCAGGGGTCATCTGTATGCTGTACTGTACTGCAGTTACATATAGTCACATGCAAACAGAAAGTGAATAAAACATCATAAAGGCATGGTTGTTTTTTGAATGAGGAGATATAAAAAACTGGGAATGGCCTTGCTGAAGTGTTTGAGGCAATTTATAATCTCTTTCCCCCTACACTTCCCTGACAAAGAATTTCAGACACAATGTGTTTGACAAACTGCATTCCTGCACATTACCCTCTGGTCAGAAAAGGATCTAGGAAAGACAAAACATGCCTGATTGAGTCACTCTGCTAAGGAAATGAGGAGGAATTAGACAGATGACAGTAGATATTTAATGGCACAGAAGCCTAATGAAGCAAGTGATTATCAGTATTTGCTCTAAGTTACTGAACATCCGCCATTGTTAAAAATCACTTTGAGATGAGCTGAATTGTATATTGCTGTGAATGTAGGGGAAAATCTAAGATTAGGATTGATTGGAATTTTGGGAACAAACTGAGATTCAAGGGAGAATTTTATCCAAGTATTAGTGTATAGTAATTCACTGCATACGAGTGGTTTGTGAACCATTGGAGATATATGAAGCATTTGCTGGATTTTTGCAGAGCTGACTGTTCACATGGCTCTTTTAGTTTATGTAGTTAAATTATACCAAACAAAGCTAAAAATAAATGAATTTTAGGAAAGTATTTAGCGTATCAGTTAGTTGCCACTAGGATGTGTGGTTGCAAATAGCAGGGAAGATTGTCCAGGCAACTGATCCATGAGTTACTCTCTTCACTAAGATGTGGTCCAAGTTACGGAAAAGGTTTGAACTAATAATATATTAATCACTTTCCAACTATTATGTTTCCATATAGAGGGTGAATGGTATGTGCCATCAATGGGAGAAAAGTTCGTCCATATGGCCATCTCTCTATTACATTGTGATGTTCAACAAAGGTTGAGATCCCCATCACAAGAACTATATTTTTGTGTTGGATTTAAAGTTTAGCAGCCACCTGATCTGCAGATTTTATTTATATTTAAGGGCCAGATTGGGAGAGGTTCTGGCTCACTGCACAAGGACATGGAAGAACTCACTCTCACCTTAGAGAGCTCTGTAAGGATTCTTGGGAGCAGGCACATTGTTAGCTCTGACTTTCGTGGAGAACCAGAGAACAGGATGCCCAAAAAAGGAGGAGGAGGAAGAGCAGCGAGAAGGTGAGGCCTTGATTCCAGCCACTCCTCTGCACTGGTCTGTATGCATCCTAATGGATGAAATGGATCGCTCCTCCTCATGCACAAAGAGCAGCACTGGCAGAGATCGTGCTGACCTCCTCTGCACCACCTCCTACATCAAGCTATAGAATAGATGCCACAATATAGCCCTATGACTTTAGTTTAAGAGACAGAAACAAACAGGAAATTAGTCATTAAGGAACAAATCATGATCCCAATGAAGTCAAATGGGAGTTTGCCATTGAATTTAATAAGGCCAAGATTTTATCCTTAATCATCATAGGCCAAATTGAAGTCAGTGCAAGTGCACTAGCATAAATGAGATCACAGTATGGCCTGATCTGTTGCTCCTTACAACAACTGAAAAATATACTATAGAAAGCTGGAAGGAATAGAGATAGGAAATACCAAGTTAATCCTTCTAGTCCATTTCCTAGCCAATGCAGGATTATATCTGCAGTAGTTTTTCTCTAGTGTTTTCTCCAGTCCAGTTTTAAATATCAAAAACAACCAGTGGAGCTTTCACTGCTTCCCAACACATTTGCAGGCTTTTTGCCTTTTCCTTGCTTGTATGCAACTTCTCCACTCTGGTTTTGATCATGAGAAGCTGGCTTCTTGCTGCTTTTGTTGATTTTTGCAGTGATTTATGTGTACCAGCTTCCAGAATTTATGAGATCACAGGTCAACTGAAAGATCACAGTTCACAAGTCAAGTGAAAGACTAAATGCAGATGAAAGAGAATAGTCTGCACACCAAAAAGGCTTCACTTTATTCTCCTAACACTAAAATGTCCCAATACTGAAAGGTTCTAGACTTTTTCCTGCCACCTGTAAAATAAAGCAATACCTTATTTTCATGTGTGTGTCTTTTTATTCAATATAGTTATTAAATAACTCTACCTGCTCTCTGCCTACAAAATTTATTACATGGTCATTATTTTTCCTATAAAAGAAAGAAACACCTTTTAGCACAGTGATATACTGCATTAATAAGTAAAACACCTTTTAGCACAGTGATATACTGCATTAATAAGTAAAATCCACTACGTGTCCTTCTTCCGAAGTTTATATACATAAGGTAAATTTAGAAAAGTAATGAGACATGACCATGACCAATGATAGCTTCTACAAATTTCAACAAGAATTTCAGGGCAAATGTGCTGCTGGCAATGAAAACAGTATCTCCCAATCAACATCTCCGATTCTAGGAAGTTCCATTATTCCATGTAAGTATGTAATTAGGGGACTGGAACATAAATGTGGAATCTGTACTTTTTGGCAATGTTGGTGAGTAGCAGAATAGTGCTATTGGTGGAAAAATATTGTAATTTAATTTTAAATGTATCTGTTATTAGTATTTTAATCCTGACCTGAGACACCATCGCTATTGCATTTCTAGATTTTACCTGACTTTCAATCATGTCCCTTTGTTTCTGTAGTGTGATGGAGGTTGTGATGTGAGCTAGAACCTAAACAGACACTACCATACTCATTTATGTCTCTGAGACAGAAAATATTTGGATTTGGGCCTAGACATGAGAGGCTAGTGTGTTAATCCACACTGCAATTTAAGATACGTCTACACAACAATTCAACATCCACGGTTGGCCCAGGTCAGGTGGCTTGGACTCACAGCGCTCTGGCTGCAGTGCAGTAAAATTGTTGTGCTGATGTTCGGGCTCAGATGGAGCCTGAGCTCTGGGACCCCAAAAGGAGGGAGGGTCCCAGAGCCTGGCTCTAACCCAAGCCCAAACATCTACCTGATTCTAATGACCAGGGCCAGCTGCGGCCCACACTGCAGGTCTCGCATTCCTGTGTAGACACACCCTTAGTTATCACAGATCTCTTAACATCACTATTACACAAAATATAAGCTGATACAATGACCTTTCCATTGTACTACTCTACAAAAATATTGTTAGGTCACTGGCCTTGAAAATGATTAAACCGGGCTCACTGTGACATTCATGTACTGGTCAACTTTTATTTTCATTCACACTCCCTCTTCTTCTTCCTTGCCACTTCCCTACTTGAGTCAGTGACTTATATAGCCTCTTCCAAAACTTGTGATTGTACACCAGGATGTCATGCAGATTGGTCTCTCTGAGGTCCACTGGTGTAACAAGGTCTTTGGCCTCTCCCTTGTGATCTTCCATCCACAATCAGTGCAAGACCATCCTACCAGTATAGCTCTTTGGATAAGCCTGTATGAATGTAGCCTTCCTGTTACCACCTTATTAAAGGAGTTCTGGAATGGTTTCACTTCATATTTCATCCTGTATATTCTCAGTTGCGTGTTGCTAACTCCATGGTTTCACCTACTCAGTTATTTTTTGTATACTGCTTTTCCTTATTCCTAGATAAATCATTCCCATTCAAACATCGACAATTGCTTTTTAAAATTCTACCATAATAAAGACTAGACAGAATATTAACTATAATGCAATATCCTGTTCCACTGTAAAGTAGACTATCAGGGTCAATGGGCTTGCATGTAATTGTTGGAATTGAATAATCTAAGCCTCTTTCTCTTTTTGTCTAACTAAATTTAGTACCAAGAAAGAAAAAAACCTCAATCATGTATTATTTTGAAGTTACATCCATAAATAGCGGTTACAAACAAGTTACATACATGAGTACTATGTGTTACAGGAGGTTACAGCACAAGTTATAAGTACAAGATCTTGAAGACGGGTGTAAAACAGGATTATAAGCAATCATTTGGTCCATTGGACTTTGTAACAATCTATAGTAGTTGACTAACCATGTATTAAAATATCTATTAATAATTTATTACCCACTAGAAGCTACTTATAGATGTATCCTTAATATAAAGTATAACCAAAAACATCATGGCACTAATACTGGGTGACATTTTATTTTGCTTTATTATTTATTTGCTACTTGTTTCCCAGTTATCCCATTTGATGTTGGTAATGACCTCAGTCTGGGCAGGGGATCCATGAGCGGCTGGCTTTGAAACAGTTACTAATGATAATTAGTAAGTTTAGAAGATTGATAATTTATTGATAAGAGGTTTGCTGAAAAAAAGTTACCCAGTTTTGGCTTTCTGGTTAGGATCAAGTATTTTGTATCTGTTTAATATCTGATACTTCATGGCCCTGATAGGAACTAGGGGCCAGATCCACACTAGGCACCTGAATCACCACTGCAATCCACAAAATCCCCGCTCAGCTGACACTGAACCTGTTGGTGCCTAAACTCATTAACTGCACCCAAATTTTTGCTGTAAAATTTCCCTAGGTGTCTAAGTTTCTGTCTCTGGGTATGCACATTGTTGCCTCAGGCCAGTGTCCCACTCCTATGTCCTGCCTATGCTTCAGCTTTCACATCAGCTGAAAATAAGCGCTTCTCTGTCTATCTTGGCTGTGGGGCCTGATCTGATGGGTGTGCTCAGAACATGCCTAACTCTATACAAAATGGTCAGGCGGGTTGGGAGCCTCCCTTATAACCTTCAGTTCAGCAGTTAAAGCACTCAGCCAGGTTGTGGGAAACCCCAATTCAATTTCCCCCTTTGCCTGATGAGAAGGGATCTTCCACTGTTCAAGTGAATGCCGTAGCCACTGGACTCTGGGATATTCTGATGTTGGTCCCCCTGAATCTTTCCTGTTGAAGCCATTCCACTTTAATTAAGGAGCAATTGGGCCAGAGACCAAGTGAGAATCATGCTATAGTCCAGTGACTAGGGCACTCACCTGAGAGGAAGGAAACTCCTCTTTTCAAACCCTTTTTTCATATCAGACAGCAGGGGAAATTGAACTGGATCTCATATCCTGGATGAGGTACCCTAATCACTGGGCTAAAGGAGATAAGGTAGGCAACCTCCTCCATTTTGTGTGGGTAGGCAGGCACCTGGGCGTTCTCACAAGGAACAGCTTAAGTGCCTAGGCTGCCTGATTCTAGGAGACGGGGTCCTAGCTGTGAATTGCTAGTAGAGACAGGCGCCTCCCTGTAGCCCAGATTTAGATATCATACATACCTCTTGTCAGCATCTTAGACTGGCTAGTCAAGGCAGTGAGCTGCTTAGTAAGCTGGCTTTTGTGGATCCCATTCTCAGGCACTTGTCTCTTCCCATTCATTGTGTAGATAGCCTTAGTGCCTAACTCAGGCTATTGTGGATCTCAGTGATTTTCAACGTACCTAAAAGTTAGGTGTCCCTTTGTGTATCCAGACCTAGATCTTTCTCTCATTGATTACCTTTGTGACCTATTAGGTTTTTACTCCTATATTCCTAATATTAGATGGTGTTCAAAACAAAAACGTTTCTAAAAAGCTTATCATTCCTGGTTAGTTTTCCAATGAGGAGTACCAGAAGGGAGAGGGCGGGGGGGGGGGTCTACACATATCATGAACACCCTGAAATAATTCAGTAAAGTTCCTGGGGTTCCTGGAGTTGGGGGAACAAAACAAATTAACCAGGAACACTGACAAGTGAGAATATTTTACAAGAAAGTTTGTCATGCAGACTTCTACATCATGTATGGAAAATATGCTCACATGAGCATAAAGAAGCAGAACAAATATTTGAATATACAAAATACATAGCTGCAGGTCCAAAGTGGATAATGGACTATGGATCTGTTTATCTATGTTGTGAATTTAACTGCTTTTTGGGGGCACCCAACTGACCATCCACACCTCCATGCACTTGTTTGGCATATTCAACTCAAGCATCCATTTTTGAAAATTTGTCCCTAATATCTTCAACATGAAAATGATGCCCTGAAACAAAACCAACAACCAACCAAACAACAAAATGTCAAAAGACCTATGGTGAAATCCTGTCCCTATTGAAGTCGATAGCAAAACTCCCATTGATTTCAATGGGGCCTGCATTTCATCCCTGATATTTGAGCTACGTAATTCAGCTCTTGTGGACCCTTCTTTCCCATTTATAAGGGCTTGATTCTGACGGGTGAAGAGCATCTGCAAATCCCATTGTTATCAATGAGAGCCTTGGGTGCTCTCATTACAAACAAGGATCAAGCCCTGAATGAGGAAACAAAGGTTTGCTTGTTTGGCAGAAAAGAACAAAGGAGGAAACTAGCTGACTACGTAAGGCCAGCTGACTTCCATCTGATGATCATGACATGATGGGCAATACATCAGACATAATACAGCCATTTATGAACAGATCAATAGAACTAAATGAGAAATCTTGTGTCAGTATGCTAAGAACTATTTAACTATTTCATGCTCTGATATTTTCTTGCATTGTTAGTCAAACCAGTGTGTTCTTTTTTCCTTCAAGATTCTCTGAATAAGTTGACTGGTTCCATCAAAAGCTTTTAAAAAAGTTCTACTTGGTTCAGTCAATATATCTACTCAGTTCTAAAAAAATTACAGAACAAATAGACTTAAGGAAATACAAAAGGACTTAAGGAAATACAATCCACCACTACAAAGTATAAGTCCTGGACATCATACAGGAAAAAAATGGCTTGTACATTACAAAACAAACACGTACAAGTTTGTTTAGCAATTACATGTTTAGAAATAAAACATGTTTAGGGTCATCATCTTTGGCAGACAAGATTGTGGTCTTATGCTTGAAAGCATGCTCCTGATCTGAGCAGCAGCCAGAAAAACCACATCTGTCAGCAAGCCATGAAGACTGGTTCTGTCTCAAGATTTAAAAATAGGCATGTATCAAAAAATACAACTTCATCTTGTCAGCACAAAAGGCAAAGATTTGCAATTCTGCAAAGGCACTGTAGCTTGGGGGGAAGGGAAGATAAAATACAATGTTAAGGATCTGAGAATTATGAGTGACTGAACAAATCCCATTCCGCAGAAAAACAGGCAGGGAAAGGAAACAGGTTCATATCCTCCCACATAATTGAAGGCGACTGTCTTGGGGATCAAAGTTACAGGTTAGCAATGTCTGGCTGCACAGGTTCCAATTCAAGCCAATTCAGTAGTGACTGAATGTTATCACCGGATGATGGCTGTTTGGCAATCTCAGATCAGTTCTCACACTGCAATACTGGTAGGAATTGGTGCCAACTGACACCCTTGTCAGCAGTCTTAGTAGAGAGACCTAGTACTGAATTACCCTCTCACACATAGATGCAGTCTATCCAAAGGCAAATTTAGCACGGTAGTGCAGGGAAGCTAGGACTGCTGCCGCCAACACTATACCTATTCTGTGAATAAACAGCTGAGTCTCTGGGGTTGCCTATTTGGCACCTTCCAGGAGCACTAGGCTCACATAAAGAGATTTAAAATAAAATATGAAACTAACCCCAGAACTGCTGACTGGCTTACTCTACTCTTGTTTAATTTTTAGATTGCAACTTGGTGACCGCTCCTGAGATGTGATAGCAACGAGACAGAAATGTTTTACAGGTTATGCACTGTGGGGATTCATTGCTATGTTACTCCACACAAAGCCGGGCTGTAAAGAGAAGAGGCCCCGAATGGGAGAGAAGAATGGCTATGGGGGAGGAATCCAGTTTCTATGTTTGAAAATTCCCCACCCAACTCCTGAAGCACCAATGCCATGGAATATGGTCATGTGGCTCCCTGCAGTCCTGTTGCCTTAGCTTCTCAGGGCATGGCTACAATTGCAGATGTAGAGTGCTATGAGTTAAACCCACCTTCAGAGAGCACAGTAGGAAAAGTGCTGTAGTCTGTCCACACTGACAGCTGCAAGTGCACTGGCGTGCCCACATTTGTGGCACTTGCAGTGGCACTGGGAGCAGTACATTATGGCACTGTGGCTTGTGGGAAGGAGGCGTGGAGTGCGGGGCATTCTGGGTCCTGTCCCAAAGCCCTGGGATGCATCAGTTTGCATCCCAGCATTCCCTTTGCTTCTGTCCACATTTGGCACCATCTTTCAACATTTTTTGTGCTGCATGCTCTGTCTTCCCTTTCTGTCTGCAGGAATGGAGCCCAAACAGCTAAGAAGTATGCTGATGAATCTCGCCATCTCGTCATGTTTGGCAGTCGAGTTATTCCTTATTATCCAACGAGACAGAGAAAGCTCCGACTATATCGACTTGAGTAATGCATATGACATGAGTTTGCTTGTGGCATTCACGGACATGCTCACCACTGTGAAACGCCGCTTCTGGGCTTGGGAAACAAGCACTGAGTGGTGGGATCACATCGTCATGCAAGTCTGGGATGACGAGCAGTGGCTGCAGAACTTTTGGATGAGAAAAGCCACTTTCATGGGGCTGTGAGAGGAGCTTGCCCACACCCTGTGGCACAAGGGCACGAGATTGTAAGCTGCCCTACCAGAAACAGGTGGCTATTGCAATCTGGAAGTTGGCAACTCCAGACAGCTATCGATCGGTCGCGAACCAGTTTGGAGTAGGAAAGTTGACCATTGGAATCGTGTTGATGCAAGTTTGCAGGGCCATTAATCACATCCTGCTCAGAAGAACCGTGACTCTGGGGAATGTGTATGACTTTGTGGCTGGCTTTGCACAAATGGGTTTCCCTAACTGCGGAGGGGCGATAGATGAGACACACACTCCATTTCTGGCACCAGCCCACCTAGCCTCTGAGTACATTAATCAGAAGGGGTATTTCTCGATGGTTCTCCAGGTGCTTGTGTATCACTGTGGGCGTTTCATTGACATTTATGCAGGCTGGCCCAGAAAGGTGTATGATGCACGCATCTTTCGGAACACTGGCCTGTTCAGGAAGCTGCAAGCCGGGACTTTTTTCCCAGACCAGAAGATCACCGTAGGGGAAGTCATAATGCCCGTTGTGATCCCTGGAGACCCTGCTTACCCTTTAATGCCATGGCTCATGAAACCCTACACAGGGAGCCTTGACAGCAGCAAGGAGAGGTTCAACAACAGGTTGAGCCGGTGCAGAATGACTGTGGGGTATGCTTTTAGCCGTTTAAAGGCTGCTAGTGCTCTCTGTATGGGAAGCTGGACCTGGCTGATGACAGCATCCCTGCGGTTATATCCGCGTGCTGTACCCTCCATAACATTTGTGAAGAGAAGGGTGAAAGATTCACTCAGGCAAGGGACTTGGAGGTTCAACACCTAGAGGCTGAATTTGAACAGCATAGAGCAGGGATATTAGAGGGGCCCAGTGCAGAGCTGCAAGGATTAGGGATGCCTTGAGGGAGGAATCTGAGGCTGAAAGCCACCAGTAATGTCCGGTGCCCTGCATGGGAGTGAAGTGCAGTGGTTCCAATGTTAGTAAGAATCTATTTGCTACGCTGACTTGCAGTGTCTGTTTCTTTCCTGAGATAAGGTATCTTTTACTTTATGCAATAATAAAGAATGTTTTCAAAGCCAAAAAATCCGTTTATTGAAGAGACAACTGCTTGGAAAACAGAAAGTGCAAGGTGGTGGGGAACGGTACAATCACAGATTTGCGTATGTTCTGTTCTCAACTCAGCTTTCCTGTCTGGAGTGCTGTGCAATGAGTGCTGCACTTCAGGATGGCTATACTGCATGGTGATGGGGGTTGAGTGCAGTGGGTAGGGGTTGTCGTTTTCAGGGTTGGGTGATGAAGCTACAGATGTTGGAGGTAGCTTGTGGTGGTAAGAACCCAGATGTCGGGAAAAGTGGGTTGGAGGTGACATGGGGACACAAGGGAAAGCGTTTTGGGACAAGGGCTGCATGGGCAGTGCGGTGTGATAGTGCTCCGCCTGCATTGCTACGAGCGCCTGTAGAGAGTCCGTTTGGCGCTCCATGACGCTCAGCAGCCAATCTGTGCTTTGGTGCTGGCAATCCTCATTCTGCTAGCGGACCCTCCTTTCACTCTCCTGCCACTCCTGCACTTTTTGGGCATGGCTACACTTGCAGATGTAGAGCGCTTTAAGTTAAAACAGCCTTTGTAGAGCGCAGTAGGGAAAGCACTACTATCTGTCCACAGTGACAGCTGCAAGCACACTGGTGTGGCCACATTAGCAGCTCTTGCAATAGCCATAGAAAGCAATGCATTGTGGTAGCTATCCCAGCATGCAAGTGGATGCGATGTGCTTTTCACATGTGACAGGGAGTGTGTTGTGTGTATGTGGGGGGAGCGAGAGTGGGTTTTTGGGGGGCTGAAAGTATGTCAGCATGCTGTCTTGTAAATTCAGATAGCAAAAGACCACCCCCACGCCACTCTCTCTCACACACAGCATTCCACAGTAATGGATGCTTTGTCTTGGAGCAGATAAGCATGCTGGCTGTCAGAAACGGAGCTTTCAAAGGGCATATTGGCATGCCTGCAGTGATTCCAAAACAATTACAAGAATGGCCACTTGACTTAAGGGGATTATGGGACATTTCCGGAGGCTGATCAGATCGTAGTAACGCAAAACCTCATTCACACTGACGCCCAGGCCTTTCAGCTAGCATTCTAGCCCTGGAGTCAGAGTGCTCTATGTGCCTTGCCAGCGTGGACAGGTAGTGAGCTAGGGCACCGGCGCTGCTTTAATGCACTCTAACTCACAAGTGTAGCCAAGCCCTTTGACTTTCATTACTTGAATGCTGTATTATTTCATGCAACATGTATTCTTTGCTTCTATGTGGCCTCTTTCTGATTCTTTGGAGTCTTTTGGCCAGTGATAACATGGATAGCTGAGATCTCAAGGTTGCATCTGTAAAGGCAAAATATAACACCTAACAGAGGCAGCATTGTTCATACCAGACAAAGCAATAATTCCCCCATACTTAAGGACAAGCACAGTCTACACAATAGCATAATTTGCCCGTGCCAAAGTGAGTGCACATAACCCATGGGAGCCCCAAAACGGTGAGTAAGCACAGGGTCAACTGTGACTGATTGTTTCATGGCTATACTGTCTTCTGGGTTTCTGTGCCTTGGGGAGAACCAACAGTGGCAGGGGGCCCCTATACTGAACATTGTCCCCAAATTTTCCACAGGAGTTCATCCTGGAAGATATGTCGCTGCAGAGGGTGACCTGGGAAGCAAGGAAGGGTCTTCTACTGCAATGCGGCTTCCGCCCTGGCCCATATGCAGCTTGCCTGTGTGCAGCAATGGTTCCCCTGCCCCTCACGGCACAGTCGCAGACATGTTAGCCTGACTGGGACAAGGACCACAGTGGTTCTCCTGAGAAACCTGTGCAAACGCATTGCCTAAGTTCTGGATGAGATCTCTGAAGTGATCACTGAAGCTGATTACCATGATGTGAGAGAGCACCACAATGCCTTATTCCGCATCTAGGCATGCATGCAGCCCTCACCCTCCTCGCCCCAAGCGCCCACACCAAATAACTTCCTTCCCAAAATAAAAGCCACTTACCGGTAACCTCCTCTGGTATTTTGTCCTTCCCAAAGCACCGGCTGCTGCAACTGGCTATATTCTTCCTGGCTTGAGAACAGCTCCTGGTTGCACGCATCTAGGGATTGCAGGGTGTCTTCCTCCTCCTCAGCACCCTTACTCCCACTTTCATCCTCTTCCTCCTCCTGCCTTGTTGCACTGGGCTCTGAAGTGTCCATGGTGGTCCCCGGAATGGAGGTTGGGGTCACCCCCAAGTATCATGTCCTGCTTTTTGTAGAAATAGCAGATCACAGGGGCAGCACCGGAGCGGCAATTTGCTTCATGAGCTTTGTGATAGGCATTATGCAGCTCCTTTACTTTAATCCTGCACTGCAGTGCATCCTGGTCATGGCTCCTTTCCATAATGTCCCTTGATATCTGCCCGAAGGTGTTGTAATTCCTATGGCTGGAGAGCATCTGGGACTGGATAGCTTCCTCCCCACAAACACTGATGAGGTCCAGTAGCTCGCCATTGCTCCATACTGGGGCTTGCCTGGTGTGTGGAGACATGGTCACCTGGAAAGATTCGCTGAGAGCAATCCACGCCTGGTTGAGCAAACAGGAAGGGGATTTTCAAAATTCCCAGAGAATTTAAAGGGTGGGTCTGATGGTTGGTCACCTGAGGGCAGGGCAGTAGAGTTCCAAGTGATGACCAGAGTGGCTAGCACAGGCATTGTGGGACACTTCTGGAGGTTGATCAGAGAGCATTAACAGATCAGGGTGTCCACATTGGCACGGCAGCGCTCCAGCAGAGGAACATCAAACTTTACTCCACTCGCCGAGGTGGATTATCAGGAGCGCTCTAGCCGCAGAGTCAGAGCGCTCTACGTGCCTTGCCAGTGTGGACGTGGAGTGAGCTCGTGCGCCCGGGGCTCCTTTATTGCACTGTAACTTGCAAGTGTAGCCAAGGCCTCTGTACACAAAGCCACAGCACTGTTGGGAGCCATTCAAACCCCAACTGCTGGGTGGCGCACAGTATTCACAACAAGGCCCAAGGTGCCTCAGGATGGGTACCAAAACAGAGGCACCCAAAATCAGGTGTTATTTTTGAAAATTTAATCCTTTGGGTCTAATATCTCAAGCACCTATGGAACTAGAAAGAGGAATATCTATTAGTAGGGACCTGGGAACCCTGCCTGCTCTCTCTTTTTCAAAAATCTTGTGTACTTATTTCTCATCCTGGAAGACTATGACATATAAGACACAGAGAGGTTTGGAAAACAGCTTTTTTCCTCCACTAGGGAAAATTTCACCATTCCATCAAAAAATCATCCCCATCCCCTAAAATGAATACTTTTTAGTTTTCCAGTGAAAAAATGAATTATTTTTAAGGAAAGTAGACACCAGCCACAAACATTTTCATTTAGTTGAAACCCCAATTTTCTGTTTAAAAAAAAAAGTTTGAAAGGAGAAATTTCAATCAGCTCTAATCAAATTTTAAATCATGACAATCTGATTTGTTTAACAAAAAGAGGCGGGAGAATTTTTTTTTTTTTTATTTTTTTTTAAGAAAAGAGTTCTGTGTTATAATTTCTCTCTCCCTCTGAGGCCTGCACAGCCGGAGTCATGAGACTAAGGCAGCCTTGCTTTGCAGGGAGAGAGATGTGAAAAATAATGCCAATAAAATATTTTAGACCTCAAACATTTCTGGAATAGTTTTTCTGTAAGATAGGTTACATACCCAAAATACATGATACTGCAGTGTGGTATAAATGTTTTAACAGAACTTGCTTGGGGTGATCTCCATAACTTATCCCGAACTCATGCTAGTAGAATTTTATGCCACCTGCCAACATCATGTAAACAATATATAGTGTGTCTGTGCATAACCAGCATCTTTGAAAACAGGGCAGTTAGGATCCTTACTCTCCGTCTTGCTTATTTGAATAAGCTGTGAGGCAAGTATTTTTTGCAATACAACAGGCTAAAGCAGAGTTCTTATTTTAGTTTTTGTTGAGCTTTAACTGACACCAGTTATCACAAATGGAGCCACAAGGGACAGCTGTGGATTTTGTGTGTGCATTTGTAAATTATTAATGGAACAGCTATCTTAGCAACATCTGTGTTGCACGGAGACTATACTCATAATGCATGTCTACTTCTGTAGACAAGAAAACTTCTCCCAGGGTTTTGACTTGTAGATATTCCCTACTAACACGTTACATGACCCAAGTCAAACAAACAGTCTCGTATGACAGTACAAATCTATTCCTCAAAAAATTGACTTTAGTTATGTTGTTTCTATGAGATTATTTTTGTATAATGAACAAATACCAAAAGACATTTCTAAGTACTTTGTGTTGATGGCTGGTGAAAGTTTAGTAGATGCCACAGATTTTTTCCAAGTTTCCTTTCACATAAACTGCATGAAAAGACATGTCACAAGACACATACATCCTAAGACTAAATTATAGAGAATGTGGATACATAACTTACAAATGTGGTGTTGATTTAAAAAATACCGAGGCTATCCATTGTCCTATAGGTAATGTAAAGCAGTGGTCAGATCGAATCAACTTCTTCCCCCCCAAACTCCAGGGGCTGAAATGGGACCAAGATCTAAGCTTAAACCAACCTTTGGTCTTGTTTTTTGCAAAACAAACCTCTGACTGCTCAGCTCAAGAAAACTAGCCTTAATTTTGCCTAATTTACAAACCCATGCACAGGCAGCCAGTATCTGGCTGGTGATGGGGATTCGGAGGACAATTCAGTGGCAAGAAAGGAAGGAAGTTGTCCCTTTTAGAAATCTTTTTTGGTCTATAGGTTATCTGTCTCAACCAAAACAAGTATCACTTTAGCTTTGCTAGCTGAGATAGTTCATGGCTTTACAAAGAAGCAAACCAACTAGTGTCTTCCAAATCAGACTACTACTTCTCATGCTCCATTTTGTATCTGCCATGTCACGCATTTTTAGCCACATTTGTAATGGCAGATTTTTTTGGCGATGGGGAAGGGGAGTTTCTTCCTCACCAGGGAAGCAAGAAGTAAACAGACTAAATCTTGGAACCTTGGACAAAACACACCCCTGTAGAGAAAGCCAGCATAAGGATGAATTTCACTCCTTGGGTTCAAGGTTCATATGAATGACAGCAAGGGCAGAGGCATTATATTCTCCAAAGGGACTAAGTCTGGACTGGGTGGAAGCATGGCCAGTCCCTCATTCTTTCCCTGTAGATTGACTGACAGCAGGCGGGGGTGGGGGGAAGAAGGAAGGGCACGCAGGCCCATTGAGAGAAATTTGGGGGCCTAATACATCACATTTGCTGGAGCCCCACTCCCTCTCATTGTTAATACCAGGTACAGATTTTTTGGGGTGGGGGGGCAAGAACAGCTGAGGACCCTGGTACAATTGTCTCCTTTCCCCTTCCTCTCATCAGCCTGCATGCTGCATCTTCCAAATTTGCATCCCCCCAACACTGCCTCGACATTGTTCTGCCTCTTTCAAGATTTTGGAAGCAGAATGCCCCTAGCAAACATCACTCAGGCAATACCCCTTTAAACCCCCACATCTTCCCTCAGACACAAGAAACACTGGTATTTGTCACTATGGGGAATTGGTGTGTGCAGCTCTAATATGGGGATGTGCAACTGACCAAAGTACCCCTTACAAATGCAGCAGTTGAAAACTCTTCAAGAATGTTTAAGATAGGACCCAAGTCTCTTCCTCTCCCCATACAGAACAACATAAGGCTGGGTCAGATCCTCAACTACTGTCAAAGAGCACACAGCACAAGTTGTGAATGCATGTGCATGCACAGGGGCTGACTTTCATTTTTCTGGGTGGGTGCTCCACCCTTGCTCTGGCCCGAGGCCCCGCTCCCACTCCTTCCCTTCTCTCAAAGGACCACCCTCGCTGTGTCTCTTATCACCCCAAGGCCCTGCACTCATTTCGCCTCTTCCCACTCCTGTTCCCACTCCACCCCCTCCCGTGAGCGCACCATGACCTCACTCTGCCTCTTTCTGCCTCCACTCTGCCCCCTCAGAACCACCAACTGCCAAACAGCTCATTGGTATGGCCTGCTAAACAGCTGATTGGCAGGTAGCTGGTAGGTGCTGAGCACCCACTATTTTTTTTCCATGGGTGCTCTGGGGTTGGAGCACCCACAGAGTCGGCACCTATGTGTGCATGTACAAAAGTGGTGTAAAGCTCATCTTTGCACTCTCCAAAAACCTGGGCTGCTGTGTGTGGAGTCTGGTTCCGCAGCATAGTCTGCTCTAATTTATGCTGCTGCTAACCGTCCAAAGGGCCAAAACACCAGCTAGAGATTGGCACCTTGCCTCTAACCACACTCTCTATAGCAGTAACAGCAGGAGGGAGAAGCAGCATCACAGCCTCTGCACCGGCTCTGCACTACCAGAGGATTCTCCTACAATGGAATGATCATCCCAGGCCACATAGTCTGGCTTTCTGGCTAGATCCTGCTGACAGTGCATTGCAAAATGTCTGAACCTTCATGGATAATCTGTTTGTTTGTATCTAATCCCTCCCCGCCCCCTTCCCCCCCAAAACCAAATAATTTTTAAATATGTCCTTAGCCATTTCATCAGTGTTAAAGGGTTTTACTTGTTTTATTTAGAGATGGGCCAAAGAGATGTAGTTCAGCTCAACATCAGATTCGGTTTTTGGACCAGGTTCAAAGCTCAGGTTTCCAGCTGAATCTGAGGTAGGATCCACATGCAGTGGTGCCAAAATCCAGGTTTTAAATTTATTTTTGCAAAATTTAAATTAATATTAATATCTTGACTGTTGAAAATCTCATGAAATCAGCTGTTCTAACATGATTTCCACCATCTTGAATGGTATTCATAAAATAGGTTCCTCTCTATTTTGGATATAACCTGGAACCAAAATTGCTATCACATTTTTGGATCCAGTGAGTTAATTTCCAATTTCCCCAGATTCAGGGATAAGGAGATGTATTGGATAACAGATTTCAGGCCCATCTCTAGTTTCAATGCTTTACTTTGTTCCTTTATAGAAATACACCATTTGATGAGTTTGGGAAAAATAACATAACTCATCTCAGCACTATGAAATCACAACTGAGCCAAGAGTGAATACAGAAATACTGTGCAAAAAGAGCTTACTATATATAGTGGGATGTTAACACACGAAGAGAGTGGAATGCTGCATATGAAAGGTAAGCACTTCTGCGAACTGCTATAAATGGGGCCATTAGATTTGCAGTCTAAACCTATTAAGCTGTACAGTACTAGTGTGGGCAAATGCTAAATTAACCAGAGCTAACAATTTCAGTAATTTCAGAGAGTTTGGCCCTTCTCCACTCTCCTCTGCCCCTTGATTGATTATTTAGAGGGTTCTGGTGGTAGAGCTCATAAATTTTCAAAATTCTTTCAAGTTGTTTTTGTTCTTATGATCAAAGAAATGTTTACGTACCCTTCCCATACTGTGTCTCTTTAAACCATTGGCTTTTTCAAAGTAGTTTTTCTTTAGCACCATAATGTGATGTACACAGAGAGGTAAATGATGTTGGAATCCTTTCTACCCAAAATCAGTGTGTAAATCTTCAGAAAAGCAAAGTTCATGGGTGCATTTAAATGGGGCACAATCTGTTTGTGCTTAAAAGAAAGTCCCCCTTTTTTGTGTGTGTCCAGAATAACAATGCCAGAATGTGTTATTCTAAAGAACTGTTGCCATGGTGAAGCCATCAATAACATAATTTTCTGCATCCTTGTCCTTTAAACACATAAGGAACACAACAAGCATCGGTAAATGTGAAAAAAGAACAATTACCTTTTCTCTCTCAAAAGCAGAGGAGAGCTTTTTTTCACCTCATCAATAGAAAATTATGTAGAAAGGAATAACAAAGACTGTTACAAGAAGCACCAAGAAGCCTATTAGTGACAAAGACTTTTTTTCTTTCCATGAATAATTACAGCTCTTCAAGAAGAAATCAGCCCAGGCTAAGGACCCTTTGCAAGCTTTAGATGGTAAAACAAACATTTGACTATACAAGGATTTCGCTTTCATGTACCTTTCCAAGGAAAAAACAAGTAAAACTACAGAGTGCCAATGGGAGAGAGAAAACCCAGAGAAACATCTGCTGCAATTAGATTTTAAAAACCTTAGGCTTTAGAGTAAAAGACTCATATCAAAGCAGTTATGCTAGTGACAGGATCAATAAAAGCTCCAAGCCAGCAGGTACAACTTGTTTGTGGTGGGAAATTCCTGCTATTTAAATGACATGATAATGAAAAACCATTCTTATTTTGTACTGTGGTACTAATAAAAATGGGATTTCAATTGAAGTAACGTTACTAAATAGCTGTAAAATAATAATACTCATATTAGCGTTATATATTTTAGTTCATTCAAATTAAAACTTCAAAGATCATAGCAACATGGTAGGTTGTATAGAGCTGAGTCATAATTATTAAAGGACGTCATTGCTTAAGTAAACACCTTTTATTGAGGCTACATGAAGCTGCAGAGACAGCTTTTGAACCCCCTGCAACTTGCAAATGAGGGCATGTCCTCAAAAATGAGACCCCCATGTTGGTGGAACAGTCCTGAGCATAATATGTAATTGTAGGACATAGGAAATCTGATCTTTTCCCCCCAACGTATTTTGGGAGGTTTGTTTTTTTAAAATTTCCTTCCTCTAAAGCATCAGAGATGGCCACAGCTTGATATGGAACACAGAACAGGGTGAGCTGGTGCTCTAAGGTGGTACTGAGAATTCTCTCTCAGGTGATTAGCTGGTTGGTTCTAGCTCACAGGCCCAGAGTTGAACTGATTACTGCATGTGGAGTTGGGAAGGAATTTTCCCCCCAGGTCGGAATGGCAGACTTCTCAGAATTTTTTCACCTTCCTCTGCAACGTGGGGTGTGGGTCACTTGCCAGGATTATCTGGATACATCTCACTTAATCAGTTCTCAGACACTGTGGGGGCCTCAGGCATTGGTGCACCTAGGTCCCTCCTGTTCTCTGCTTGTGGCAGATAATAGTCTCATCTCTCATGGGCTATAATACTTTGGTCTAATTTTGGTTGTTGGGTTTAGTGAGTGGGTGCTGGGTGGTATTGGTGACCTGCGATAAACAGGAGGTCAGATTAGATGATCTGGTGGTCCTTTCTGGCTTCAAAGTCTATGACTCTGTGATAGCATTACTCAGTGCTCTACAATATGGCGAAGGTCATTATACACGCCACTGGCTGCTTAGGAGATCCAAATGACAGGCCTTCTCTTTCATAATAATTATGTCCACATCTACATTACGAGTTAGGGATGTGATTCCCAGCTTGGACAGACATACTTGTACTAGCTCTCATCTGAGCTATGGTGCTAGAAATACTACTGCAGCCATAGTAGCACAGGCAGTGGCAGCACGAGCTAGCTGTTCTGAATACGTTCTCACAGGGTTCAGGCAGATTTCTACTCCCAGGCAGCTAGCCAGTGCTGCCACTCCCTGTGCTACTGAGGGTACATTACTCTTTTGGTGTGCTAGCTCAGTTGATAGCTAGAATGAGTATGTCTCTGTGAACTGGGAATTATACCTGTAGCTTGTCATAGTTTATGACGTGGGCAGGGGGTGAAGAGGGAGCAGGGAAGATCCATGGCTTTCTTCTCTTGATAATGGGCATGGGAGGCAGGAAGAGGGAAGAGAACATAAGTAGGTAAAAGGGAAAGGGAAGCAACAGGATTTGTGGTGGGGAGCTAGACAGAGATTGAGGTCTAGAACAGGTGCTCCCAGGATCAAACTCAAAGATACTCCAAAATTCCTATACCAGCCCTAGGGACTGCAAAAAGGCATCATACTCAGATATAAATTGCAAAGTAGGTGATTTCTCTGGTTTGAAAATAACAAATTTAAAAGAGAGAGTTAAGTCATTTGAAAGACGCAACACAGATGAGGAGGTTGTAATTTCCAACTCTTCAGATTTACTGGGGAGGCGTATGAATGACAGATACCAGTACAGCCTCATTTCCAGACTGACTATAGCAAGTCCAGTGCACTAGGGAACCAGACACTGTCAGAAGGCCTGAGTTCTGTTCCCAACTCTGCCATTGGCTTATGTCATGTCACTTGATTGCTCACTGCCTCAGTTTCCCCATCCCTAAAATGGGGATAATAATGCCTTTGTACAGCTCCTTAAGGTTTATGGATGAAAAGGGCTGTGTAATTCCTAAGTAAGTAGTACTTATGCAACATTTTTAGATATAGAGTACCAAATTCTGTCCTCATATGCAAAAACTCCACTGAAGGCAATGAGATTTCACTAACTGGAGCTGAATTTAGGCCAGAGAATTTATCATTCACAAATGTTAGTACTAGATTGGTTCTGTTTTCTGGGAAAAAGCTTCTGCCCTCTATCTATATTGTTACATATTTAAGCCTTTTTAAGATAATTGCTTGAAAAAACCTTAACTAATCAGTTAGAATCAGTGAAACTTGTAATAGCTGAGATACTGTTAATCAAATTGCCCAGAAAGTTAAAAATACTCATATCTTTTTTTGTGCATATGGACATTACCCTTCATCCCTAAAATCCTAGGAAGAGAAGAAAACCTCTTGGAAGGAAACTTTAACATTCTCTCCCCTTCTGGTTTGCCTGATACTTGTAAAGGAAAAAATATTACCATCCATATCTTGTAATTTCATAGCAGACCAAAGAGGCCAAAAGTTGAATTGCAGTTCCCAGCTTACATGAACCTTTATAGCAACCAACTGTGTGAATGTCAGCATAATGAACCAGTGTGGCTGATGAATTAGTTAGAGGCACACAAATGGCTAAGATACTTTTAAAGGCCACTGGATGATTAGATATTGAGAACATATAATTTATGTATTAAGTATTCTAAGTACATAAATATTTTGTCAAGCAAAGTTTCTTAGCTGTTTCAGACAGTTTCGGTCTGTCTGGTGGGGCTGTGTTAATCACAAATGCATGCAGATTATTTCCTTGTGTATTATGTGCATTTTGTATTATTTAAAGTCTGAGCTTCCTCCTATAGTATAAAGGAGCAAGTTTGTGCGTAGACCATGATGTAGACTTAATCAAGAACCATTTTCTTAATCAGGAACAGGCAGGAGCCCTTTTTAAAATAATCTGTCTGGATTTTTTTTTGAGAAAAAAATCTTTAAAAATATTAATTGTTTTAGAACACATTCAGCCAGGTAATGTGCTCCAGAATGCTTGCTGTGTTGTCAGTAGAAGGCCACAAAGACTTAAACTTGTGAGTCGTTCCACTGACTTCAAAGGAACTACCATGGTATGTAAAGTTTAAAAATTGCACAAGTCTTTGTAAGATTGGAACCTACATTACTGGGCTAGTTCTTTTATAAATGTCAATGCAGTTTTTAATTCAATGTATTTTTTTTAAAGCATGGATTCAGAGAATGACAGCAATAGAAGACTCTAGAAGGCAGGTCTGTTGTGTGTACACTGACGGACAATGAATCAGGAGTGGATCAGCAGTAATGATCTACAAGCACCACAGAGAGGTCCGAACCAAATCTTGGTCCCAATGCTCTGATGACTTTGGGGCCTCCTTTGCATGCCTCCTGTGGGAAGCTGCATAACCTCCTTCTCACTGAAGGCAAATCCAGATCTGAATTTTGCATGTTTTATTTTCCTTATTTTTTGCTGTAATATATACCACAAGAATCATTTTCCTCTGTTCTGCACATTTTAAAAGGAGGCCTTATATAATGAAACACACAGGGGAAAAAGTTTCTTTATACAAAAAGAAATGCACTTGGTCAGCAGTTTTCTGTGTTCTCTTTGTTATCAACAAAATATTTTTGTTTTAATGGGGGTCTCTCTCCCCATTACCAGCCAGATTTTCCTCCAATTCCACCCGGCAGCGAAGTCATATTCCTGTGCTTATGTTTTTGGCAAGTAAATAATTTGGATGTCACAAACATATCTGACGATCAGAGAACAGTCACAGTGCTTTTCATGCCTCCTAGAACCAAAAAGGATGGAGGTTGGGGAGGAGGGTGGGTATAGGGCTGGATGCTTGCCATCTGTGCTTTCATGGGTACTTGTGGTGAGGGTGATGCTCACTAGCAGCCCTTATTAAACCTTTTCTTGTAACTTGAGCTCTCCTACTACTGGCCTACTTGCTGATGCACAGCTCAAGAGCAACATCCTCATCACACTAAGATATGCCCTGGCTCCCTGAGGTCTTCAAAACTAGTCTCCCTACCTTCTTGTGCTTGGGGAAACACTGGCTGTGACATAATGACTGCTTCTTAAATAGGAGCATTGGTGATGGAGGCCCCTTGCACTCATTCCTTCACAGCATCAATTGTGCTGCCACCATCATTTGGCCTATAAACTGTAAGTTATATGAATGCTGAGGCCGAAGTGGGTATTTATTTTATTTAATGCTAGACATCCGGGGCCTGATCCAACTGTCACTGAAGTCAATGGAAAAGCTCCAGCTGACTTTAAATGTCACAAATACAGAAAAGCCATCGTGTTTCTCAAGTCTAGAGTTCCCTTGGTGAATGACAACATGAGCCACAATGTTTTCCAAGGACTGTAAGACTGAGTGGTCGGAAAGCAAAGAACCTTCAACTGAAATCAGAATGAAATAATGCAATTTTTAATTGTCCAAGGTTTGTTTATATAATTGTCCAAAGCTTGTCCAAATTTTCCCAAGCTCTGTCATCAATGCAGTGACACCCAAATGCATTCCCAGATGAAAGTAATCAAGTTAGGAGCTGGCATATTTTTAGGGAAAAATATAAAAAATCTTCTTGCATAAGGTGCTTCTGAAACCATGTCAACATATAAAGATGTAAAATACACCTTGGCCATTTCACAGGATGTCACCATATCTTTCACCTATTTTTAAATTTTCAGCTGCCTTCTTCCTTACCTCTAACATCCATATGACCCCCATCCGTAAAGACCACCATAGTAGTTGAATATGAAAGCTATGTCCAGAATAGATTATCAGAGATCTACAGTATTCTTCATTCAAACACACTGGACACAGTTCATTCACAAATCATTACAGATAATTTACCCAAAACTGTTTTGTTAGCAATTTTTCAAATATAAATCCTGAAATAAACAAACATCAGCCAAACCCCCACCTGTGACTTTCTTTATATCTATAGAATTCTAAAATATAGGCTTCTCCATTTTATTGTTCACAATTATATTGTCTGAAGGCAAAAAAGGAAAGTTGGTGATACCATTCTAAATTTCCCAATCAGGAGTATTCATGAACATAGTCTAAAACACTAATGGCATTTCACAGAATAAATATTATTTTTAATACGTCTGTGGAGAGGTGTTCTGAAGATAATTGTATGAAAGAGAATTTGCCTTTATGTTGATTTGGAACCAATGAGGTCTCCATAGTGGCAAAGGTTATTATATCTCAAAAAAGGAAGCTCTGCATGTTCCTGAAAGCTCAGTTAGCTACAGCCCTAGCTGTTAATTACAGATTCAACTGCTTTTGTGGCTACTAATAACTGTTCATTATCATCACCACCACTCTGAGGAGCATCCTTGAAGGGGTTCATTCCCCTTCCATTTATATAATAAAAATGGTATTATCATTCTCAAAAGATATCATTAAAAAGTTATGACGGGTTTATTTTTTGCCACAGTCTACACACAAACAAATAAGCATTCATTATAGCTCTACTGTTATCACCACTCTTGTTAAGGCTGAGTAGACTTTTTATAACGTCTCCATGAAGAAACTGGCAAGATCCTGGGCACAGAAAGGAAATGCAAGGGTGTACCATGGCTTGGGATTTTTTGGACAGAGAAAGAAATGAGACAGATGGGTGCAGGAATCAACTGTAAAGAAGAGAGTGAAACTGAAGTGGAAACCATGGAATCAATGGAGGGGAATAAGGCTGGGGATGGAAGGCAGAGACAGAGGTCCAGAGTAGTCAGTGATGTTGCACTGTAGATTTTAGAAGGAGTGAGTGATAATGCAGGGGAAACAACATAGAAGCAGGAGCTCAGAGAAGAATTTTAAGGACATGATTACACTATGGGCACTATAGCAGCATAGCTATGCCACTGTAACATTGTCACTGTAACCCCACTGTGTAGACTCTGACTACAGTGATGGAGAGGGCTTTTCTATCACTGTAGGAACTCCACCTCCCTGAGCAATAGTAGTTAGGTTGACGGAAACAATTGTCTGTCACCTAGCTGCACCTATAGTGGAGGTTAGGTTGGCATAGCTACGGTGGTCAGAGGTGTGGATTTTTCACACACTCCCCACCTCGAGTGTTGTAGGTATGTTAACCAAAATTTTAAGTGTAGACCAGGCCTAAGATTAAAAGATCAGAAAGAAAGCAGTACTTGGTGAAGATCAGGTCAAATGAGTGAATGAGATAATTGAATGAGGGAAATGGAGCAAAGATGAGGGGCAAGTGAAGAAATAGGATGCTGAGGAGAAAATTGGGTTAAACTGCTAAGTGATGACCCAAGAGATTGAGAACAGAGAAAGAATGGACAGTCAGCCATTAAAGTCAAGGAAGGAGAATGACAAACGCTCATCAATTTACAACTAAACTGATGAAGAGAGAGGAGAAGAAATACATGGAATGGACTTCAGAGGAGGTGGTGATGTGGGGAGGCAGGGAGAGGGGCTGAATTAACACAACCTTCAGACAATTTATGAAGGAGTGCATCTGATGTTTTGTTCAAAAATTCTAAGTCTCTCTATTATGTTAAGATTTACTTGAATGTCCCTGGAGATCCTGATTTCAGTACAAATGTATTTTTCAGCAACTTCTATTGCATTTTCTGGGAAGATTTGATTTCACCAGCTATAATCTTTCCTAACACACAACTTTATAACCAAGCTGTTTGCACAGTGACATCAGACCAGGGAAATATTATTAACATTTCTCTGTCACTGGCATAAGTACCATCATTACTGATAGTCAATAATACAATGAGACTGGAAACTCTATATCTTCAGGGGAAGAGGATATACTAGACAATAACTTAAACTGTGGCACCAACAATAGTTTCAGGCTCCAGTTGCTATATTGGATGTACTCCTTAGCACTTTTAGGGCGCCCATGAAATGAGATTTTGTGTAATAAAAAAGTATGTTTCTTGTTTTACCAGAAAGTATTATTATTTGGGTTATTATGGTCATAAAACAAAACAAAAAACAAAGACACACCATGCCACCAAATTGTGGATTTGAAATTTTGCCATTAGGGTTTGGATTATACATCACTTTAATAGCTGTTTTATGTTGTTTCAACATATCACTGATGCAGTTATTTTGCTTCAATCATAGAAACAGTAAAGCAGACAAAGATCATGCATTTAACATTGCCTTTAAATGTTTAAATCCAATATTACGCTAATCCACATCCTTAAAAATTATAGGGTACCATAATCTGAATTATGATCAACATATGCACAAACTCCAGCTACTATAATTGGCCAGCCAAAATATAAAACATAATGCTTATTTTTGGATGTGCTTGTTTACTGAATTGGAACTGCTAACCTTATTTTGTGTTCTGAACGTGTTCTGCCAAGGGAATGAAGACTATAGGCCAAGTGCTGGGTGCCAGGAAGCAAAATTGGAACAGTCTCTTTCCTCTCCCCACAAGAGACTCTATGGGAAGCCTTTCCCCTCTTTGTCTGTCCTAAAATCCTTTTGTGGACTGCTTTTATAACCTTCTCTGCATCAGCTGAGACACACAATTTATGGGTCTGGGCACATCTGTTAACATGGATTTGTGTTACCACAGTCTACACGACATTTAGCCTCCACTATTAGTGAACCATTTTCTGTTATTTGCACTGCTGCTGCTCTGGTGCCATCCACTTCATGTCTTAAACTTCACAGTCTGAGCAAAAGGATAAAGATTCCCTTTTCCATTTACTATTGTGAAAGCTTATTGGCAGACACTTGACATTTTCCCCCCAAGATGCTAATTGCCAGATTTCATAACTAGTCAACAAGTTGCAATGTTACTTGTGACACTGGTGCTTGTTGTCTGGATCTTTTACGCTGTATACACTTTTTTTTAGAATGGCTTCTTTGCAATAAATGTCAAAAGCTTAAAAATAAAAAGGAATCAACCTGTTGATAACTAAAACTTCAGTTTCTTGTAAACAAATGGTAATTAAATGGATTTGCATTGATTTATTTTGTTTTGTTAAGATGACGTGCAATGCCAACAACTTGGCCTTTTTTATTGGAACATTGAGTAATGGGGACTGATAGAAGTTTAGAAAAAATCAAAATTCTTTAAAGGAAATGTATGCTGTTGCAACATCATTCAGATCCAGAAATTACAGTATGACTGGAATAATTACGAGCAATTTTTGATCCAATGTACAGGATCAACGTCTCTTACTGTTAATTTTTTCCTATGGAATTAGTGCTCAGAATAGGTCATCCATTGTTCAGGGCAATAGGCCAACAAACACATTTAGGAAGACACAGTTCCTGCACTGAATAAGTTATAAACTGGGGTGGGGTAGGGAGAAAGAAATACAATCAAAATGTCAAAAAATCAATTGAAACTGACAAATAAATTATAAAGCAAGTCGGTCAGCAATGAGTTAATAAATTAATTCAATTGACAGTCAATGGAAACACAATCTGCAGCCAACTGACTGAGGGAAGAAAACTGCTAATGGGAAATCAGAATAGCTACTGGGAGCAGATCTGGTGGCAGTTCTGGAAAACTGAGCGCCATCAGCAGCCAAACTGATGAAGACGATGTAGGTAGGCCTCCCTCCCTGCTGGAAATGCTGGGGATCATTGTCAGCCAGTGGTTAAGAGTAGGAGGAAAGGGAACAAGGCAGCACTAAACAGAGGCTGTAGAGGTTTTGATGGGGAGAAAGTGGAGATTGCATATCTCTTGGGGAAACATACTTTCAACTAGAAGCAACATGCCTCCTACTCAGAGAGGAGAAGCATCACAAACTGCCCGCTATCCTGCTTCAAAGTTCATACTCATAGTCTATCCTCTGGGAGCATTCCAGGCTGTCAGGAAATCCCTTACCTTGGTAATGGTCTCTCTTGATTAGGACTGAAGTGAATGGTCCAAATGCCATAGCAAAATACTTCCCCAAACATAGGATGAGTCAGTAAAGTCCAAAGGATGGGATTTTCAAAAGAGCCTAAGTGAGTTAGGAGGACGAGTCTTATTGGCTTTCCATGGGACTTGTCCTCCTAGGTTGCTTGGGGACTTTTGAAAATCCTACCTCAAATCTATTAAGAATCCTATCCAATACCATTGAAATCAATGGAAAAAATCACACTGAATTTGAGAGATGTTGGGTTGGACCCTAGCCTGGCAAGAATATGACTTCTTCTATGTGAAGAAAGAGACTATACATGATCATTTAAGATTTAGAATAGTTACATAAAAAAGCATCACTCTATACAAAGATAGCATAACTTATTAAGTAGAAGGAAGCAAATATTTTACTACCCTCACCTCCCTGCTCTTCAAACTCTTCTCCAAGTTGTTCAGTTGTTTGGTTTTTTGCTGGAATATGGAAATATTGGGTTTGTATCTTGTTGCATCAGTAACCTTTTCCTGTCAAAAATTTAATCCCCTTCTCTTCCATATATTGGAAACGTAGGAATAGGGGAAGAAAACAGATAATGTGTGAATATATTGGGAGAAACCATCTCTATAAGAAGGACTGATCGTAACATGTCACAACATGTCTTTCAGATAGGAAAAGGTTTAGGGCATTACTAAGAGGACTGGATAGCTAGTTGTGTTATAGATGGAAAAAGCCCACTGTTGTGGTATATGTTGACAAAAGTAAAAAAAGAAAAAAAAATTAAGGATGATTTAAAAAAGACATTACCAAGCAAATGAAAAGACCAACTACAAAGGCCTGGGTTTCAGCAATAGGCCCAAACACCTAAACTGATAGGTTTGAATGAGTAGTTGACTATTTGGAAATACACACAGTCCATAGCAGCAGGAGTTCCTCAAGTCATTGTGTGAATTAGGTAGTTATTATACACAGCTGTGAAACTGCCTATTTACATGTACAAATGGGTTTCCTAACAATTCTGGAGTCTACTTTTGGAAGGCTGTATTTAAATGTCTAAATTACAAAAAAAAACCCAAACCTTCTGATAAACATTAATAATGGCTTTATAAAAAACACAATCAAAGAATCAGAGAAATTAGAGGAGAGATCTTACAGTATACGCTCTAATTGAACTACCTGCCAGTGCAGGATTATTCTTACAGTGTATTCGCTAGCATTTTGTTCAGTCTAGTTTTAAATGTCAAGCAACAGGGTTTCCACCATTTTCACCTAGGAGACCACTCTCACAGTCAAGAACCATTTCCTGATATTCAGCATTCATTTTCCATCAATCCATTTTATTCTATTAGTTCTAGTTATGCCTTGTGTCTCCTTAAAAATGTCCTCTCACTCATTGGTGTCCTCTCCTTTCAGATCCATATGATCAATTATTATATCCCTGTTATTTCTCTGTAGGCCTTCAGTTTGTGTGCTTTAGGCTGTGCACGTCCCATGCAGCATTTGAACTTTTTCCTTTTGCTGTATGCAATGTCCCCAGCTGGTTATCAGCTTCTAGCTGCTTTTGTTGATTTTTGCTGCAGTTTGTGCCTAGGACTTTCCAGAATTTTTGAGATTGCAGGTAAAGTGAAAAGCTAAATTAAGACAAGAATGAGTTGTTTGCACACAAAGAAGCCACCCCACCAAAAGATTCTTGACTTTCCATTCTCACATGGTAAACAGAAAAACAATAAGATGTTACAAACTAAATATATCTGTGTGCTCACGGCATAAGAAATGTTATTACATAGTCTGTAAAAGAAAGCAATATCTTAAGTTCTAACAAAATGATATTCTGGACTAATATATATATTAATCACTATAACGGGTGTTATTGAAAACCTCAACATGTACTATGCAGCAGGGATTGTAATAAAATGTTATTGCTTAATCTACATGGAGGATGAACGTTGAGGTTTTTATTTATGATTTACTGCACAAGTAGCCCTTGTAAGTGACAAAGAAGGTGACGTCCGACCTATTCATCAATGGAGAGTATTTTATTTACTTTTATATAAACCAACTTTACCATTCTAGCTGCATCTTAAAATCCAAACAGCTAAGCAGTTTTTCACTATCTCAGGAAGGGGTCAAAAGCATCTCTGAAAGTATGGCATAATCCAGTACTCGATTTTATTTTGTAAGAGTATGTACTTTCATTTACCTTTCCTGACAGACCTTCCGTCCACTGAATTCCACTCTGGCATCATTATTAGTTATATTATGCATGGGCTGAGTTTGACCCTCCATCTTCAACTCATTCTAAGTTAACACCAAAGCAAACACGCTGCATTAAAAACCACCAACCCTTCCACCTTTAGGGTGCACACAAACCAGTGGGCAGCTTTTCTCCATGTTAGTAATGTCTTACAGGAAAGTTTTTAATAACGATTGAAGCAAAATGTGTAAATGAAGTTTGTAGTGACAGTGACACTATTTTATGGAGATAGCATATGTGGAAGATACAATGAAAGCAAAGAGGTGAAGGTGCAACTATCAAATAGGATAGGTTTGTGAAACCAAAGGGCTAGTCTCTGTACAGTTCAATACCTGTCCATAACTGCAAGGCACTAAAGTCAATAGAGTAATGAGAAGAACATGCTTGTGAAATGAAATAGAAAAAAACAGGTCCTCTTCTCTTCCTTCAGGACTCAATCCTGCATGAGAATTTGGCAGGGGGAGCAAAGGATGTAGAATTATGTCCTGTTTGGGAGTAGCACTTTGGGATGCAGTGGGACACATTCATAGAAGACTGAGTGAATGGCATAACTCCTAGGGGAAAATCCCGACACGAATGACTGCTAATACTTTACAGGGAACAAATATACTATTACTAAGTACATTTTACTTATGTGGTAACTACACCAATTTTACTTGGTAATTATCATAGGGCTACATAATAATTACCTGTCCCTGCAGCTTACTTGGTAATTAATCTTAGTTGGTCCAAAAGTATTTACCATGTATCTGCACTGTGGTTTAGAAGATGAAATAACTATGTATTCTCATGGTACTTATTATGTCTAAACCCTGCTATTACGTGGTGCTATACTTACCATGAATCATTATCAATATGGTCAATCCGGATGTTAGTGTTAAGAAATAAAACCCTATATGGTTTGAGCCTGGCTCTTAGCACTGAACAAATATATTTTTTAAAAGATTTAATATGTTTGAATTTTTAAATGAAGTTTTATTAATTTTACATTTCCCCTTTACATTTCCTTGCAAAGAATATTTTAGCAAAAAATGTCCTGGCAGAAGTTTTGGCTGAAACAACAGATTTTAACTGAACTTTACAAATTATTTGCACAAAGCAAAATTTTGAATTTGTAATAGGAACTATTCACACCACAACCCTGATTTTCAGTTACACTACTGTAATCAGGCAAACAGAAACAGATGAGATGACCTATACGTGTAGTCAAAATATAATTTTGAACATCAAGAAATCACAACACACTGCTAAGAAACATGCTACAGACTAAGAAGCATTCAGACAACATGCTTAGCTGAGAGATGGCTCTAGTGTACTAGAATGTAGGTCAGGAGAACTGGCTATGCCATGGACCTGTTGCATTGTCCTAGGGCAAATCATTTCACCTCTCTGTGCCTCTGCTTCTCCTTTCACCTTTTGTCTGTCTCATCTATTTAGACTAAGATCTTTGGGGCAGGGACTCTTTCTCACCATGTGTTCATAAAGTACCTAGCATAATAGGGCCCTAATCTCAGTTGGGGTCTCTCGGCACTACTGTCATACTAAAAAGATAATAAGGCTTTTAATATTATTATTTAAATAATTTTAACAAAACAAAATAATAAAATTATGATCTGCTCATGGACAATTTTAGACAGAAAAGGAGGTGAATTCAGTCATATAATTCATTCTTTATAATTGCTAAATTCATCTCTATAGCCCTTTGAGAGAATATCACTCTCCCTCTGTAGCACTGCAGATCAAATGTAATACTTTATTTATTAATTATTATTATTACTTGTATTACAGAAGTGCATCGAAGTTTCATTCAAGATCAGGCCCCCATTGTGCTGGGGTTCTACATGCCAAAGAGATTACTAGACATGATTGATATTTTCCATTCAAAAAATTTTCCAATGAAAAATGGTATCTGTAAAAAAAATTCAAAATTTTAATTTTAAAAACATTCTGATTTTTCTACAAAATATCCCCAAAACTGAAAACTGATTTTTTTTCATTTTTTGCCCTTCTTTTCCACAGTTTTTAACCCCCTTTTGAATGGCAAAACAGAAAAAAAAAATAAAAGGGAGGAAAACAGCAAAACATCCTCTCCAAAACTGAAAATAAAAGCACACTTTTTAAAATTAAAACATTGGAAAATTAAAAAAAAAAAATCACAAAAAATGTGGAGTCAACAACATTTTCCACAAAACATAGTTATAATTTTTTTGACCAGCTCTAAAGCTAAATGACTTTGCTAAACATCACTAGATTTGAATATCTGAGAGTTGGTGGCAGGAGACTGAGTGAAGGGACTTCAAGTTTGGAATCTGTGCCCATGTCATATTATTTTCAGAGCTTCAGGACATCTCACCAGTTCCATCAGGCTTTTGCCTGGTGGGAGGCAAGGTGAGCTGAGGGAAGATACTAAACTCTTTGGGAGTGGGAATCTATTTGGCTTTGAGACCATTAGAGAGCTGTTTACTCCTTGTATAAGCATAGAGAACTAGCTGGATAAGCGCATTTTTATAATTTGAAAATTAACAAATCCTAGTTCCATGCAGAGTGCACAGTACTTGTGCCTTACAAAGAAAATTTTATTGAAACATTCGCACTGTGGTCTGTTAGAACTGGAGAATTAAATGATTTGTCTGATGCACAGGCAGCAGCTCTAAGATCATTCAATGGCAAATGACAAAGGATTGCACAATGTTACATGTTTTATTTAGAGGTGGATCAGCACTAGGAAAGAAGAGTTCACATTTAAGTTACCGGGTTCAAATGCACTGTTATAGTCATGAGCTAGGATTTTCAGATGATTTAATATCCCAGTCTCGGTTCTGGGTTCTGAATGGATCGGTTCACATGCAACTGAAATAGTGATTTTGAGTGATTTGTGCTCCTGTTGGCAGGAATCTCACATATGAGATTTCAGTACCATCAAACCCAAACCTGAACCCAAAATGGACCAGACCACCACCACTTCGGCCCATGCCTAGTTATATTTATGATAATTTGACAGACACACATTCCACAAAAAACTGCCTTAAAAACTGATTGTCCTCACCTGCCCCCACTCTTTAAGTGGATCTACAGTAAATCCCTAATTGTTTAACCTTCCCCATGTTCACCAAGGCCTTGTAACAGGCTGATGTGGTTTGCCTGAAAGATCCCACCCTCTTAGCAGGTATTGATCCTGTCTGGGGAAGAGTTAAGATGGTTCTGCTCACTCAGTGAGGCAGTCGACTTGTTACCACATCTAGATAAAAACGGAGGTGGGAGTGGTTCTGTGGGGAGAGAGGATCTAGTGCATTGGCTGTGTAGTCTTGAGGGCTGAATCAAATGGAGCAGCCAACCTGGAGAGGTTGGAGCTAATCTTGGTATTAGTTTATTATTTGTTAATAAAATCAAACACCTAAAAAGAGAGAAAGTAGTATACACAGTGTGTAGACTAAGTTTGTAAAGCAGGAAGGGAAGGAGTTTGCTCAAAGATTAAATTTCCAATCCTACTATCTCTGCATAGGGCTAAGGAGACTGGCCCTTGGATGCAGTGCTACTATGGTATCCTCCAAACTGGGGTTTGTAAAACAAATTTATCCGGCCCCCTCCACAAGTGATTTTGGCTCTAATTACATTTTTTTAAAAACAACTTCAATATCATGCTGTCACAGGCAATACGTTGTTTCCTATATTTGTCCCTGGCTAATTTAAAAAGCATTTGGATGAAGTAAGTTTGGAGCCTCATCAACTGTTAAAATATTTGAGGTTCTTTTTTCAAATATTAGGATTTTCCAAAAAGATATCTGCTGACTGTTTGTTTAGATTTAAATGTATATAAAAATGCTCTAATGTAGCATATTTTGTCAGTAGATCTCCAAGCGCTTCATGATCTGTATTGTATTGAGTCTCAGGTTATCGCTGTGAAATCGGACAGGGCTATCATCATGAATGGGGAATTGATGCACCAAGAGGCTAAATGACTTGCCCACGGTCACACAGGAAGTCTATGGCAGAGCATGGCATTGAACCTGACTATCTCAAGTGACAGATTAGAGCCCTAACCACTTGACCACCCACTCCCACTCTCTTGTACCCTTCTCAAGTTGTATTCCCAGTCCAGATACAAAGCATGCTCTTGTAGCTCTCCCGGTTTACCAAACCCCCTTTACCTACTGGTTTTGGGTATATCTTGATATTATCAGACGCAACAGGGTTGTGCTGTATATAATTGCCTTTCATTTTTTACTGTATCCATCATAATTAAGAACTATATGTTGTCCTCTGTAAAATAAATAAATATTTGAAAATGAACTTTTAACATTTATATGATCAATGCATCAGCTATTTGTTATGTAATTGGTGCTGAATTCATGTCAATGCAAATCATGTTACATTTGCTGCTTTAACAATGTGGTTTATGAAAAATACATGACTGGTTACTAAAACAAAACCTATTAAAATATTTCTATCAAGGAGGTACATTAGTAAGCATCATTAAAATAGCAACACATTTGCTATTTTAAATGCTGTGACGTCAAATACTTGTGGAAAAATTTTGCACCACTGAAGTTAATGGCAAAACTTCCACTAACTTCACTGGGGTCAGGAGTTTGCTCCTGGCCTTTTTTAAACTATCCCTGTCTTTTGCCTATAGGGGGTGAAAAAACTTTTCATCCCCATCTATGCTGTAACCATTAGGATTGCCAGTTCTCTGGTGCTTTATACAAACTGTACTGTTAAGGCACTATCTCAGCCACATAACAATTTTGGTGGATTAGGCAGATTCCTACTGATGATACTCTTTAAATTACTAAGGGGAGTCACTGTTGAGGAAATCAAATAAGTCTCTGCTCCTCCAAGGTCAGGACATTTTTTGAGGTTCCTTGCATGATCAACAATAAGAATAGAGACAAGCTCCTGCTTCACTCCTGTCATCCTCTATTCCTATTGTTCCTCCCTTCTTCCCTCACTTCTATACTCTATCAACAGAATAATAATTTCCTGCCAGTGGTATACTTTCAGCAGGGGCAATTGGTGTTAGACCTTGGTCCATGACCAACCTTGTATTGAATACTGAACACAAACATTGCAGGTCCTTCATGTGTTGCTTGAGCTTCCTCTCAATGGAAAGCCACTCATATCAAGGTGGAACATTGCATGCTGACATCTACGTTCTTTGTGAACCACACTTCTGAAAGTAGATTCACCATGGCTGGAGTCTGCTCCAATTTTTGCAGGTTAGGGCATGGTCCTCAGGCTCCTGGAAAGTTACCAATGCAGCTGTCTGTTGGATAGAGTTCAAGTGCTTCTTATTTACAGCTAAACTCTTCTTGTGGGTGATGCATACTGGTTTAGAAGAGAGCCCCAAGTGTGAAAGGAAGTTATTTGCATCTGATCACCCTATCTTAAAATGGTACTCATACTTTCCAACACCCTACCATGGTGAATATGCTGCACTGCATATTAATGTCCCATGCTTATAAACAGGAAATAGGAGGGTATGCTTGTGATGTTGCACACCATATGCTTTATGGAAATATGCTTATGAATATGACATAACTAGAATATGCTTTGCGATAAATACTCCTGATATGGTGTCATTAGAAAGCTTGTAATCTACTAAGTGTGTTCACCGTATTTGTTTACATGTATTATTTCTATGTCTGGAGTTAGGAGAATAAGATATAAACTTGTATTACTAATGTAAATATGTTAAGTGAAAGCCATTAAGGGTGCTTCAGAATCAATGAACTGTAAATGGCTCTATTTACTTGCAAACCTTTCTGTGTACGTGTGGGCCAGACCAGGAAGAATAGAGGCTGGGGTCTCTCAGAACATGTGACCATGTCACATGATGCTGGAATCCATCTTAAATCTGGTACTTTTCCATTTAGAAGGAGGGGTCGGGACCCAGAGAGACAAAAGATTCCTGCCTTGTGTTATAAAAGGGGTGTGAAGCAGAACAAAGGAGGCCAGTCATGAAAAAACCCCTAGTCATCACCTAAGATGGCTGCTGGAACTAACAAGGACTGTACCAGAGGAAAGGTTTGGTCCCATACTAGGAAGGAGTCTAATCTGTGAAAGAAGCTTATTGGAACATCTTTGAGGGTGAAATATTACCTGTAATCAGTTTCTTAATGTATTAGGCTTAGACTTGCGTGGTTTTTGCTTTATTTTGCTTGGTAACTTACTTTGTTCTGTCTGTTACTTGAAACCACTTAAATCCTACTTTTTATACTTAATAAAATCACTTTTGTTTATTGGTAAATCCAGAGTAAGTGATTAATACCTAGGGGAGCAAGTAGCTGTGCATATCTCTCTATCAGTGTTATAGAGAGCAGACAATTTATGAGTTTACTCTGCATAAGCTTTATACAGAGTAAAACGGATTTATTAAGGTTTGGCTCCTATTGGGAGCTGGGTGCTGGAGGCAGGTGACCTGCTAAGCTGTTTTCAGTTAAATCAGCAGATTTGAGGGCATGGACTGGACCCTGGATCTGTGTTACAGCAGGCTAGCATGTCTGGATCAACAAGACAGGGTTCTGGAGTCCCAAGCTGGCAGGGAAAATGGGCTAAGAGGTAATCTCTGCACATCAGGTGACAGTCTCAAGGGGATCTCTGTAATAACCCGTCACAATGCTATTTTGAGTTTTTTTTCTTTTCTGTGTACATATGTAGGTCATCTATGTTTTATCTATTTATTTGGAGGATTTTTCCCCTCCATTTTCCGATTGTTAATGAATTTGCTGCAAGTAACACATCAAGGAGCAACTGAAAGTTTGTGTGTATTTGATAGTTATGTTTTGGCCACTTAACATAGAATGTAGAAATGGTGTTATCCAAAATCATCTCTATTGTTCATGTGGTGGAGTAATAAAAAATAATTGACACTGTTTTACTGTGCATTTGTTGCTGGGTATCAAGCAATGTACAGAATTGGCTCAGTGGGAAACCTTCTTTATGACCACATAAATCTTTTTCATTAAAATCAGAGTTATTTATACCTAGGACTACCTGTGCTTGCACCAGACTTGGTGGGCCAGCAGAAATCCCTGCCAAGACCACAGACTAACCCAGGTCTCCAGGGATTCCTAGCCAACCATAAGGAGTGGCTTAAGAAAGCAGTTTTTTGAAGTTAGGTTATGAGTCCCTGTGGGCCCCCTAGCTTATTTTAAAAGGGAAAAATCGCTGCTACCTCTTACCATATACCAACATCCATAGAGCAAGAGGAAATACCTGGATAAATATTCAGAAACTTATCTTTTTGATATTCCCCTGTGATCCATATTCTTCTGTAGCTTGTGCATGATACTGTGCATCCATTAAAAAAGTAATCTCTGGATTCTCTCATAAAAGAATATTGTTCTAGTAATATAATACAATAGGAGACATTGAAAAGGTAATATTTAGAAAATTCTGAGCAAATATTTGTGCTAATGAAGGTTAAGGATTTGGCAGTCCTGGAAACTGTAGCCCTCTATTTATCCACAGTCTAATTTCAATGCAGGCAGTTGGAGTGGAAGCTTCCCTACACTGGCCTGCCAGTGCTTTCAACCCTGACCTAAAGAGACCCTCTCGAGGAACAAGAAATAATTCATTCTTTATGCGAGCTTGGCCCTAGACCTTTTTCAAGCAAAGACGGCCAATTCCACTGAATTCGTGCACAGTGGTTTTATAATATAGACTACGGTTAACTGGGATCTGATCTGAGACCACCTAAGCCATTCCATTAAGAAAACACGTTGTTGTTGAACTAGCATATTGGGAGTGAAAGGCCAGAGCAGTTATCCACTTCAGTCTATTTCTGCGTTTGAAAGGTGGTTGCAAAAGTAAGGGAAAGAGTTTTCAAGCAAGCTGAGTCACGCTTAGAAGTCTCACAAACGGCACAATAAAAATTAAGGGGAAGGTCAGGGAGATTTAGAAAATATTTTGGCCCTTAACCTACATGAATGATCATTCCTTTGAATACCACTATTGTCAGTTTATTATGCTAAATGAACTGTCTCATGTTATATATGAGTCCTAGGCTCATAGGGTCTAATCCAACAGCCATTAAAGTAAATGTAAATAGCCTCATTGACTTCAGTGGTAAATGAATTAGGCCCATGTTGAGCAGATGCTAGTCATATAGGCCAATATTTTCAAAAGTGATTCTAGCTTCAATTTTTGGGTGCCCTATTTCAGATTCCTTTAAAGGGGCATTATTTTCAGAAGGCATGTGTCCAGTACTTTCTGAAAATACCAGGCAACTGCCTTCTGAAAACAAGGCCCCTTTATTATGCCTGAGGTTGGATACCCAAAAATGGAGGGCCTCAAAATCACTAGTCATTTTTGAAAAGCTTGGCCATGAGGGCTGGCTTTAGGCTGATTCCCCCGATCCCCTCAAATTGGGCCCAGCGCCTAAGAGGCCCCGCACCCGCATCTAAGAGGGCCCCATACCCTAAAGAAGAGCTCCTAACTTTTTAAAATTTACTCACCTGGCAGCAGTCTGGGTCTTCGGCGATGGGTCCTTCACTCGCTCTGTGTCTTTGGTGGCATTTTGGCGGCAGGTCCTTAAGTGCCGCAGAAGACCCACCACCGAAGTGCCGAAGACCCGGACTGCCGCTGGGTATTCAAATTGGGCCCCGCACTTCCTAAAGTTGGCCCTGTTGGCAATAATAATTGCTACTATTTGGGGTCTGATCTTGCCCTTATTGAAGTCAGTGACAAAACTCCCATTCAGCAAGAGAAAGCTCTTTGAGAGAATCATTTCAGACACACTATATTTTCCCTAGCCTTTAGAAATGCCTCTTAATTTATTCTCTCCAAGATGTGAACTGAAGGTCCATCGCTCACAAGGTTCAGGAAATTACTTGCATTGCTTAAATCTCTGGCAGTCTCATTTCTAGAAACATTGACTGTTGAAAAACATTGGATCTTAACTCAGTTTTCTTCTACAAAGCTGGATCCTTCACAGGTTAAAGCCAGTGGCTATTTTGCCATTGACTTCAATGGAGCAGTAACTGGACCCATAGTATGATTGGATTCACAAGGAATTAGAAAGCAATAGAAAAAAGAGGCATTTATGGGAATTCAAAGTTTTTTCTTCTGGCTTTGTAAAAGTGCGTATTTTCCCCTTATTAGAAATTTGCTTTTTCATTGAAATATACTAGCCATTAATCAAATTTAAGCCACTCTTCACTACTTAAATCTCAGAGGCAGACAATTGTACAATGGGCAAGGTCACTCACAAGGGACAATGGGAAACCATATATTAGAAACAACAATTAAAAAACCCTAGAAAATAAATAAAATAAAATGAAAAAAAATAAAATTAGTTATTATGGGACTAATCCTGCACCATTAAAGTTAATAAAAGGTTTGCCACTCATTTCCAGGGTGCAAGATCAAGCCCTGTTACAACCTATCACCATGTAATGATTTAACTCAATAGAATTTTTCATTTATTTTACTTGTTACAACCAAAGCACAGAGTTTGGCTATAATTTCAAAAAAGAAAGAATGAAAGAAAAAACTGACATAGCAACTATTTTGCTCTATTTTGGATTGCTCCTATGATATCCTATTGCAGAGCCAACCAAGTGCATTATGGGGGCATTTCACCTTGTCCTGATGCACTTGATATAGGCCATTCCAGGATGCAAGGTAGAACAGTAAATAGAGCATGAGTTTGCCCATTTATGGCAATTCTTTCCTATTTGTCTGTTCTCAGTAAATCCTGCAAACACACATGAAAAACACAGAAACAGTCACATTGATTTTGATTTCTATGGGACTAATCCTATGAGTAAACTTAAGCATGTGTATAAATGTATCAAGATCAGAGCTGAAATCCCCAAGTCACTTAAAATAACTTTTAGTTAATTCTAGAATACACACAAATTGTGGGGAAAACACTAGGGTTTTTCCTCTGCATTTCTTCTTACTTCAGCCCAGATATCCTCATGTGTTTAACAAGTTCTACCATTTGGATTCCCCTCACCCCATATCAATACAAGGTTGAAAGCTTTGCTATTCAATAGTCTAATTGTTTCCTTTTGTCCCACCCCCCTACATGAATCCATTTAATAATTTGAGAGAGCAACAGAGCATGAGTGTATAAAATATAAATAAATGAGGACAACTTTTTGAGGATGATAGTCCAATGGAGATAGAAATACCAAAATATCAGATATGGAAATATCAGACAGGGACAACACAAGGGAGTTTTAACCAAGAATTAACAACAGTCAAGGAATAGATTGGAAAGAACCAAAACAAATATCAGCATGGTTAGCACTAATGAGGCAGAAACAGTTGCTACACCTTTAAGAAATGAAGGGGAAAAAATTTACCTTCTTGTATTACTCCAAAGGTATGTACTACAAAAATAATCATTTTTAAAAGTAAGTTGCCCTGAAGAAGCAGAACTCTGTAAAATATTAACTAGTCTATTTGAAGAGAAGGAAATATGTTCAAAGACTTTTCCAGTTACGATCAATATTTACTTTGAGACAACCCTCAAGCAGGCAAACTCCTATTGCTCGCACAGGACTGCTGTATGTGCTTCAACTTCCATCTAAGCAACTTCAGATTCATTGACACAAAGCTGAGATCAAAACTGAAAAGAGGGTATCCCCTTTCATTTATTGTAATACAGCTGATTGTCTTCACTGGATGTTTTTAGTTTGCTATCACAGAGAAGTACAAGAAACACTAGTACATATGGAAAGTTAAAACCATAGGGATGATCTCTTGAAACATTCCAATCATGAACCTAACACACAAACTAGGAGAAAAAGCCTAAATTCATCAACTTAATACAACACAGTGGGCCACATTATACTCACCTTTTCTTATCCTTATCATCTAAGAACATAGTGTGTGACTGTGAGCACAAGGCAGCAGCACTACAGTGCAAGCATGAGTGGAGGCTACACATGGGTACCTGTAAGCTTAAGCATGCTGTGTATTCCTTGGCAAGCAGTGGGAAAAGGTCATAAGCCCCCTGCGTGGGACTCACTCACATTCAGCAGTGCAGAGTAAGTAGCATGTAGGTGAATAATGGGCATGTCTTAAGAAGCATGTGCTCACAATACTCATTATGCACATGAGCCACTCTATGTGCTCCCCTCTTTGGCCTTACTCCTGCTTATCGACAAAAGTAATTTGGTGGCCAAGCACCAGCTTGTTTGTTGGCTTCCCCTTTACTTCCACCGACAGCTCTGCACGTCTGAAAACAAGGCCATTTATTTAGGTGCCCAAATTTGGACTTGGGAGCTTACCTTTAGGCACCCACATTCAAAAGCCTTGGCCAGTGTTATTTAAGTGGTTAATTGCATAACTAAGATATTTCATTGTTTTAAAATTTAGCTCAACATCATTCTCTTTTTCTTATATAACATGGGGTTTGGTCTGGTGTTTATTTTAACATTTAAGAGTCAAATTCTGCTTTCAGACAGAGGTGTAACACCCACTGAAGTGAATACTACTCACATATGCTTTATGCCTATGCTGTGTATTATTACACTCCTGTACTGTCTCATAAATCAGGAATAGCTGTTGGGTTAAATCCTTCCCTTTGTTGCCTGATTGCTTGAAAAATGGGATGGAAGAGGACAAATAGAGCCTCTTGGGTTCCCTTTCAAAGAGCAAGGCTGGATCTCTCCACAGCTCTGAAGAGTGCACTAGGGGAGAGGGATAGCTAAGTTACTGGTTAACAACAACATGCCTGTGGGTGTCCAGTCTGCAGGAAAGCCAATATGTCAAGTTCCCAGCTGACTAGGGCATATTCCATTATTAGAAGCAAGTGCTAGCCAGGACCACATGCTGCTTCTCCAAACAGAAGCAGCATAGCAAGTTCCTCTGGTCCACCATGAGGAATCCTGCCATGGCTGTCACAATTTCTGTAACAGAGGACACAGTGGTTACCATCCCTGCTACTTTATCAGCCAGTACTGGTTTTATAGCTTAGCCACTTTACCATTATTTGCATTGACAAGCCATTGAAATCAGCTGGAGTTGTGAACATGATTCCAAGAGCAGAACTGGATTCTACATGTTTCATTTAATTTGGAAATGCATGTCTGTTGTTTAATATTTTGCTTTCATCTCTCATAATTGAATTCATCTGAAGTATCAAAGTTCTGGAGAATCTCTTTTCCCCAACCCTCCCTAAAGACCCATGAGGAAAGATGATCTTGTGGTAAAGACTGTAGGCTAGGGGTCAGGAGGCCTGTGTTCTGTCCCTGGCTATCCAAGAGATTTTTTGGCTGTTTCAGTTCATTATCTCTAAAAGAGGGATACTACTTCCTTTGTCTCTCTTGTGTATTTCGATTGCAAGTTCCTTAGGATAAGCATGTTTTTTTAAGCACGTACAACACCTAGCATAATGGGGCTCCAACAGGACCTCTAGTGCAACTGTAATAGAAATTAATAATAATTCTCCCACCTGTAGTACCACTAAGGCTCCTTAAATGTATTTGTCTGGCCACAGTACCTGCTGCAAATTCAGTGCAGTGAAATAGAGATTTCAGCCCCTTGTACTGTAGTTAGCACAGCAAAGAACCCTTTTAAGTAGCCTTTGTGGTATAAACAGAAAATAGCATCACCTTGTTCAGTGCCAGCTCCTTTACTGAAATATTCATCACCTATGTGATAGTTATGTGGCCTTCTGAAGAGCAAAATACACAGGCTTTTCAAATGGAGACTCACTATGTTCTATGTTCAAAGTTACATGAAGCAGCATGGATTATTAGCTTGCAGAGCCAAAATTGTAATAGATTTTAAAAACACTGCATATTTTTGGTATAATTATGTATAAACCTTTAAAAAAGAGAGTTAAGTACACCACAGACATGAATACCCTTAAATTTAGCAGTGTTAACTATAAATCCAGATCTGATCCTTCATTTTGCAAATAGCCCACAACTTTATAGTGGATTTAACTAAAAGGAGGGTCTAATACATTGTGAAGTATTGTAAATAATTTTTAAAATACATTACCTGATAGTAGTGAAAGTTAGTGAACTGTGTTTATTTACTTACTCACAATAGATCTCCTCATAAACACTGTCACTTGCAAGAGTTCCTCTCTACATAGCTTGTGTGCCACTACACAGAATATCTGCAGAGATGAGCTGATATGGTTTGAACTGATACATTTTTAAGTAAGCTAAACATACGACCACATAGCCACTCTTGAAAACACAGCTGGGAAGCAAACTTTATGTGCAGTACTTCAGAACACAGGGTGTAGCTCAAGTAAGATATTCAACTACGTCTTACTTTGCCACCGTATACCCATAAACAAGGTGGACTTATCTTGATGGAATCAATATCAACTTGTCACTTGCCTTGCTGATGATTTCTGCTAGCTGTTCTGCTACCTTCAGTGGTGCAGTAGGTAAGGATAAAGCATCTCAATGGACACTAAACTGAGACTGAAGCATCACTCTCAGATGTACCGCACTTTTTGGGAAGTGGTACTATTAGGGGGCAGTATTTCAGATACAGGAAGACAGAAGGGCATTAAACCTGCAGGTAGCTGCCATTCTAGCATTTGCGCATCTCAAGAAAAATGTGATTATGATGATGATGATTTGCCTAACACCCAAAAATGTGCTGTGCACCTCAGAACACACAAGGTGACAGACCCTACAAAAAGAGTTTACAATCTAAGGGTGAAATCCTGGCCCCACTGAAGTCAATTGGAATGTTGCCATCAGGATTTTACTCTAAAGCTCAACAAGGAAGACAGTAACAATAAAAAGGGTGGGGACAGACTCAGGATGAGAGGTGGGGAAACCACAGGAAAATATGTAGTGATTTTACTTGGTTAAGTATTCTTCTTAACATTTCAGGTGGGTTTTTTTAAATGCATGCTTTCACTGAATAATACCAAAACAAAACATACCCATTATCCCTTGAACCAAGGCTAATAACAATAGATATCAAGAGCTTCAGATCATGTTTTGGGGATGTGCTTAGTTCAAATGAATGATTTTTGTCTTTCAGATAAACAATTCTTAATAATATAAAACAAAGTTTACTCTGGATATTACTCTGTAGAGGCAGACTTCTGCTCTCACTGAAGTCAATGGCAGAGATCTCATTGATTTTATTGGGAGCAGAATTTAACCCAATGACTGAACAAGCAAACAGAATACAGTTTAAACAGTCCATTTTACACTTCGAGTGTGAGGAAGCAGTTTTAAACATAAATCCACTTCCAGTACTAATGGCAGGTAAGTAATGGAGTTCAGATCCAAAATAAGCTCTGAATCGAAACTTTCTCAATGTTCAAAGGTGTTCAGATGTGATGTCCTGATTCTCAAAGAGAGAAACTAAAATTGTGATGTTCAGGTCAAGATGAGAACTCTTCCAAAGACAAGAAAAGTCTGATTGGATCTGGTGATCCATTTTGGGTTTATAAATAATTTATACATTAATAGAACTTTTGTGTTTGTAAATACCCCAAACCAGTAAAGACCATGCAACAGTGGGCAAAACAGTTACAGTGAAAATTAAAACTGTGCTGTTTATTTTCAAAAATGTTCTTTAGATTTACTTAAAAATCTAAACTGTGCTCCTCCTGGCTCTTTTCACTTCTCTTCTTCCCCGCTGGCTTGCAGACTTCTCCAGTGTTCTATGGAGAAGTATACACATGCCCTTAAATAGAAAGAGTTTGCGGAATTTAAATTGGCAAGGAATTCATTTCAATGTATTTAGTTTTACTTTAAAGATTAATAAGTTGTACCTAAAATCAGGGACAACAACTTTTTTTTATATAATTAAATTGAATTAGTAGTTGCCATACAATTGCATTTTTTCTTTCCATTGTATTTTTACCTTTCAAATTTTCAGTTATCATATCTAAAAATTCCTAAAAACTACATTGAATTAACTTTGAAATGAGTAAAAATCTTAAGACTTCATGTTTTTTGTTAATTTATTTACTTTACAACATCCTACTCAGTGACCATTTAAAAAACCCATGTTTCTTTCAGTCCTCCTAGTCTTGCTGGATATGATGTTCAGTGTTAGTTAAGAAGTATTAGAGAGATGCATCATCTCCAACTAATCTAACTAAATACCATATATGTCTAGATTTCAACTCCTAATATGTTAAAAAGACAATGACCAGCTTCACAGAGAACCATACAAATACCATTTTAACTGAAATCTCTCCATCTCCCCTACTTTTAAGACCTGAAAGGTACCAAGCTACGAATTTCCATGAGGACTCCTGTCAGTCTGTCTTTCTCTCTCCTCCTTTCACTCTCATCCATTCTTGTTCTTTACAGTGATACATAGTAGCAATTTAATAGCATCTGAAGGAAGTAATATTCTTGAAGTGATCATAAGAGTTGGAGACATTTCAGCTCAGTCTAGTTCTGGCATGGCTGTTTTTCAGACCATACATTTATTAAACCTATCTGCAATTGTGTCTGCTTTCAGAAAGAAAACAGAAGAGCTCCATTTGTACAATAAAAAAATGTCAGTTTGTACCTGAGGAAAACAAATGATCCAATGCAGAGTTACGAAGAGTAATCTGAAAACTAATTTCTGATTTTAGGATTCATTGGTGAACAGTCCCTCATGGAGGGTTTGTATTTTATTATTGTATTTCAGCTGTCAATCAAAAAGGTGCCTATCCCATTCCTAGTTTGACATTTAGAAGATGAACAAAGAGCCAAACCAAGATAGCAAAGTGGAGTGGGCTGAGGCAGGTGGTGAAATTAAATATTAACACTTGTGAATCTGACTCATGCCCTTCCTGGCTTGTGGAAAAGTCATGAACAACTGGTGCTATTCCTCACCAAAATAGCCAGTGTATCATTCATAGAAGGAATCTCCTCTTCTGCTTTCAAACATACAGTAGTCTGACCAACATGGAAGAAATCCACCCTGGAAACACTGGATCTAGCCAACTACTTCCCAAAGTCAAACCTCCCATTTCTGAGCAAACTCACAAAGAAGCTAGCCAAAGGCCAACTACTGTCTCATCTAATTGCAGCTGCATTCTAGACTTGGCACAATCTAGCTTCAGCCCAGGACATGGAACTGAGACTGCTTTAGTGACCATGATGGATGATTTCCTCCTGTCAATGGACAGAGGGCAGACAAGACAACCATTGTCATCCCTCTGGATCTCTCTGCAAACCTGCCCTCTGCTCTCTGGCTTTCTATAGATTTTAAAATCACTTTCAAAGTCTTGATCCTTATCTTGAAGGAACTTCATGGTCTGGGCCCAGGATATCTAAAAGAGCAACTAAAGCCACAGGAAGACGACTGTGGTTGACAGCTCCACTCCTTTGGCACAATGGAATTCTCAACAATAAGAGTAAAGCTTGCATGTGTGGGAGACAGAGCTTTCTTCAGAGTTGGTCCGAGACTGTGGAATGAACTCCCTTGTGAACTAAGGACTACTACAAACCTCACCTCACGTTCCAAGTGTAAGGTGTATTTCTTTGACCTCGCCTTCTTTAATATAAACACATGGTAGTGTGTGTGTATGCATGTATGACAGGGTCGGGCCAGATGGATACAGGAGAGTGTTAGAAGGTAGATATATTTGTCCCAGATTAAGTAGATCCCTTTTCCCTGGGTAAGGTAACAGGGGCAGTTCCGGAACAAGCAGGAACTTGCTGGAACCAATTAAGGCAGGCAGGTTAATTAGGACACCTGGAGCCAATTGAGAAGAAACTGCTAGAATCAATTAGGACAGGCGGGCTAATCAGGGCACCTGAGTTTAAAAAGGACCTCACTTCAGTTTGTAGCGTGCATACGAGAAGCTGGGAGCAAGAGGCAATAGGAGCTGAGAGTGAGAAGGTGTATTGCTGGAGGGTTGAGGAGTATAAGCATTATCAGACACCAGGAGAAAGGCCCTGTGGTGAGGATAAAGAAGGTGTTGGGAGGAAGCCATGAGGAAGTAGCCCAGGGAGTTGTAGCTGTCATGCAGCTGCTCCAGGAGTAACACTAGACAGGTGTAGTCCACAGGGCCCTGGGCTGGAACCCAGAGTAGAGGGCGGGCCTGGGTTCCCCCAAAACTCCCAACTCTTGATCAGACACAGGAGGAATTGACCTGGATTGTGGGTTCTACCAGAGGGGAAGGACTCTGGGCTGTTCCCTGACCCACTTGGTGAATCTCTGAGGTGAACAAATCTGCCAATAAGCGCAGGACCCAACAAGATAGAGGAGGAACTTTGTCACAATAGTTATATATAAAGCCTACCAAAACAAGACACTCCACTGCACATGTTTTTTCTGGAGAGGATGACAGAACAGACAGTACATGAAAAATGTTAATCACTTCTGGAAGGTCTCTATACTATAGTGACAAGTAAAGCATAAGAACCAATCTAGAATAAAGTAGGTACTAAAATGGGTTAATGCACTTGGCTTTCACTTCTGGAGATATGGCTTCTCATCCTGTGTCAAATTCCAGAATGAGGTATTTCATCTAGTTCCTGATGCAGGGGAATACCATCCATGTAACAAAACCACTACAATATTTTACCGTGATTGACAGTCTCTGCTCAGAAGAGGCTTCAGGACTGTAACAACAGGGATATTGTTACAGCTCAGAGTTGGGAAGCTTTGGAAGCTCTCTGGCATGGAGATGCTTTGCCTCTTCACAGATAAGAAGATCTTCAAGATCTGCCTCTTCACAGTACTTTTCCTTCATTACCCCAGACTACCCCAAACATAGGATTCAGATGCTCAAAGCAAATCAATACAACTTTTGATGGCATATAGACTACGGATTGGGAGATGGAGGGATGAAGCCTAGACAAAAAAATAAGTGAGGAAAGCTAACAGTATCACATAAATCACTCACTATTGGACCCTCACTCTTGGCTTATACTCAATGAGTCAGTAGCACAACACTGGTTTTGACTGAAAGAGAACAGAAAAGAAAGTGAAACTAAATTAGTAACAGCAATGAGACACCACAGGAGGGTGCTGCACACAGTAACTATACAACTCACAGCAGGAACAATTGAGAGCCACCCGATTCTATGCTCTCTATGGAGCTTTAACGCAGAAGGTAGAAATTTTCCTTCATATCATCACAGAGTGAAATGATCTACATGTAGAGTGACCAGATGTCCCGATTTTATAGGGACAGTCCAGATTGTTGGATCTTTTTCTTATATAATCTCCTATTACCCCACACCTCTGTCCCAATTTTTCACACTTGCTGTTTGGTCACCCTATCTACGTGTAAGCAGAGCCGTCCCAACCCAAAAGGAGAAAGAATCACTAGTGTTGCTGTGCGTCAGAGGAGGAGCAAGGTACTGATGACACTATTAAACTAGATTCGTTGAGAATGCAAGAAGGGTTCAGGATTACCTTAACAACTGGTTGATTCTATAAGGAGTTTACTATATAAGTATCATTGCAGAATGCTCTGTGACAATGGGTCACTTTCCTTTATCCCAGAGGTTGTGCTTTGTGTACTCTGTGTGTGTATAGTCTGTAGAGGACCATGGGATTCTTTGGAATAAAGTACCCAGTTCCCCCGACACACACACATGGTTGATGTGTATAGATATATTTTATAAACAGACACCCTTGTGAGTAGACAGGAAGACACACAGCAGTTACTGTATATGGTATAATGCAAATACTGTTACCCTCATTTTCTTAGGCTGTTTTGAGCAATTAATATTTAAAAAATATTTTTCAACCACTGCTCCCCTGGACCTTTCACTGACAGAGTCAGATCATGTTCCTATGCAGAAACAGATGGAGAGGGGCTAGAAAACTCTGCAAGAAGAATCTTATAGGATTTCTTCAACTTTTTCAGGGTGGGGGCCACTCCCTGCTGTCCCCCATAGAATAAACCAGGGCTCAGCACACAAACCCATGGACCTTGTGGGCTCAAAATACCTGAGGGTGTGACTTTCCAGCTATACTTGTTCTTGGGAGTGCCTTTAAAGGGTCTCCAGCCCACAGAAGGCTCTGCACTAGGTGCAGTATCTCCACCGCAGTACATCACCTTTCCACCTTTTCATACTCAGAGATCCTTGGGCTTGTGCAGAGACTTCCAGGGAGTCTGGTATAAGGGGAAAAAAGGACAGTGCTACAGAGGTGGCTGACCAGCTTGCTCTCTTCTATGTAGCATGTGTGTTGGGGGTAGGAGAAACACAGGAGAGGGGAGAGATCTGCCAGGGAAGCTTTCAAGCAAAGATCCTTAGGAAAAAATCCTTGAATTTCATCTTTCTGACCATCACCTTATTCCCTCTAACATCTCTCCTGCCTGTTCTTCCAGGCATTCTTGGAAACCTAAACCATCAACATTTGGTTTCTCTGTCAGGAGCAGGGGACTTGGAGCTTCACTCTCCATTAGTTCCCTCTTTGACTCTTAATTCCACTTTCTCCTTTATCTTGCATTCCTCTGCTCCACTGCCCGTTTTTCCACTGACACGAGCCTTGCAAACTTCTTCCACTTCATTCTTGCCTTCTTCAGTAATGCCATATTTTTCAAATAACAGCACTACTATTCCTTCCTTAACTCCCATACCTACACATTAATACCTATTTGCCACCTTCACCTTCTTATGTCCCCCTCCTCTTTCCTTGTCCCTCTTTGCCAAGGAACTTGAGACTTTCAAGGAATGAGCTCATTCAATTATCCTCTGTCCCCTTATAGTCTAGCATCCTCTTTTACATATCACCAACTCTGAGGTTTCCTGGGTACTCTCCCTTATAGTCCTTCCCATCTATCCATCTGATCCCATTCCTTCCTCATATTGTCCCCTATTGGTCCTCATGGCTCTCTCAATATCTCCCTATTATCTAGCTCCTCTTTTGCACATGCATGTCTTGTCCTCAATATTACTGTTATGATTTATTATGTTTCCAGTGGAATCCATAGCCTGCTGTACAAAAGAAGGCACAGCCCTCATCCCAAAGTGCTTATATAAATACAAAGTGCTGACAGGCAGAGTGTATGTCTACACTGAAACCACAGGGGACAACTGCAGTTCAAGCAGACATATCTGAGCTAACTTTAATCTAGCTAGCTAGGATCCTGGAGCAGTGAAGCTATGGCAGTATGCGCTGTACAAGACCGCTCAAAGAAATGGACGGTGGGGATAAAAGGTTCCAAGCAGCAAGCCTGGTGATGACTGACCATATCCTGATAATACAAAGTTTTAATGAAACAATAGTGTTTACTTTCTCATATAAGAAGCATAGACATCAAAAATGTGCAAGCTATACCTGTCTCTGCTACAACCATCCCATCTAACTTCCACTCTTCACTCTATGTATCTTGATAAAGCTTTTTACAATTGCGGCATTGGTTTCTCTTCCTCCAATCCTTCCTGAATCTACTGCACTGAAATGGCACCCACCCAGGTTTCAAATGACCTCTTCCTTGAAAATCCCAAGGTCTTCACTCTGTCCTCAATCTTTCAATGTTCTACAGCATTTGACACCATTTATCACCCTATTCTCCTTGGCTTACCCTGGAGTTTTGTGGCTCTGCCACTGGACTCTCTCCTACCTATCCAACTTCTCTTTCAGCATCTGTTTCTCCTCTTCTTTCCACACAGATATCTTTGGGAGCCCCACAGGGATATGTTACCTACCCTTTTCTTTTCCCTCTGCACTTTATCCCAGGGTGACCCTATCTGCTAACATGGCTTTAGTGCTCTTCTGTATACCAGTGACTCTCACATAAACATCCCCAGTTCTGCCCTGCTCCCTTCCATCCAGCCCCTCTTACCCCTGTTTCATCTTAGTTGATCTGCTGCCAGATAAGACTTAAATATGGCTGAAGTTAAGCTACTTATTTTCTTCTTAAACCGCCTTATCCTTCTTTTGTCCATTGTTTTGGTAAAACAAGCCTTCACCTTCAGTATTTAAAGTAGATTAAAATAAGCAGGGGAGCTAACAAATTTTGTCTTTATGTTTGGTGTTGTTTTCTTACATTACATGGTTACAGGATGCACCTGGGTAGAGAATGGGAAACATAAAAATAAAAAGGTATTCAAATGATGTTCAAGTCCCAAAGCAGGACCACACCCAGTTAAGCAAGAGAGAGTATGTGTGTGAGCACACACACAGGCACCTATGTACTCATGCACATGTACAGTTCCAAGGGCAAGTTTAGCACCTAAACAACAACAACAATCCCTCCCCTTCTAAATTTTCATAGGGTAAAAATTAAATATAAACAAACAGTAGAAAACCAGGCATTACAGTTCAAGCCTGTTCTCTAACATTAGCAATTACAGATTAACCATGGTAACAAAAGGTTTGACCAAAGGTGTGATGAACAACACAGTTTGAGTAATCTGGACCTCTTAAATTTCTGATCCTCCAATTCCTCCCACTTAAGGTTTGATCCTACACCCATAAAAATCAATCGGAATGCTACCATTTACTTCAATGAGTGCAAGATCAGACCCTGAGATGTTTCTCATTTCTGTGAAGCCTTTCTAAAGATTTTCTCTGTGTGTGTATATTCCTTCCAGATATCTTCCATGGAAAAGGGATTACACAGTACACACACGTATGTGTGTGTGTGTGTGTGTAATCCCTTTTCCATGGAAGATATCTGGAAGGAATATATATACATATATATTACATACATATATAACAAATTTCCAGCCAATATCCTACTCTTTTCCTCTCATTCCAAATGCGAACACTGCAGGTTCAGCCCATTCTGTTCCTGCTTTCTCATATTTAGCAACATTGAGGAAAAGTAGGGTATGCTATTGGCCTATCACTTTGCACTGCAAATCTCTCAGATCTCACAATTTAAGCTGGCTGGATCAGCATTTGCATGCAGGTACTGTAAGAACACTCAACTGCTGTAAACATTTGATGTTTGTGGCTCAGGAATTGCCACTCTTCTCTCTAAAGGTATGTCTTTACTGCAGAGTTAACTTGGAGGGATTGGCACCTGGGTCTGAGTAACTGGGTGAGCCTAGCTCAGATGCGAGCAACCACAGTGCAAAACCCTGAGTTACTATGTCCTCAATGGTGCTGCACTCACAAGTGTTGTTTGCTAGGATTTTAGGGAGCACATTGCATAGTTCTCAGCACTGCATAAGATGAGCTGCTCTGGGATATGTTTCACTGTCAAAACTGGGAGGGCATATCCAGTGGGGTCCTGCCGGGATCAGTCCTGGATTCAGTACTATTCAATATTTTCATGAATGACTTGAATAATGGCGTGAACAGTATGCTAATAAAATTTGTGAATTACACAGAGCAGGGAGGACAGGACTAGAATTCAAAAGGATCTTGACAAATGAGCAAATTGGTCTCAAATCCACAAGATGAAATTCAATAGAGACAAGTAAAAAGTACTGTGCACAAGGAGAAAAAAATTAAAATGCACACCTACAAAATGGAGAATAAGTGGGTAGGCATTAGACTGCAGAAAAGGATCTAGGGGCTATAGTGGATCGCAAATAAAACATGAGTCAACAATATGATGCAGTTGTGAGAAAAGCTAATGCTCTTCTGGGGTGTATTAACAAGACTGTTAGATAGAAGACATGGGAGGTAATTATCCCACTCTACTTGGCATTGGTGAGGCCTCAGCTGGAGAAGTGTGCCCAATTCTGGATGCCACGCTTTAGGAAAGACATGAATAAACTGGAAAGAGTCCAGAGGTGAGCAACAAAAATGATAAAGGGTTTAGAAAACCTGACCTAAGAAAAAAGATGATTGAAGGGGAACCTGATAATAGTATTCAAATATGGTAAGGGTTGTTATAAAGAGAATGTGCAGTTGAAGGAAGGAAGTAGTAGTAATGGACTTAATCTGCCGCAAGGGAGATTTTAGAGTAGATATTAGGAAAAACTTTCTAACTAGAAGGGTAGCTAAGCTCTTGAATAGGCTTCCAAGGGAAGTTGTAGAATCCCCATTTTTGGAAGTTTATAAGAACAGGTTGGACAAATCCCTGTGAGACATGGTCTAGGTATATTTGGTCCAGCCACAGGGCAGGGGGCTGGGTTAAATGACCTCTCGAGCTCCCTGTCAGCCCTACATTTCTTTGATTCTATGATTTTTTCCCAGATAATTATGGGAGAAAATGTCTGTCCTTCAGGACACATGGGAGAATTGTGAGAAGGCACTGGAGGACTATCAGTACTTGAATGGCTTAGCCAGTGTCCTCATGCTAGTTCAAACATTCCTGACAAAACGAAATGTTGAAATATGCAGTTTTGCTGAAGCCAAAATATTTCTCAGAGATGTACTGGTTTTGACAATGTTTTTATAGCCTAGTAGTTAGGGCACTGGCCTGGGATGTGAGACCCCCAGGTTCAGAGTGATCTGGGATAAAAACTCCAGTCTGATTTAGACACAACAGGGATTTGATCCTAGGTATCTCACATCCCAGATCAGTGACCTAGCTGCCAGGATGGACACTGACACAGCTCCAACTGAAAACAGAATTGTGTCAAAATATCTGTTTTAGTGAAAAATTTGAAAGATTTCAGTTTTGTTCCAATGACGAACAAAAACAAATTTCAGAACCTGGAAAGTTGTAGTGAAATGAACTTGTCATCTCAAGTATCAATCAATTTGGGGTAAGTGACTAGTCTCTTGGGACTGGAAGTAACCTAAATGTGATGTGATTGTTGGTGTAAGAGATCATTTTTCACTAAGCCCATTTTGTCTGGGTGGCAAGATAGACTGGAGCCACTAAGGGGACTGTCTGTGACTCCATGGTAAGACTGCCATAATGATCCAGGAGTTCACGTTTGGTGAAATCTAATTATAGAACACACCAGCAGTTTGCGGTGTCTGCCCTGTTTTCTGACACACTGCCATGAGATAGGCACTCGCAGTTGTGAGCCCTCCAGAATTGTGACACCCCCAACAAGGGTAATTACAATCTGCCTGTACATATTCTCTTTGCAATTTCAGCTGGATATTGTGCTCTTTTCTTCCTAGTATGAAACTGGTACATGGTGCTGCTGTGCATAGCTAAACTGTTGCTCTATTTGACAAGAGGTCATTGCATTTCAGTGGTGGAGGAAAAGATTCCTTTGCATAGTTCGCATATAAAAGTTTATTAAGGGCCTGATCCTAAGAGTTGCCGAGCCACTCCAGTGCCTACTGGAAGTAAATGTGAGTTGCAACTACTCAGCATCACTTGGGATAGGTTCAAGTATATAAAGAGCTCTGGGATCCTTCAGGATGAAAGGTGCTATATAAAAATGTAAGATAATTATCGCAGAGGCACCGAAACGAGCAGACAAGACATACCACTGACTTTTAAAATACTTGCTGCTCTACCAGTCTGTGTAGGAATTCTAAGTTAATGTGTCTAAGCGTGGGAGACAGCACCAAGATGTGAGATGGAAAAAGACTTGGCAGCCCAGAAAATTATGTCAACAAACAATATGGGATGGATCCAGCAACACAGCACTCCGGAAGGCTGGGAACCCAGGTACTAACCTCTTTGGCAGGGCTAGGCCTTGGTTTGAGAAAGCCACCAAATTTAAACAGTGAGTGTTGATAAAGATTAAAAGGGGAAACATTTAAAAAAAGAGGACTAGAAATAATTTAGTGAAAGTAGAACTCAGACACTTGGTGCCTCATGAGCAGGATGGCCAAGACCCTGTGCTCCTCAGCACAGACCCAGGATTGAAATTTCAACCATAAAGGAGAAAATTTGCCAGGGAGTTCTCATCTGTTTCCAATGTTACAGACAAGAAATTATGCAACAGAAAACCATGAGTTCTGTAAGAAAAGGACCCAATATTTCTCATGATGAGAAGTCAAACTATATTGAATGTCTCACACCTCCCATCCTTCTGGTCATCTGGAATCTAATCCAAATTCTAACACTGCCTAATATGAGACATGATGAAATGTACCCACAAACTGTCATCTTAACATAACAGTGCCCAGACCAGAAAGGGAGCATGGAGACAGTGGCCACCAGAAACATTTCTTCACTGAAGGGAAGAGCTGATCAAAAGGCTATTTCAAGGGAATGATGTAGTTAAAGTCACTAACCAAGAGGGCAATTGTCAATTTCACCATAAAGAAAGTATGCCATTTGTCATCCTGCTCATGCATTCCGTACAAATGCTGGAAATATTAAACACCTGGAAAACAGGAAAGAGAATGCTTTGCTCTGATATGTATGTGAATTCATTACTGCACTATGGCTCCAGTCCAGGAAAATACTTAAGCACATGCTTAACCTTAAGCATATGGGTAGTCCCAATGAAAAAGGCCTGAAAGATTGGCTGTGCATTAAAGTAAAACACAAGACTCTCCCTTGCCTTAAAAAAACCCCAAAACCTTCAGAAACCAAAAAATAAAATGTTATTGATTCCCTTTGGAATTTCTCTCTCTCTCTGCAATTTGCAATCTCTGTGGATGACTTAAATACAAAGATTTTCTTTTTCTTTTACAATGAAATAAGCTACAGCCTTTTGGAGATGGAATATGTCATTCTGTTTTCTTGTGAGAAAGAATTTGAATAAAATGCCAGCTTGAGGCAGGTAGGAAGCCGAACACACACAAATCAAATTTCAGGGCTCAAGTCAGAGCGATAATGAATGTTTGGTAGGAGTATGGCGAGAGGTGAGTGATTTATAGTCGCCTAAAAGGCCTTTTGAAAGCAGGGTTGGGGGAGCAGTGAAAGGTGCTGGAGAAAAAGACAGATGTAAAGGGGAGAAATCAAACATGTTGCCATGTGCCAGAAGTTGCCTGTTATCAAGATCTATCCAGACAGTATGGCAAGCAAAAATATTTCAGGGGGTATCAGACTTCCAAAATCTTCATTATTAGAGCAAGCAAGTTACTGAGACGAGAATTTTTATGGCAGTTATATTTTAGCTTTAACTTATTTGGGTATTTAATCAAAATAACCCTCTTGTCTCTGTTCCCTTCCTGCCCTGCCCCTCTTACTCTCTCACACACACAGCCTGCAGGTGTCGAAGTCTTCCTATGAGACATCAAATTCCACAGTACCCCTCCCACAAAGGGTTGAATTTTTCAGGGGCATCCCGTACCATGTCTCAGGTGGAAGCATCTCTATCAGGAGATCCCAGATTATTAATCATTTAGGACCAAATTCTAGCACTCTTACTCACACTGAGTACCACCTTAATCTGCAAGTAGTCCCTTAGAACTCAGTGAGACAACTTGCCAAGTACTACTCTGTGTGAGTAAGGGAGAAGAACCTGGCTCTCTTATAACATTGTAAAGTTGCATGGAACATTATACTCAGAGTAAGAAGCGTCCCCTGTACAATCTTGACTAAGTCACTGCACAACCCTAATGCTCTTGTTCTTTCTCTACCTATCGAGATTTACTTGATGATGGATAGATGAGGAAGACTTGGTTATTTAGACTAAAAACTCAACTTCTTTTGGTGCCAGAATTTTTTTAAATGAATATCTCAGCCCCTGCTTACCTCTGTGGCACTTTTAATACTAGAATAACTATCATTAGTGGTGTTTTAATCATGGGATCGCATGGCAAGTATACGTTTCAGTAAGGAGTTGTTTCATAACCTAATGATCGTACATCAGTTTCTTGTTGGCATCTTTTGGCCTCTCTCTCACACTCTTTCTATTGCAGAGCATCAAAAGACACCTTTGTCCTACAGATTATTACAAAGGATCACAAGGACCATAGCCCTCAACAGAGATTTTTGATCCAGCTATAGTGTGGTCCAGATATTAACTGCTTTCAACATCTATACTTTTTAATGACCATGACTGAATCTGGTATTTCCTCAAAATATCAACTTCTATTCCAGCATAGAATTACCAGAGATGCTGCCTTTCTCCTGCCATCAGAAAACTAGGTGACAAAAGGCCATGGTTATAATTGTCCCAGGAAGTTACAAAGCTTTTCAGTAGTGATATTCTCCCCTTTATTCTTTCTTCCTCTTATCTTTATAGTCTTGATAAATTGTGGTTATATTCAGATTTACTCCCCTCTCCAAAATTCTCACCATGCTTGTTTAAAACTTAAACTGGTTTGTAGTCTGGCTCTTCTCCAGCTGGGACTTTTTGACAAAGAGTTGAGATGGCCTAGTGGTTACAATACTGGAATAGGAATCAGGAGATCCGAGTTCAGTTTTTAGCCCTGTCACAAAGCTCCTGTGGGACTCCGGAAAGTCACTTAGGTCCAGATCCTCAAAGTTATCGATGAGTGTTAGGTGCCTAAATACCTTTGAGAATTTGGGCCTTTATCTCTCTGTTTCAGTTCTTCATCCGTAAAATGGAGATAACAATATTTCCTTTCTCCTACTTTTTGTCAGTCTTGTCTATTTAGGATGTAAGCTCTTCAGATTAGGCACTGTCTCATACTGTGTGTTTATACAGTATCTAGCCTAATGGGGCCTGATCTTGGCAAGGACCTCTAGGTGCTACTGTAATACAAATCAATAATAACTTTAATTACATTTAGTTTAGACTCTCTGTTGTTGTATTAGCTTTTGACGGACATTCTTAGTCTCTCACGGGCCTTAAGATCAATGGGAGTAAACAGACTTTAATGGGGGTTTGATTGGGCCTTAAATCATGTCTCCACTTCAGCCAGAACACTACAGTGTGAGAAGTTAGGGGAAGCATTCTGAAGACCTGGGTTCAAGTTCTCATGCTTTCTCAAAGAGATCTTATTTCATAGGTGCTGAAAAAAATTAGTGAGAGCTTAGCACCCACCGGCAGCCAGCTCCCCTCTCCCCCCAGAGCTTCCCGTCCACCGGTGGCCCCGCCAATCAGCTCCTTCTCCTCCCTCCCAGTGCCTCCTGCCCACTGCGATCAGTTGTTTTGTGGCATGCAGGAGGTGCTGGGGGGAAGGAGCAGGAATGCGGCGTGCTCAGAGGAGGGGACAGGAAAAGGTGGGGAGGGAGTGGGAAGAAGTGGGAAGGAGTGGAGGGGACAGGGTCTGGGGTGGAGCGGGGGTGGGAAGAGGCAGTGTTGGGACAGGGGCTTGAGGGAAAGGGGCAGGGTTGGGAGCTGAGCTGGTGGTTGAGTACCCCCGGGGCCTGGAGGAAATCAGTGCCTGTGTCTTATTTCATCCTAACACCCAATTATGCACATAACAATTGGCATTCTGTGCTCACAAACAGGCTGAAAGGTGAAAGCACAGGATGAATGAGGATGATGATGGACTGGCAGAACTGCACGGGGAAGTTTGCACAGCACCTGCATGCAGTAGACCTGGCTCACAGTAGTCCCTCACTTTCATGAGCTCTGCATAAAGAAATAAAGGAAAAAAGAGCCATGCAACATAACACAAACTTAGAGTGCAATCATCATCAGACCAGTCACATGTACAAATCCTGATTACTACACATACCATGACTAAGACTTGCCTATTTACCCAGTTTATTGGCAAAACCAATGGCCTGATTTACAGAGGTGCTGAAGACAACTAGGAGCTGGGGCACTCAGAAAAGAAAGACCATGCGTTTTTACCATTGTCAATAATGTGCAATCAATATGGCTGTGGAAGGATGATGCTGGAAAAAGGGAAAGAACGTTCTTGATATGTAACTCTGCCTCATTCACGTAACATTAACAAAATCACCAGTTCAGCTCTGATTCTGGAGTCTTCTGTTAGGAACATCTAGGATGTTGCACAAAGTAAGAAAGAAAATCATACTGCATGTTTTTTTCTGACATCAGATTATGGTGGCAAGTGGGAAAATCTTGTAAATATCATCTGGAAGTCCCTGGGGAGAATAGATTTGGAATACTAAGATGTCATTTTAATAAAGCCATTTTTCAGACCATAATCACACTTGACATGCCATGACTGATATAACTCAGCACTAGAGTAAAATAATGTCTTTATATGTGTTTTGATAGGAAATGAAACAAGTCTAGCTACACCTCATAAGAATCCAATCATGTGATATAAAAATAAACCTTTAGCACTTAAATCCAGAATGGAAAAATATCTCTAAGACCTGAAAATTATATTTTAAAAAATCATATTAACAAAAAAATACCACATACAGATACAATTTATAACTCACAGCCAGCTCTGGTGTGTCTCTAAGCTGGATTAAAAACTGGACCTGCAGTTTGGAGAATAGGAAAGCTTCTTTGGTCACTTGATATCAGAGAGAACACTGTAACAGATTCTATCACACTGTGGGTATGAACATTTCTACATTTTGTCTGGGAACAGACTTCCCAGCCCGGGGTTCACAGACTTATGCAAGTGGGATTCGCACTAGCGTTCTAGAAATAGCTGTGTAGACATTGTGGCTAGGGCTGGAGCACAGGTTCTAAGCCTGGGGAGTTGGGGTGGGCTTCAGAGTCCAAACTCCAGCCCTAGCCCCAGAGTCTACATAGCTATTTTTAGAGCATTAGTGTGAGTTCTACTAGCATGAGTCTGTGGACCCAGGCTGAGAGGGTCACTTTCAGATGCAGTGTAGACATATCCTAACGAGAGCAGCAAACAAAGAAAATATAAAAAGTTTCCTGCTCCCACTAAAGCTCTGCTTTGGGTTTTTTTTTTTTAATCTATATACTCAGAATAACTATTGTTAGTCTTTTATTTTATTGCTGCAGTTTGTGTTCTACTCTGTTACAGAGGTTTTCCATACAGCATTCGCTGAGTTTCTTAAATCCTCTAGATTCATTCAGAATTCACTAGGCAGATAACTATTCAACTTCTTTAAGACATAGCTCAGGATTGACAGTTTACTATCTTCTTTTGTGAACTCTCATAAGATTCCGTGGAGCAAGGTATCTCAGCTGAGGGTAGCTGAAAATGAACTGTATCTTAGGCAAATGCCAAAAAGATATGCTGATATCTGGGTACCAAACCTTTTCTGAAGTATTTATGGGTAAATAAATTATTCAGCATAAAAGACAGAAACCTAGATAATCTAGGAAAGTATTTGCTCCCCAAGTCCTGTTGTCAGGCACTTGATTACAGGGTTCTTTAATGATATGTTTTCAAAACCCCAATTACAACGGCATAATCAAGTGTCCATTAGAGAAGCATTTAGGCCAAATTATAGCTCTTCCTGTGGAAGATGAGTGGAGGGTTCTGGAAGCATTATGTATGGGGAAGCCAGGAGCAGGTACAAAGGCCCTGGAGCACTTGCGGAGAGAACACTTATTAGTGAGACCTGCCTCATTCATAAACACAGGGGTAAGTCAGTGTCACTTCCTGTTCAGCTCAAAAGTTATCATTCAGTAGAGTTGGCTGCAAAATGGAGGGATTTTCGTGCCAATTTTGTTGTTGTTGACTTTTTGGCAAACAAATGAAAACCAACCAACCAACGCACACCTGGCATCCATGACATTTTGGCCAAAAATTTTACTTGTTCGATTCAGAAATTCTCCCATTCTCTGCAGGCCCATCTCCTTGGTTGGACTATGTATCCCACGATGCACCACCTCCCCCTCTTCAAGACAGGAGACTGCGGCATCATATGAATCACATGGCTGTGATACATCATGGGAGATGAAATCTGGCTGAGGAGCCCAGCTCAGAGAAGAGAAAGGGGACATGAGGTAATCAAACTACAACTCCCATGAGGCACAATGGCAGTGTATCCAAATCAAAATACTTCAGTGTTTTGGTGTTCAATTGCTTCACTAAAAATAAAAAATATTGTACAAAGCAAATTTTCATGAAAAAATTCATGTAGTCAAAAACCCAATTTTCCCTTGAAAAAAAGTTGTAATGGAAATTTTTTGACCTGACTTTCATTCGGTGGCCATGGCTTGCACTTCATCCCACAAAGACATGTCTGTGGGATGAAGTCTGTGCACACTGAAAGCAATACTGGCTGGCCTCCCCTCCTACAGTCTTAGGGCCTAATTCTGCAATGTGTTGAGATCTCTCAATGCCCAATAATTTCAATCCGAGTTAAAGTTGCTCAACATCTCCAGACATTGTTCATCATTTGGAAGGACTGAACCCACAGTAAACAAGCAGACAAATTGGGAGGGGGAGAAAAGAAGAGAAAGGAGTGGGAATAGGGCTGTATGCACCATCACCCCTCTAGCTAGCATGACTGACAGGTTCTGGAAGTGATGGTGAAGGAGTTGAGAGCATATATGGTGTTCTCATACATCCTCCCATTCCAGGGCAAGGCCCAAATAGGGAGAGACGGATCCTGGAGATGAATGCACAGCTGGTGTCAATGGCAGGCTTTGGCTTGCTTGACCATGGGAAACAACCAAAAAAAAATAAGGCAATAGGAGAGCTTTAAACTACATTCAAAGGGGGCAAGTAATAAAACCACACAGATAAGCATAAGCAATAGTGACCTTAACAGAAGGTTAGATGTTCAGAGGGACATGGAAAATTACAAAAGGGTCATAAGAGCAACAAGAGTGAAATCAGTAGGGAAATCTGCTCAACATCTTAGATGTCTATACACAAAAGTAAGGAGTATGGGAATAAACCAGAAGACCTGGAAGAATTAGTACATAAGCTAAAATATGACTTAATTGACATAACTGAGACTTGCTGGGGTAAATCTCATGCCTGCAATATTGGTACAGAGGGTATAGCATGTTCAGGAAGGACAAGCAGGGAAAAAAGGAAGGAGGTGTTGCATTCTTCATCAAGAATATATACACTTGTTCTGCGGTCCAGACAGAGGTGAGAGGCAGAACAGTTGAAAGTCTCTCAGTAAATACAAATGGGGGAAAAGATGGGGTGAGGTAACTGTAGGGTTCTATGACAGATCACCAAATCAGGAAAAGGAGGTGTATGAGACATGTCTAAAACAAATAACAGAAATATACAAAACAGAAGACCTGATAGTAATGGGGGACTTTAACTACCCAGACATCTATTGGAAAAGTAATATGGCAAAACACAAAATGTCCAGCAAGTTATTGGAATATAGTAGAGACAACTCTTTGTTTCTGAAAGTGGAGGAAATAACCAGAGGACAGCCAGTTCAGACTTGATTCTGACTAATAAGGAGTATTTGGTTGCAAATCTGAAGGTGGAAGGCAGTGTGAGTGAAAGTGATCATGAAATGCTAGGCTGCATGATTCTAAAGAAAGGAAGGAGTGGGAGCAGCAGAATAAGGATAATGGACTTCAAAAAGAAAATTTTAACAAACTCAGAGAATTGGTAGTTCAGATCCAATGGGAAGAAAATCTAAAGGAAAAGGGAGTTCAGGAGATCTGGTAGTTTCTCCAGAAAACAATATTAAAGGCACAAATGCAAACTATCCCAAAGCAAAGAAAAGATAGGAAGAATAATAAAAGGCTAATATGGCTAAATGAAGAGGCTCTTTACTGACCTGAAAATCAAAAAGAAATTCTACAAAGATTGAAAATATGGACAAACTGCTAATGATGAGTACAAAAAAATAGTACAGACATGTAGAGAAAAAAATCAGAAAGGCTTAGGCATAAAATGAGTTACATCTCGTAATGGACATCAAAGGAAACAAGAAGAGGTTCTTTAATTACATTAAGAGCAAGAGAAAAAAGGAAGGAAGGTATAGGTCTACTACTTAATGGGATAGGAGAGCTAATAAATGATGACATGAAGAAAGCGGAGACGTTTAATGCCTATTTTGCTTCAGTATAAACTGAAAAGTTAAAATGGTGACCAGATACTCAATAAGATTAATATTAACAAGGCGGAGGGAATACAAGCCAAAACAGGGACAGAATAGGTTAAAGAATATTAGGTAAATTAGATGTATTCAACTTGTCAGGGCCTGATGAAATTCATTCTAGGGTATTGGCTACTTCAGAACTGCTATCAATTATCTTTGAGAACTCATGGAAGACACATGAGGTCCGCCCAGAGGAATCAGGGAGTTATATATAGACAAGTCAGCCTAACTTCGATACTATTCAATGTTTTCATTAATGACTTGGATTATGGGGTGGAGAGTATGAATATAAAATTTATGGATGACGCCAAGCTGGGAGAGGTTCCAAGCACTTTTGAGGCCAGGATTAGAATTCAAACTGACTGACAAACTACAGGATTGGTCTGAAATCAACAATATGAAATTCCAGTATGTTCTACAGTTAGGATGGAAAAATCAACTGCACATCTTCAAAATGGGGAATAACTGGCTTAATGATAGTACTGCAGAAAAGGATCTGAGGGCTACAGTAGATGACAAACAAAATATGAATGAATGTGATGCAGTTGCAAAAAAGGCTAATATCTTTCTGAGATCTATCAACATGGGTTTCATATGTAAGACATGAAAAGCAATTGTCCCACTGTACTCAGCACTGGTGAGGCATCAGCTGGAGTTCTGTGTCCAATTCTGATGCCACACTTTAGGAAAGTTATGGAAAAAGTGGAGAGAATACAGAAACTCCATTTTGTGGAAGTGTTCAAATTTTGGTTTTGCTCCAATTAGGAACAACCCCTCCAAAACTTCAAAATTCTATATAAAATTAAAAAAAAGGAGGTTGATTAAAATGTTTAATTTTGATTTTGACATTTTATGTTAGAATCTAATACAAAAATTTAAAAAATTGAAATGAAAAGAAAAGTAGATTTGACAGGAAAAACCAAAATGTTTCATTCTGATGTCAAAATGAGACTTTCAATATTGTTAGGACATCTTTTTTCCTCAAACTAAATTTCAGCACAATTGACACGATTTCACAAAGCTTTTTGATTTAGACGGAACTACATTCTCTGAATGAAAATTTGTAAAGTTTTTCTGACCAGCTCTGATTCTCAGCTCTGCCATAGACTTCCTGTGTGACCACGGGCAAGGCAATTAACATTTCTCTTTCTAATTTACATGATCTATAAAATGGGAGATAATACTGCCTATTTTATAGGTGTCTTATGACATTTAAGTGGAATTCATAAAGTGCTTTGATGTCATCAGATAAAGGTTGGTATCAGAAGTGCAAATAATTATCAGGATAGTATTTTGATAGGCAGATCTACCTTACCTTTTGTCAAGAATGCACATTGTAGAATAAATTTGTATTGCTATCTTTGTACTTGCAACATTCCATATAAATGTCAGTTTAAATAAATGATTCTTATTACATAAAATACTAATATGGTAACACTGACTATCTGAATGTCTGACAAAAATTTTCTCTTCGGAAAGGAGAAGAAGTGTGTTTTCTTGGTCATGACTTGTTTAGTACTTTATAGTTTGATGTGGATTGAGGATTGCAGTTATAGCATTATCCTCAGTCTATATTACCTATTGGGGGAAAGACTGCCAAGACTTGTAAATCACCATTTTAACTTGATGCATACAGCACATTATACTAGGTTATATTGGGTTACGTTACTTGTGCTATGATTTAATCAGATATAAATGCACTAGAAAGCTTATAAAGGGGGTTCTGTATGTCATGGAGAGGGGAAAGGGTGTTTTTCCTTAGGTAGATGTGTTATGTTGGAGCTGTGGAAGAAACATTTTCCACAACTACTTATGGGTAAATGAGTGTTGTTGTAGCCGTGTTCTTCCCAGGATATTAGAGATACAACGTGTGTGAGGTAATCTCTTTTATCTGACCATCTGCTGCTGGAGAGAGAGACAAACTTTCAAGGTTACACAGAGCTCTTCTTCAGGTCACCTTGTCTCTCTATGGGTATGGCTACACTTGGAATTTCAAAGCGCTGCCACAGCAGCGCTTTGAAGTGTGAGTGTGGTTGGAGCGGCAGCGCCGGGAGAGAGCTCTCCCAGCGCTGCACGTAAACCACATCCTCTACGGGTGTAGCGTGCAGCGCTGGGAGCCGGGCTCCCAGCGTTGCCGCCCTGATTACACTGAGGCTTTACAGCGCTGTATCTTGTAGCACTCAGGGCGGTGTTTTTTCACACCCCTGAGCGCGAAAGTTGCAGCGCTGTAAAGTGCCAGTGTAGCCATACCCTATGAGTAAACAAGTCTTTTAAAGCTGTACAATCATACTATATACCACACAGAAGTTGCAAGGGCTCATATTATTGACTACATCAGCTTATTCTGGTTAGTGATGGTGAAATTAGTTTAGAAAAGAATTAACCTGGACTTTTCACCAGAACTCAAACATTATAGGAAACTTCTCTCCATTATTTTTCATGTGTGCCTATGTATTTCTGGATTCCAGACAGAAGCAAAAAAGCTGAAATTCCATAAGAGGGGCTTTTCCCTCTATGCTCTTGCCTGAGCAACAGGTTAGTACTGGAATCTCCTAAAAAAGCCCATTCCCTTGTGACTGAGTCCAACTTTTGAGCAAGTAGGAAAACTTTAAGATGAATAAGATAGCAGAGTGTGCAATTATTCAGGCTAATGTGCATTGCTAGGATGGATGCATGATGGCCTGAAAAGAGACACTGTAATTCATAAGTGCCGACTTACTTAGTTCCTGGGGGGTCCTTGACCCCCACTCTGCCCCAGGCCCACCCCATCTCCACTTCTTTCTCCAAGACCCCACCCCATCCCACCTCTTCCCACCCCNAGCCTGCCCCCCATCCCCCTCTTTCCTTTACCTCCCTCGCCTCTTCCTGCCCCCACTCCTCCCACCCAGTGCCTCCTGAACACTGTGGAACAGCTGATCCATTGCAGGTAGGAGACACTGGGAGGGAAGGGGAGGAGCTGATCCGTGGGTCCCCTGTTGTGTGGGAGGTTCTGGGGGGAGGGGCTGACCCATGGGGGTTCCAGTGGGTGCAGATCACCCGCTGTTTTTTCCCATGATGCTCCAGCCCTGGAGCACAACACACACACATTCTCTCTCTCTCACACACACACAACTGTTCAGTAGAAAATTAACAAATATTTGGAATTTATTTTGAATTCCCATTGATTAACCTTGGTTCTCAGCCAAAAATACATTGTGTCATTACCCACCAAAGCAAGTGATAGACCACTACTGAATGTCATCATCTATATTTACCTGTGAGGGGTGCACAGCCAGTCCTCGGATGACAGCAACCACCCAATACTCACAGGTACCAACAGTCAGTGTCACACTGGAGGCATTGCTCTCTTGACTGGAGGAGATATCTGGCTTCTCCAATAGTCTAGGACTCACTATTTAAGCCAGGAGATACAGGAAGTTGTCAGAACAACTAGGTCAATCCTAGTTTGTCTGTTTGGTGCATTGAACCCCGCCTTCTGACCTGACTCCTGAGCCCTGCCTGATTCCTGCCTTGCTCCAGATCCCTTCGTCTATGGCCCACCCCTTGCTACTGACTCTGGCTCCAACTCTTGGCTTGACTCAGGCTCCAGCTTGGGCTTTGATCCTTGGCTCGACTCCTGATTCTAACTCTGGCTCTGATGCAGACTCCAGTTCCTGGTTCACGACTCCTGCTCCAACCACTAGACATGACCACCACTGCTCTGACCACCTATGACCTGGTCCATGAAACTGCCATGGTCAGTAGAGAAGAATAATGTGGCCTGTGCATTTGTCTGTGGCTAATTCAACTACCTAGTGAAAACCGTAGGGAAAGAAAAACTTCTAAGGGACACAATAAATGCTGTAGACGATTTCAACAGGCATTGAAGATGCTGAATGTCTTTCAGGTGGTGTTCAGAGCATCACAGGATTGGGCCTGAATAGTATATCCGTCCATCCATTTGAGATACACACCACGATGTATAACACGTAGAGTACCTTTAATACCATTCTCATTTTGTTATGGTTTGCATATGAATGTAAATTTCTTCCAGGATATTTTGGCTTATTACGTCCCCAGATCTTTCTCAGCTGAAGTTTCAGTCTGCTGAACACTAGGGGCATTTTAAAAACACTCCAGTTCTTGTATTTATTATAATGTTGCTGTATTCTGAGCAGACAGTATGAACAAAATATTGGTACACTTCCAGTATTATTGAATGATTGAGTGTGAAGGCCTCCTTTGCATATTTTCTTTTTTTAAATGTACTGCTTTCCAGTGTGTTTTCCCAACCATGCATACAGCTTTTGATTCTCATCAGTGCTGCTAGTCAGTCAAGAGCTGAGCTATAAACTGTTCATTGCATTCTATGTCACACAGGTGTGGAGAGATTTTTGATTTGACTTAAAAATTCCCTTCTCTTCCTGGTGAGCAGTCTGCTTGTCATGCTGCGGCTAGGTGTTTTAAACATCTGCTCTTTCCATGACATACTTCTTGATATCTCCAGCTTTGTGATTTCTGACAGACGCTTTCCAGTCAGTTCCTGTCTTGTCCTACCCTCAGAGGTTATTCCTGTTATTGTCTCTCCCCGCTCCCCCGCACCCCAATTGAGTCTTATTCAAGTATCCATCTGCTTGATTACTGTTCCAGTCAATTATGGAATATATGTAAGTTAGACTTTTGGCTTATTGACTTCTTATCAGCTGAGGGTTGCAGATAGTATATTTGTGATTGTACTTAACATCCCCTTTAACCTCATTGAAAAAAAGTTTTTATAATTCTCAGAAGGCCCCTAAAATTCTGGAATGCTTTGCAGGTCAGCTTCTGTAGAGTGCCCTAGAATTCAGCCACAGATTCTGGTGTATCTAGGCCTATAGCTGTCTCTGAATTCTGGAACATTTGGTTTTTCAGTTGCAGTGAACTCACAGCCATTGAGTTTAGCTAACTCTTCAGTATCTTAGGACATAAACCATAGCGAGAAACAAAACAAAGATATGGTCTTGGTAATTCAATACTGGTACTCTTTTTTTCCTGAGTCAGTACTAAACTAAAGCTCTGGCAAAGTGTTAGGGGGCACTCTCTGGTTTTTCAGAAGATGTGAAATGTCAAACGAAAGTACAGCCTGAGACAGCTCATAGCATTTTTCATGACAGATGGAATGAGAGAGGTACCAGAGTGCTCAACCCTGGCTCTGCCACCAACTCCCTCTGATGCTTTGGGCAAGTCACTTTGGGCTTTGATAAAAACAGACTAAGTTTCTAGCCATCATGGTTGTGAAGAAAAGCTTGAAAACATCAATTGAGTGTAAACTAAAAGGCTCAAAATCCAGAAGAATAATTATAAAGAAGCTCAATGATTTTAAAGCAAATTTTGTGATTTTCTTTTAGGCTTATCTCAATTTTTTTTTAAATAAGTAGGGTTGGCAATATGGTGAAAGGCACTACATTTCTTTCACATGTTCCTTGCCTCAGAGTTCACAACTGGAGACAGACAAACCAACACTAGACAAGCCAGGGACAACAATTCAGGGAAGAGAAATGTGCAAAATTATAAAATAAAGTGCAGCTTAATAAGTTCCAAATGGCAACACTGTTTTCTGGCTGTTGTTTTTTTAATTTTACTGAGGTACTTAAAGGGTTAAAATCAATCCCCTACAACTGGACCGTGTTTGCTTTCCTATTTAAAAATCAACCTATTACAGTGGTACATGTTAGTGCAGAGACTGTTGAGTGTTCTACCCTCTCACTATTTATAGAAACATAAAGGATTAAAAAATGTTATGTCTATAGACTACTCTTTATGAATAAGGTGCTTGATGAGTAATTTATTTGTTGGACTAGAGCACTGCACTGAGAAGTCAAGTGGGGGATACTCTCACATAATGCCCATACAGAAGATGAGAAACCTTACAATCCAAACAGTAGCGACTCTGGCAGGGTATGCACATTTCTACCAAAGCACAATGAGATTTAAAATGTTATTAACATTATTCTTTGTCCCTGTATCCTCCCTCATCAATGCAATTACAGATAAGCAGTCATGTTACATTATTTACTCAAGAGCTACAGTGCAAATAAAGAGAGAGGTTATTATTATTATTTCTTCTTAGGAATCTTTTTCTAAATCATAATCAAATATTATCTGTGACACTGATGTTTTAATAGACAAAATATATGTTATCCAGACATATTAGTGTACAGGTATTGATTTCATTAAATGATGTCTCACATACTTTTCTCTGTTAAAATTGAAATCCTAAAATACAATGATTGTTAAAATTACAGTGGGACAGTCTATTGTTACAGACACTGTTCCATGGCACAGGGCATCTGCTCTTAGAATGGGTGTGGTCTGGTACGTCCAAATAATTTAACAGATTGCACATGTCTAAAGAACTTTTAGAATTGAGATGAGAATCTCTCATGTTTCAAAGTTATGGAGACATGGCAACACACTTATTATTCAGTTATCCTTACAAATGAATATGAAATACTAATACATTTTTTGTGTTTCTATGTAGCTATTCACAGATGGCTCTCAAACTGATGATATCTCACAAAGACCTTATGCAGTATAATAGTTTGCACATAGTTAACCTATGCTAAAGAGAGGTTAAGAACTTGCCCAAGGTCACACACAGTTCCATCAACAGAGCTGGGAACAGAACACACAAGTCCAACTTGCAGTCTCCACCTGCTCTAACCACTGAGTGGCACTTTTTCCCTAGGGCCCAGGCTTTCCTCTATCCTGCCACTGCAGAATCCTGTTGGAGCTATGAAAACAGGGTAAGAATATAAATAAATCTGACGCTGGGGTGGAGGAGAAGAAAAGCTGAAGTATAATTTTCTTCTCCTCCAACAATAATGGAGCCAGCAGTTTGAAGAAGTAAGTGAACTTTTAAGATCATGCCTGTCATAGCACAACTGACATCACCTCACTTTCCATCAGATGATTCCTAGGCTAGCGCTGCAAAATAAAAGGATTCAACTGAACACCATATTCCTATGGGATAAGAGGACAAGCAACTCCTCATCAAATGGCTTCCAAATGGTCTGAAAAACCATGGCAACCTCCATTTAAAAGCCTTTTACACAATTTGAACAACCCTCCATAATCTTCTGTGTTTTATAGCCCAGTTCCTCTCCATCTGCTTCCTCCCCATCCTTTAAATCCACCTCCTCTAATTATTCCTGCCTTTTTAGTTTGCTTGACACTGCCAGGATAGATAGGGTGTTGGTAATGAATAATTAGCTGATTAACACCATCAGCATAAATGTGTCTTGGACAGAGAATCAAGGGTTAAGTTTTTATATGACATCTCTTTTTACATGTGGAATTTGTTGGCTAATTTAAAGAAAAATACATAAAATGATGAAAGCCCAATCTGTATCTGAACAGAAACAACTGATGTTTCCTTCTGGAACATTGAAGAGACAAACTTTAAGGTGGCATGCCTATGATTAGATATTCAATATGTTTTGAGACACATTCATAGACGGTGACATTTAAGGCTTCCCATATCACTCAAGCTGAATTGCATGGCTAGTGATGCAGAGCCTGTATGTACAGGAGACCTAGGTAGTCCAAGTCTTAAGCAGAGTTAAAGTATGCCTACATTGCAATCTGATATGTGACTGCAGCGAGTGTAAACATATCCAAGTTATTTTTTGAGCTAGCTAAATCAAAGCTAACAATATCAGTGAAGCCATAACTAAACAGGAAGCAGCATAGTGGTAGCCTCTTGAGTACACAACCAGGTCCCAGGTGAGCTCGTATAGCCCATGTTGCTGCGGCTTCACTGCGATTACATGAGCAAGCTATATCAAAGCTAGCTCAAGTATGTCTATACATGCTGCAGTCACACATGCAGTTGCAGTGTGGACATACCCACAGACACATAATTAAGCTCTGTCTAAGGACTTGTATACATGGCCCTGCATTATGAACGAGATGGGTTTGTAGAGAACGCTAACATGCTATACCAATTGCCCTACGCAGATCCTGCTGGTGTGAACTAAAAAGGTATTTAGTTTGTGTTAATATCATTTAGTTCGATATAGTGTAGATGGTGCCTAAAAGACTAATCTTCCCAGGATTTCTGAAGTGCATGCTATTTAAGGTGTTAAATATACATTAGGCTAGCAGGTAGCTAATTTTGGTTTCTATTAAAGCCACCATTTTTTTCTCTTATATAATTTACTAGTTACCACAGCTTACCAATGCAACTAAGATGCACAATATTTATATAAATAACCAAAAATTTCTTTTATGTTCTGTTAAGTTTTGTCCCTCACCATAAGACACTCTTCTTGTCCCTTTTCTTTTCCTTTTGCGTAATAAAATGTTGAAACCTGGCTTAGCTGCAGGGAAATGAAGTACATTTTAGGCATAATAAATGAATCACATTGTACTGGGCATAGCCTCTTCCCAAAAGATGCGTGAGGTTAATCCACTGGTCAGCAATGGAGAAAGTAAAACAAAACAAACATTGCAAAATGATTGTCCTGACTTGAACATCACTCTAACCCCTCCAGAATAAAATTCATACCGCTCTGAGGATAATTTAAGTTGATCTTTCCTGCCCATAAGAAATAATAAGAAAACTTCTGGAAGTCATGGAGACATGCCATCCAAGATACATGGAAGATATTAACCCCCCCTGTTGTGGCTTTTAACCACAGCCCATAGGAGTGGTGAGTGAAGATACAATGCTTCAGCAGCAGCTCCTAGAGATGTTGAGATGAAGGCAGGCACAATATATCTCTTTGAATGTTGGGGGAAGTGTATGTGGCAGTAGGCATTCATAGATTCTTAAGTGGAACACTGTACACACTCCCCACTCCCTGATGACTAGCACAGATGGGCAAGATGGCACAGCTTTACCCTTCCTTATCACTTTGGGGAGTGTAATGCTGCCATCCATTCCATGGCCTCTCTGGCAACCTACATGGACCTTGGAGTGAGGAGCATAGTCTGCAAGAAGGAAAAGTTTGGAGGAGACACCAGCCCATCGGTGCTGGAACCATTTTTTATAGTGGGGGTGCTGATGATGGCAACCATGTATTTGGTGTCTGTTATTATTACGTCAAGCCCGGGGGTGCTGTAACACCCCCAACACTATTAATTCCCGCACCACTGCAGCAGCCAGCATTTACCCACTGCCCTCAGCACTTGGTCACATTTCTCCAGTCTAATATTGCTGCTTATCAGTGTTGCAGGGTTACACTGCAGCTGGCTTGACAGTCCTTCTGGGATTGAATTGGTCGTTGAGCAAACAGAATAGTTGCAAATATGGCACCTGAAAGTATGTCAGCCTACTTCTAAATTGCATGTATGCTGAGAACTTTGGGATACGCAAGAGTCACCCTGCAGACACTGCCCTCAATCACACCCATCTCAATCATCCTGCTGCTTTATATTTCTGGGGGTATATTTCTGCAGCATTGTGACAAAGTGGTTTCATTTCCCACACTCCTTGCACCTTTGTCCATAGGCAAGGTATTTTCTTTCTGCCTCTCATGTTGCTTTTCAGAGACTATGCACTAGACCACGATATCTGCATTTTCAGTCTGCCTCCGTTCTGCTTCTTGGGTTCCATTAGCTTGAGCCTGTGTACTTGTTCTGCACTAGTGACAGTCACTGTTTTGATCTTTTCTCTGTTCATCAAGGGTGCCCTTGCTATTTGGAGGCGTTTCTCTAGGGTTACATCTGTTTCTCCCCACAGACTCTCCTATAAGCTGAAACCACATGTCTCAGAAAAAAGCCCATCTTTAATTAAGGAATCTTTAATGTTTCCAAAGTTGCATATGGATGTCAGAGTTCTCAGCTTTGTAACTATTCCCAATTCTGCTTCTTTGTTTTGGATACCACACAAACAATCCACACACACACCGCCCCCAGTCTCATGCTCTATACAGTCTTGTTCCGTCTGGGATCATAGTATTCATCAAACACCTTTATCAGCTGTTCTAATGCTTCTGACATTATGTCTAGCAACAGACTCACTCCTTGTCCTTTTCCCCCAAAATGAGAAATTTAAAAAACTTTACCTTCATTTTCGCATCTTTATCCCCCAAAGTCAGCTCTGTATACAGACTCAGTTCTTGTTTCCATGCTTGTGCAGGGCTTTTTGTCTGGAAATCCAGTATTCCCAGTGGTCTGAGTCCCTCCATGCTGCTTGTTTGCTCTGTTTCTAGCTGCTGCTTTATTTTCTTGTTAATCACACACTCTTCCTTGCTGTGAGTCTTACTAATAGTATTGCCAACCTCAAATGATCAAAGATCATGAATCACACCCCCAAAAGTCATGAAACTGCCCCCCAAATCATGAGATTTTTTTAAAGTGTTATATTGAGTTGTTTGGCTGGTCTTTTGAGTTTTGAACTCACCATCCAACTCCATGCAGGTTTGTGTTTCCCAAATTTATTAAAGTGATTTTGAACCCTGCTGCAGGAGCTCTCACCCCCACATCTGCCTGTCCCCCGTCAATTCCACCTCACATCAGTTCAGACCTTCCCCCCCATGTCTGCTCCTCCTGCAGCTCCTGGGGCTCATCAGACCCCTTTCCCAGGCCTGGGGAGGGAGGGCACTGCAGAGGGGTTGTTTTCTCCCGCTTTTAATATAGGGGAGGCAGCTCCAGAGATTATTCACCACTCTCTTCCCCTTCCCAGGCCAAGTGTTGCAGCAAGGAAGAGAGGAAGTGCTGTTGCTCACATGAGGGGAAGAGAGAGGAGGGAGTGGCGCTAACCTGAGCTTCTGGGCATTTTCTGTTTCCTTCTCCTCCTCCTGTGAGAATGGTGTCAGCTGCTGGGGAGTAAGGGAGAGAATTCTGCCTGTTTTCTGTAGCAGCTTTGGTTGGCTGCTCTTCCCCAGGAGGTGGAACTGATGGGAAAGCAGCCAATCAGAGGGAGATTTCCCTAGGCAGAGCTGAAATTTGAGAGAGAGCTGGAGTTTTTCACATCACCCTGAGACTGGCTCTCATCCTGGCCAAACTTGCACGAGGTGCAAAGAAATCCTAGGAGTTGTCAACACTGCATTAGACTGACCGCTGCTACCATGTTTCCTGTACCACACATTGCCTAATAACATGAGAAGACTCCATGTTCTAAAACTAAACTGGGTCTTTATTAAGAGAACTATTTACAGAAGTGCTGCAACCATAGTGAGCGTTCCAACCATGTGCTCACAGACTGACTTTCTGGTGCTTCTTCCAAACTCTTCCCTCCTGCAACCTTTTCTCTCCCCTCCAAATTGCATGTGGATTGCTATAGCTCTGAATGCCAAATCACTTAAGCATGCACATAACTTTAAACTACATGTGCCATACTGGCCACACAGGTCAGCAGCGACTCTCAAGCTGAACACCCATTAATATAAATGACAGAAGGCTGCAGGCTGGGAAATCTGTGTGAGGGCTCAAGAGCTTTGGGGTATATTCTCCCACATTTGAAATAGCTCAAATCCAATGCCCTTCAGTGCACATTGCACAGCTTCTCTTTTTCACCAGACATTTGAAAATGGTAGGAGGAAACGTAGGAGCAGGAAATTGTTTGAGTGGGGAATGAGCTTTGTTGTGGATTATCTTAAAGTGTGGCACACAGGATGCACTTTTAATTGATATCAGAGGTCCCTGAAATGTATGGATAGGCACCCATTTAAACATTTTTACATAGAAGTCAACGGGAGTAATTGTGTTTAAAATCTACATCCATGCTGAAGTGCTTGGACCATTGTGCTTGTGTTGTGACTGGAGCCTACATACTTATGCCAGGTGTGGGAAGGGTTGAAGGATCCTTGTGCCCTTCTCCCACAAATCCCTGTGCACCCATTGTGTAGACACAATCTAGCACTAAAGAGGTCTCTAGTCAAACACTTTGATAAAAGAATATTTCTTCGTTTTGTCCCCAAGTTTTTATATAGACACCCACACATGATACAGACTGAAAATAAATAATATTCCTAAGATTAACAGCTTATATATTTAATGGAAAGAATCCGATATACTTCTCACTGTGCCTGGTTACTGTTTGCACTTCAGCCAGCTTGGCCAATGAAAACAGATCACTCAGTTTCATTTCCTGGTTCTACTGTGTTAGCCCAATGTGTTTGTGTTTGGGTTCACAGTGCTACAGAGTGTTTACTTTTTAAAAAAAATTGACACTTTATTTTTGAAAAGTCATAGAGCATTCGTGTCATAATACATTTTGTAACTGCCTCCTGCCCTCTTATTTCAGACCCAAAATAATTTGACTGTATTTGTTTAATTAAATCTTATTTCACACATTCTTTATAAACAAGCTAGCAGAAACACACTCACCCCACATTTTTTTATTAAGAGCATACCTCAGTCACCCTTTAAATCAGCTTCCCCAGTCCTCCTGCAAACTAAGAATCGTCCTCACCATAAAAACTCACCATTTCCCTCAATAAATCTACTTCATATAAAAATCTTTTGCCTTCAGAATCTCATTTTTCATTTGTTTCATTAGCTTCCATCTCGGATATCTAAATTCCCTTTTATTACAGCTGGGAATTTTTATAATGTGCAAATTGAAATAATGATTGTATTGCAGCACTCTGCAAATGGTTTTCATTAAGCTTCCAGCTACTATTCCTTGCTCTGTTGGATATCTTTGTGTCAGGGTTACTTTATGCTGGACAGAAATTTGAACAATTTTATATTGAACAGAATGACTAAAAATCCTACTAGAAAACAACTTTCAAAATACATCGGCTGATGGAGCTTAATTGCAGGTTCTCTTCAAAATCAAAGTGCTTTGGTTGCTTTAAACTTGACAATCATTTTAAAATACAGAGAAACTGAATAGTTTTCTGGATTGTACATATTTTTAAAATAAAAAATATTATTTATCTCTGCAATTCTAAGTTAACAAGCACACCATGAGAAATATATTTAGAATTTTAAGAAAGCTCCTCCTGTTAAATTATAAGGTTTGGGTTTTCTGTTAATATAGTGACTAAATTCACATCCTACACTCAGTAGGAACCTCTGGTTAATTACAGTGACTTAAAATAATTCAGACACTGTTTGTATGGCAAATGGAAATTTAGAGTGGTCATTTTGTTGACCAGACTCATCTTGCTGCTTTGAGGCTCACCATCACCTTTTTTAAACTGAGTTTACTAGAATATATGCCCACTACTCTTAGGGTCACCAGAAGTCTGAATGATCACATCAAGAATCCACTTAATTCCAAAGATGTATAGTTCTGTTGCTCTCTTTTTCCCTTTGGCACCTAAGCTTGTCTTCTGTGTCTGAAATTTACAGGAAAAAGAGAGGGGCTTGCTCCAACAAAAATCATCACTAGATTATGACCACAGCTGTATGGAAAATCCTTGATTTTACAAATACTGGCTATCAGCAATCAAAAACTCAAGCAAATTCAGTGGGCTTCTGGCAAAAGAAGAGTGTGTATAATTTCCCAAATAAATTGGCCATTTGTTTCAATGTAAGTTTTGGTACCATAATGCCTAGGGTAGAGGGTTGCCATTTTAAATGACTTCTCTGTTCTAATGATCAGTAGTTTTACATTCCAGATATTACTATTTCATATCAAAATCTTGTGTCCCTTCCTTACTAATGAATATGCTGCCAGTTTAGATGGCTGCATAATAAATCAGTCAAGATCCTACCAAAAAAACCCCACCGACCCATAAACAGACACAACTCACAGAAATCTATGGATACAATAAACTATCCAACTTCTACAGCACAATGATTTTCAGACATCTGAGGAGAGAAATATAAAGAACATAGTTTCTGAATATTTTAGCAACATGGTTACTCCACTGAACCTGTCTCCAAGACTGAGCACTTACCATTGGAGCGGTGAATACAGGTGTGCTGGTTATCACTGAGGAAAAAACCCTCCTTGCATTGACACTCATAGCTGCCCATTGTGTTCACACAAATATGTTGGCATCCTCCATTGTTATCCAGACACTCATCAACATCTAGGGGAAAAAATGAGAATGTAATATCTACACGTAGACTGTATGTTTAAAATAGCAAGCATCAACCAAATGGCACTCTGTAAATCAATCAAATTCAATTTACATTGGCACTATTACAGTTAATCCAAATTAATCCATTTAATTCTTTCCCCCCACTTCACAGGTTTAAAGTTAACATTAAAGGGGGGGGGGGGGAGGAGGAGGCATCCAGCTTAAGCCACTATGCATTCCGAGTTGCAAATTGATTTCCAAAGCACAATGAATGTTAAAGTTCTGAAGAGCTGTGACCCATCTGCCAAAAGTGGTGTTGTGCTCTGTCATTCCCTATCCACTTGGAAGGACATACTTCGGGCCTACAGTAATTTCTATCAGGGTAGCAGGCAAACACAAAGGGCATTATTGGGTGAAAAGAGTCTTTATAGAGTTCTGGTCTTGAACAGAACAGCATGCTTCAATTACTGAAGTCATAACCCCCTACTTTGTCCGTTTGTTTAATGTTGTTTAAGGAAGGAAAGACTTCTTAAATCTAAATGTCCCATGTCTGTATTGTCATTTTAATAGGCAAATATATAAACTCACAAAGGCAGCATTAGCTACTGGCTGTTTTGAGGGTCCCCTCTCCCGTCCTCTGCCACCCCCCTTCCCCGCCATTACCTCCCTTTGGCATTAAAACTGTTATACTGTTCTGTTTAACGGAGACATATGTTTTACCATTAGGAGAACACTGACACTAAATGATATACTCAGTGTATCTGACCTGTATTCAACCTTGCAAGCACTCACATCTTTTGCTCATAAAAGATTGCAGAATATCCCTGTTCTGAATTAACTCTTTGGACAATAGAGCCTCTGCCACCCTAGAAACTCACAATTTGTTCCTTTTGTGAGGCATTGCAAACAACCAACCAGTTATTTCACAGGAAGTGCCAACATTTCAGAAAGGGACAAAAACTATAAATGCCTCAGCAAGGTTGGCATAGCTACTGCAGTAATTATTTCTTCAGGAGAGCCAATGGTATATGAAATGACCAGACATGTTGCTTAGGCAGGTACACTACATCCAGGAGATCTGAATTGCTAGAGAAACCTGACTGGTAATTAACGCTGCAATGCAGGGCTGGTTCAGCCATCCCTTCTGAGCCTGAAGACCTAAGACCATGGGGATCAACCTATATGAGTGCGATGTTTACTGCTCAAGCTCCAGCACTGTTAAGGATGGTACATGCAGGCAAAGAGCAGTGTAATGAAGATAACAAGCTCTAGAGAGTAAAAATGTCTCCTCCTTTATCCTGGACCAGGATGAGAACATGCAGCAAGTTTCCCCCCCTCCCTTTTACCAGGAAACGGTGAGGCACTATTCCCTCAAATTCCCCCCACAAACACCGCTTGCTCCTCAGCATTCTCAACATGTTATCACTTCCTATTGTCCATTTGGGAGACTGAACCCCTTTAGCAGACACATCAGAGCCATTTGAGGAGCACATTAGGAGAGACCATCTGAGCCATTGGAGTTGGGAGGGGAAGGAGCAGTCACATGACTTTGCAAGAGGCTGCATGTGTGAATGAATAGGCCTTGTGGGCTGCAGCAATAGTAATGTTAATATTGACACAAATAGCCCTAATTCAGTCTTCAGGGTTCGGACTAAATTTCTTCAAAATTATACATTGGATTGTAGACTCGTCTCATTAGAAGATTGGCTTAATGCTAACTGGAGGGGGAAAAAACTCACTTGATACATATACAAAAACATAATTTTGCAGACAGTGAGACGTTTTCCAAGTGTTGCTGTCTGTATTTTCACAAAACAACTTGAACAATTGCCTTTCCATTGTGATGAATAATTTGAAACCAATGCACTAATTTATCAACATGTTTATCAACAGTAAAATCTGATGATTTACCACTTCTGTAATGAGACAGCCCCATTTACCACCAACCACTACCCTTTGTATTTTAGAGTTAACGTTGACACAGTTCAGACTCTGAAAACAACAAGAGAAATTTCTAATAGCAAAATGTTGTCAGTTACTTGCACCAACATGATTAAAAAATAAAGACAAAGGAGAAGATCTGAGTGAAAGAGAGCAGCTCAGGTCTAGAATATGCTTATTCCCATACTGTAGAAACCGCTCCAGCAAACTCTGAGAGTCTGATTGCTTTGTACACTGTATAGCATTGGTTTGTCTCTCTATTTCGGCCTTAGCCCAACTATGGGATCATCCTGATTAGAGATCATTGCATGACTAGGCCTTAGAGGACAATAACCATATCTCCTATTATCTACAGTGTCAAGCACATCTCAGTTGGAGCTGTCTAATAATGTTCATCAAATAATTTAGTTGCTATGTGAAAGGGGTCACCCAGTACAAAAGTTTGAGAACCACTTGATTAGACCTTGTGCATGGTTTGGATTGTGGGACGAGGTGGAGGAGCATGTGTGTGTCTGGTCATTACAGATGTTGGAATATTTTTTAGTAAAACCAGCAAACATGCTTCTGGCTTTTCAATTAATGCATCTGCTAAACCTTTCAAAGCAGCCCACCTGTATTGCAACCATGGCTAATACAGAGTAGTTACCACATGAAGATGGCACACCTGTTTCAGCCAGTGACCCCAAGGGCCTTGCTTTGAAAAATAATTCTGATCAACCATACTTTTTCAACACACTCCGGGAAAAAAGCCAACAACCAAAGGACACCTCTAAAGTCAATCCCTTTTGAGACCAAAACCACAAGCTTGCAGTGAAAGAAATGGAAACAAACTAGGCAGACTGATTGTCAAGGGATGCACATCCACTCCCACCTCATTCTTTTTCCTGGAGAATCTCTTCTCTGCCTTCTTTTTGTGTTTCTGCCTTATGGCAACATCATCATAAGTGTTTAAGTGACACAAAAATCAAAGTCTCATTTTCAAAAGTGAGTAAGTCCCATTGACTTTCAGTGAAAGTTAAGCTCCTAAGTACCTTTTGAAAATGGGACACCTAAGTCACTGAAGAACTTTTGGAAATTTTACTCAAACTTTTTTTTTAAATCTTTCGGAAGCTGTCTCTCAGAATGCTGCTTTTGTCACTGTAGCGCTGTGCAGCAGAGAAATGGATTGCTGGTAGTAGCAATGCAGGACTTCAAGATAGTTTAGCAAAACATAGTTCCAGGGGAGAGGGGTGCCTTTTGGCTTATAAGAGAAATGGGTAGAGATGTTTGAGTCTTAAAGTCAGTACATTCTGAACCTTTTTAGTCAGGAAGTTGGTCTGCAAATCTCCTGAGAAAAGGCCTTCCTGAGGTGGAAATACTGCGTATAGCTACCCTTGTAGTATTTTGATACTTGTATTCCTGCTATAAACTGGGAAGGGTAAAAGTGCACAAAATGTAACAGATAATACATATGTACATATGGAACTCCTTAAAATTTAAAAAATTACTCAGATTCATGCCTGTTATTTCATCTGAATCAAAGTTTTCCATCCCTAGAAGTTAACCTAATTCTAATTTAGCAGTGGGGCTACTTATATATAGCATTGCTGTCCTCTTTCCACCTCCCTGCTTCACTCCTCAAGAGTGCACCAAAGTTGTTGTGCAGTAGGCGTCCTGGAAGATCTGATTTCAAGATGACATTGGGGGCACCAAGATTAAATCTGGAAGTGGCTGTGGGAGTTGAGCAAATGGCATTAGGTTAGATGTCTTAGCAGCTCCTGCTGAAATGCTCAAACAACGGGTGACAAGTATGTCAAGGTAGGAGAGTGATGGATCACACCAGCTGATGTGGCTGTGAAAGAGCAAGAGGTTTGTAAATAAAATCATTACTAGCCACATTTATTGGACCACCTTTAGATAATGAAAAGGTAGGTATTAGGAGCATGAATGAATGAGAAAAGGACATATCTGGTTGTGAATGTGCAATAAGCATATCTTCAGGATGAGAGGGAGTAGATCTCACAGAGATTTTAAGAGCATGGCCAAAATTTTCAAATATATCTATATAAAGCTAGACACCTGAAAAATCTGGCCTCTGGACTAAAAAAGGTAATGTGACAAAAGTGGAGAAGAAACATTGCATGAAAAGTGGAGAATGAAAACTGATGAGCTCAGCATTTAGACACCACAGTGATAGAAACTTTACACAAAGCATAGGTCAGATCAACAGATAACATGCATCTTCAGAAGGTGGAAAAAAAAGCTACAGTAGTGAATGCTTACTAAAATATCCCTTTAAAAACAGAAAGTATGAAAATTGCCATACCCTGCAAAAGACAAACAAGTTTTGCAGAAAAAGGGAGAAATAAGAAACACTGATACTTGCATCACTTGGCAACTTATTAGTAATCTGGTGATTCCATCTTTCATGGATCCTTCTAATTAGACATAATTATTCGCAACATCAATTTACTTGCAATGCCTCTATGTGGGAACCTGTTTTTCATTCTTTTTTTCAGTTTCTTTGAATGCTTTTCCTCTTCTTTTGGTGTATGGAGGCAATTAGATTTCGCTGAAAAGTTTGTCTACATAACACAAATTCTTTAGAAAAGAAAAATGTTTTTACCCCTTCAAGGGTTTCTTTTATCTTAAAAGTGAAAACATCTCTAAGATGGAGAATAAATTGCACAAATGTATCAATTAACTGTATAGACTCTACATTCTTTGGTGCTATCTTTTTATTATGAAGGTATACAGCCTCTAGCTCAATGGGAGCTTGATCCCATGATGTGTCAAACAGTATCCCATCTCCTATAAACAGTGTCATCTATTGAGCTTTAATTGTTGGTCTGCTCCACAGTCACTGATGTAACGTAACTGGATTTTCATTTGCTCTCACAGTCTTTGATGGAAGCACTTGAATGTGGGAGCTTAAATTTCACTTTCTGGGGCTGTTTGTACAAATACATTTGGATTTCTCAAATTTCCATAGAAAATAAAACACAGTAAGGCACAAGTGTGGCTGAAGCAGATGCCTTTGAAAAGCAATAACTTGAGGGAAGTTTTTAGTGGTATTTATCCAGTTCTAGTAATAAATCATCATCTCTATTCTAATCAACAAAAATGATCGTTTTTGGAGACTATAAATGCAGCCAGACTGTCTGCTCAGCATCCCAGGCTAAGATAACAAACCAGTTTTCCTGAATCGCTCCCAACCTGCTGTGCTAATATTTGGGCTATTCATTATGGTATTTTGTCCTTAAACTGGAACCCCAAGAAAACAATACAATAAGGAAAAAAACATTTATATCCCACACACTGCTTAAAAAAAAAATCAAATATCTTTCCACTCTCTGCAAATGTAGCTGAAGCCTGTGTTCTGTCATAACAGGGAATAATTTCATTCCCTTCAAATAGTTAGCTTAATATTGGCTTGTATGATGTCTGCCCATTTACTGAACAGAAATAAACTGCCTCAATGCTATTATGCCAACAGAGCACATAGGTCAAGACTGCTGATGTCATTTGTTTCTTTCTTTCTCATAAACAATCAGGCACAACAATTTGCCCTTTTAAGATATCAAAACACTTTTCACAGCTTTTAGCATTTCCAAAATAAACACTAGAGCTCACTAAAATGACGTTTTACTTGAAGCCTCTATATTCTTGTTAATCATCTCTCCTTTTTTACACACACACACACACACACACACACACACACACACACACACACACGTACCCCTTGACAATACTGATTGAACGGAACATAATTCCCCAAAAGCTTTTCAAAGTAAGTTAACCTGCTTTTTTTGCAAAATATTTTTGCAAATATTGCTCCTTTCTACACACAACGTCCTTTACTACTATTTAGTAAAGGCCAATAGTCTCAAACCAGGGCACCCTTAAATTTAGGTTCCTAAATCTATATTAGAGGCCCACATATATATAAATAAAGGTAGCCTATGCCTGCAGTTGCCATCGATTTCCATGGGATCTGGGGCGCATAGTGCTTTTGAAAATGAGACTGCTTCTATTCAGATGCCTAAGCATGGATTTAGTAGCCTAACTTTAGGCCCTAAGGTTTGAAAATATTGGCCAAACAGTAATCTGTAGACTAAATTATACCAGTTAGGTAGTTATATGCTAGGTATGGAATCAGACCAACTCAGGGAAAGCTTAAGGAGGGATTGTGTGAGCTGCCCAGTCTTCATGTCAGGTCATCTTTTGCGATGGTCTTGCCTCCTTGCTATGTCCTTTGGGGCAACTGTTACCTCGCACATACACAGAAAGCAGTTCCTATACTTCCTCATAGCTTCTCATAGACTCATAGACTCATAGGTCAGAAGGGACCAATATGATCATCTGACTGCTTACACCTTTCTTACATCCTCCCCTAAAGCTCACCCATGCCAGGATCATGAACAATATGGCTATGTATGATTTCTCTACTGCCAACATCACTATAATCTGTCCATCTATATTCTACACTTATCTGTCACATCAGGCCTATATTTGACATCAATAAGACTTCATTTTGAACAAAGTTAAACACAAATCTAAAGGCTTTGACAACAAATCTCTCTGACACAGATTCCCTAACTATAAAGTGGGTAGAACAATACTTTGCTCAATCTTCTTATTTAAAATATTTAAAAAATAAATAACTAAAAACAGTCCCCTTCCCACTTTATCATTTTTCGGTGGATATTGAGAGTGTGCTCGGAAGGCTGGATGGTCTAGTGGTTACCACACCTAATATTCAGCTTGCTTTGCTGACCTGGCAGAGATTCCTGGTTCCTGACCTTAGGCCAGGAATCTTCTGGCCTCCACTTGCATTTCGGCCTCAGCCCATAAAGAGGTGTGGGGAGGAGACCTGGGCCCTCCCTCTCCGCTGGGTCCCAGCCCAGGGCCCTGTGTGAAGCAACACTGACAGGGTCCTACAGTTTTGGGAGTGACCCTTATAGTCCAAAAGGCCTGTAGTGGCTCTCTTGGAGTAATGCCCCTTGTGGACCTTTTGTGGCACCCTGCCCCAGTCTCACGTCCCTCTGGGCGGGAATGGAAGTAAGACTGGAAGGGGTGTAGACCCACAGTGCCCTTACAGTCAAATAGTAAAATTCACTCACTGCTGGATCATCCCCAGTCTCCTCAACAGTCTCTCTCTGTCAGGGATGTAGTGCTTCTCATCCTGCAGCTCTTCTGGCAGTCAAGGTTGTAGAGGAGCTCCCCTCACATAGAGAGGCAGAGCTACCTGCCACCTCTTTGCCAGCCAGCCCTTAACTGAGCCAGGCTCTGTCCTTTTCTTCTCTCTCCTGGCCTGGCATTGACTGCAGGTATGGGAGAATGGAGGACAAGGCTAGCTGAGCCCAGATGTTCCTGCTCCATCACAGTGGGGTTTTCAAAAAACCTAATGTTATTAGTGCTCAGCTCCCAGTTCTGCTGTCAGGGTTATAGTACCAAAAAAGTCAGGACGGCAGGGACAGGGCTTTAAAAAGGGGTTGTCCCAGCCAAAATGAGACGTATGGTCACTGTAGTTTGGTGAAACTGAATTGAAACATTTTGTTTTGGATCAGTCAGACATTAATCTGTGTTTCCTTGAACTGTCACAAAACCTCATGGAAGACATAGTTTAGGTGCAAAGTGTCCTCTATGGGCCTGTTCCATAGAAGAGAATGTGGAGGTGAGGTACCTGAACTACCATTCCCATGAGGCACCATGGCAGCTCAGGCAAACACAGATTAATGGCAAACTAATCTAAAATGAAATTTTTATTCAGTTCAATAAAGTAAAATTGAATATTTCTATCTGTGAATTCTGAAAAAGGTTCTTTTTAATCAGAATTTTTTTGGAACTTTTCCACAAAAAAAAAAATGTTTATTTTCACTTTTCATCCCATTCAGGATTAAAACAAGATTCAAAATACCTCTCCTCTCGGGGAAAATTATGGAACTCCAATTTTCAACCAGCTCTAGTTATCATATTGGCAAAATCCAGTAGCAATGTCCAATATAACGTGGAAAGAGTACTGAATGTGGAAAAACATTTTTTGGTGACAGAGGTGGAAGACTCAGCTGCCAGTTGTGGATAGTGGAAAGAACCTGTTTATGGATTTCTTCAATTTACAAACTGTTAAGGGATTTTATTCCAAATAATCTGACTATCTAAGATATGGTCTGAAATATGTGTTTGACTGCTTCCTTAATTTACTTGTGTGTCAGATTTATACACTATAAGTACTAAACAAATTATTTATTTCAGGTTTCAACAGAATGATATACTGGAGATCCAGAGGACAAGTATATGCTTTTAAGCAAGTATGAAAAAGGTATTGACTATTCCCACAGATGAAACAGCAGCATTGGTAATACCAAGCAGGAAGAGTGATGATGTTAATTGATATTGGGTTACCATAATTTTATAACAGACCAGCTGAATTTAGAAGCAGAGATTCTTAATGACTGGTCAATCCCAGATGCACTGGAAGAATGTGGCTTTAGATGAAAGACATTTGGGATAGCATGGAAACCATTCCAACCAGGTTTTGTTAGCTATATAAGGAGCACTCTAAGGATTATACTTTAATGTGTCATATGCTTCTCTTCATTTCTGCAAGGGAAAGGGAGCATAAAACCCCAAACAATATCTGTGCTGGGAAGTGAGAGTGAATGAGTGGGGAATGCTGCCTTCACAATAAACTATCTTGTTCCTGCCAAGTTCACAAGCTCCACACCTGGGGAAGTAGTAGCCCAAGAACCCATTTTCTCACTGTGCAGGAACAATGCTGCATCCCAACAAAGCAAAGTTACGAAGTCCATGATTCTAAAATACACAGGGGCCAGATCCTCACCCAGTGTAAACTGTCATAGGTACAATGGAAATATACCAATTTATGCCAGTGAAGGATCTAGTCCAGAATTTCCAGTCCCCTACATATCAATAATCTGCATAAGAGATTATTCAGGCTACAGGTTGTGTCTTAAAAACAAAATCAAGACCTTTCAGGATAAAAGATACTACCTGTGTGTTAAGACTTTTTTTTTAAATGTAAAATGACACACGTCATTCACTTTAATTGTGCCCTCTGTTACACAGATACACGCTGCTAGAAATCTTGTTACAACTCCAACTATATGGCTTTTCCAGCTATTAAGACCTTAGAAAACATTTAATTAAAAAATGCCTCCACAGGTATAAAACATTTAGATACTAATTATGTCTGTGTTGCATTACAAACTAAATGAACACGTTTAGCTACCTGTAACCCTTTCAAAGAGCAGTTGGTGTTGCTATGGTTGATATAATTGAGGGTGTTGTCATCCACTCAGCAGCTAAAAGACATTACAGTAGCATCTGCATCATCCCCTCATGGAAAGTGCTAATGGATTTAATAGAGATGAAACTAATATGCGTATATAGAAATTGCTCTAAAACATTTGTAGAATTTTAACAGAGATATCTTTTCTACCAGTATCTTGAATCCCATTTGATGAAATTCTATAGCAGGAATATAATTCTTTATTTAATTTTGTAGGACTTAAAAAAAAAACTAATTAAAAGGTAAGCATTTTCTATTATTATTGTAGGAATTTTCCACAAGTGATTGATTGGAAGGTAACAGATTTTAAACCGATAAAATATATTTTTTAAACCAAAACACACAATTAACCTGCAGAACTCATTGCCATGAGATGCCACTGAGTCCTACAGTTTAGTAGATTTTAAACAAATAAATAAAATAATAAATAATAAATAAATGGATTATGGATTATGTGGATCATGAAAACATCCACAATTACATTAGACAGGATGAAATATTTACAGGGGATATAAACCACATGTTTCCTGCATAAGCCAACCTCTAAGTGGCAGTGGTTAAGAAGAAACACTCTATGGGCAGGTTATTCCATTATGGGATTTCTTATATCTTCCTCTGAAACATCTGATTTTGGTTGTTCTCAGAGACAGAATACTCAACTAGATGAATCACTGTCCTGATCTGGTATTGGCAAATACTAAGTTCTTATGTCTGATTGGCCACAGCCAGTTGCTGCCACATCACTCCTTGAAGTACCGTCATGAAGATATCATAGAGTAGTGATTTGGTATGAACATGTTAACTCCAACTTGAGAACTAAAGCTGTGTGAAATTACAGTTGCCATTCACTGGAACCTTCTTACTTTTGGTTCATGTAAACTTGAACCCCTTCAGTTTTCCATTTGAAGTTTTGATTTCAAACTCACAAACTGAAACTTGGTCCAACCCCCCAATGTTCATGTGATTTCAACATCACAGGAATAAGCTTTACATGCTTTCAACATGCAATCATAAATAAACTTGTGAGCCTGGGCCTAGAGTCACTCAAAATATTCCACTGAAATCAAGGGGAGTCTTTGCAGTAATTTTAAACCTTTGTACTTTATCACATCTTCCAACGGAGAATCTCAAAGCTTTTCGCAAACATAAATTAACACTTGACACTCATAGGTAAGTATCACACTCATTTAACACAGGAGAAAATTGAGTCAAAGAAGATAATGCCGTGACCTTGCAAGGGGTTGCACACATACACACATACTGGATTGGGACCTAAGTGCTTTGATGGATTGGGACCAGAGTGCTTAGCCTCTTGCAGGATCAAGTGCTAAATGACTTGTGCCCTCAGTCACAAAGCAAGCCCTTGGAACAGAGAATTCAGATTATTCGACTCCCTAAGCTGTCTCAAAGCACCGGGCCATTTCTTATTCTATAAATCAATAAAGGGATGTACAGCGCGATGTTGCCTGTCATATTAATACTTTTAATTGCATCTCTGCCTAGTCTTAGAAGCAGTTTCTCACTTACCTCTTCAACATAAATGAGAGACAGAGTTAAACAAATGAAGTTTTGCAATGCTTCTAAAGAGCATTAAAAGAGAGAGTTGAAATTCCCAGTTGAGTCTAAATATAGCAGCACGTAGATTTTATCATAGTGAATTAGAAGACTTTTTTCTTAATATAGAGCCAAAATGCTATATACAGTGTCATTAGTTTTCTTTTTCTAGTATTTATCTAACAATGTATTATAGCTACTTTTATATTGCACAAAGAAAATAATAGAAAAGATTTTCAGTCCATATTTATACCATTTCAACCTTGAAAGAGTGTACATTTTTTCTTTCGTAAATAATAATGCTTCTGATGATAGCACATTAGGAATACTTTACAAAAATCAATTTAAACACATTTTTTGCAGTATCACAGACATTTTAAAAAATTCACACACATTTAAATAATTTCGTTATTTTATTTTTAAACCTGCTTTAAAAGAAGAAAAACAGATGTAGAAGCCTTATTAGATCATGTATCTCCTATATTATATTTTTAATGTATACCACAACTTCTTGGAGTTTTGGAAAGGCACCCTTTGGTGTGGCATATTTATAAAACTGAAATCTTAATAAATAAATATCCACTTAACATTCTTCACTGCTTTGTCGATTCTGTTTTAAATGACCCAAGCAAAGCTTCAAATACTTTGCTTAGGAGATTATTACACTGTCTAATCATTATAATTATAAAGACTTTCCCCTCAGTGATATTCAGTCAAAATGTTTCATTTTGTCATAGCTAAGGAAAATCTCCTTGGTTCTCACCCTTACTCCCATATCTGCAAAGGATTATAATATGCTCCCTCAGTCTCATCTATATAGTAAGATTCCAGGAATGTGTGTGTATCACTCTGAAGGCTATTATGTCTGTAGCATCAGTGTGAAGATATTGAAACAACTACTACTATGGTTGAGAGCTCATTTTGCTCAGAATTTCACCAGATTCAATCATCACTGAGATTCACGGTTTGCTACCATCCAATCTCAGCCCTTTTGAGCTTAAGAATTACACCTGTGCAGTGTACAGATTCAGTAAGGCATGTATCTATGTCACAAGAAGACCATTGTGATATCAAAGGCAACTCAACTAATCACGAACCTTACTTTACAGCTTATTTACATGCAATAATTTCATGAGTTGTATGAGGGAGACTGCATAGATGGTAGATTACTTGATTACCCATGCACCCAACTGCCACCCACACAAATCAACACAAATCTCCCAGCACAACTCCCACAGACACAGATCAAGACAACCACCCCACAACAACACAACCAGGATAGGCCAGAGGTTCTCAAATTTCTTTTGCTGGGACCTCCTTTGAAAATATTTCAGGCTGTGATGACCCTCACCCCCAAAAACAGACGACCTCCCCATACCATACCACTTACTTCTCACTGCTACTGGAAGCGGCACTGCCTTCAGAGCTGGGCACCCAGCCAGCAGCCCCTGTTCTCCAGCCACCCAGCTCTGAAAAGGCTCAGATTGTCATCCCCGCACATTATTAACCGCCAGAGCCCAGGCTTGCGCAGGGGCCGACAGCTCACAATTCCTCTGTAATAATCTCACAACCCCAATTTGAGAATCCCTGGTTTAGGATATCACCCGGTCCAGTCACCAGTGGCCCTGGGAGAACCAGATGGAATGTTAGTGTCCAAGATTCTGTGGCAGTTGGTATGTGACCGTTGATCAGAGGAGGTGAAAGTAACAGGTACATGGGGTAACAAACAGGTAGTTATGCCTCCAGTCAGGGGCAGCTCTGTGCAAAAACTTTGGGAATCGTACAAACAGCAATGTTGCTTGCTACAACACAGCACAAGGAAACCAGAGCCCACATTTTCAGCTTTTTTACATATATGACTTTATGAATTACATTTGAGTGACAGCATGGGATTTCAGTTACTAGTTTATTTACAGTTATGTATATTCTGTTTCTTTCCAGATTTTCCATATATATATCAATCTCTGCCAGGAGTGGCGCCAGGGTTTTTGGCGCCCTAGAAGGGGGTCCTTCTGCGCCCCCAGTCGTTGGCAGCAATTCTGCGGCGGGGGGGTCCTTCCACGCTTCTGGTCTTTGGGGCACTTCAGCGGCGGGTCCCGGAGCAAACGAAGGACCTGCGGCAGAATTGCCGCCAAAGACCCGGAGCGCGGAAGGACCCCCCCGCCACTGAATTGCTGCCGAGGATGGCAAAATGCCACCCCCCCAAATCCTGGCGCCCTAGGCGACCACCTAGGTCGCCTAAATGGAAGCACCGGCCCTGATCTCTGCAGCCCCTTAATCATTTCTTTGTGTTCTTTTCCAAAGTCCTTCCAATTTTTTGAACCATCATTTTGGTCCTGTCAAGTCCAGAAATACAATTATTTCTTTTTAGATATTACCTGTAGTCTTCCAAATGCCATATCAAAAAGTGTTGTTATAATTTTGTCCACATGTTTGTTTTGGTATCATTAAGTTAGAGAATACCTCCCTTTTAGGGCAATGTTATATCATGTAATTGGATATGTTTCCATTGTGTAATGCATAGTGAGATAATGCCATTTCTTTGCATAGAAAGGGTCTGATCCAAAGCCTATTTAATCAGTGGAAAGAACCCAACTGACTTCTGTAGGGTTTGGATTAGGCCCAAAGAGTTTTAGGCCCTGATCTTACAATATGCTCCAGTCCTTTATACCTGCACATAGTCCTACTGAAGTCAGTGGGATTCTACATGGGTGCACGAGTCCACTGTGTGCATCAAATTGCAAGAACAGGGCCCTACAGAAAGTGATAGAAACCAAGATTCTGGCCTGAGACCTGCTTAACAAGAGTATTGATTATCATATTTTACTTTTAGTGCTTGTCCATTTTAGGACTTGACTAAACAGAGTTAGTGAGCTGCAAGCTGGTGTGTAAATCTATAGTGCTCTAACTGCCATGTGGATCCTATGATCACACACTAGATGTTCTGCAGTTTGCTTTGATCTACTGCAATTTGAACTACAGAACTTTTGAAGTTAGTGAGTGTGGGCATGCTAGTTCACTGTAGATTTATGCCCCAGCTTGCTGTGCACTAACTCTTTGTTTAGACAAGCCCTCAGAAAAAAAATATGGTTACATTTTTTACTCTAATTACACTATACTTGCACTGCAATTACACTGTAGGATAATTACTAATTACTTTTTGATAATTACTACTAAAACTAGGATGTTAACTAACAGTCTAAATATAAAGATAACTCAAATACAACACAGTTACTACACTTGGATTCTAAAACTCCATGTATTAAATATGAACCCAAAAAGATAAGTATATGGTCATATAGTTAAGCTCTGGTTATGTGAATTAGTGATAATTACTTATCAGGAAACATAGCTAAAGCATAACTATATTCTAAATGCTACGTAACTACAATGTAATTACAAGTACTGTATTATAAATCAAAATGAACAATAATTTATCAATCCACCCTTGCACACCCTTCCCTCTCCCAATCACCTGTGCCCTCCTTATTTCAATGGATCCCACAAAAATAGCAGGTGCTCAGGTACTATAGTACTTATATTGACAGAGACACCATTCTGTGTTTACATAAAGGCCATTCCAGGTATCCAATTACAACTTACTGGATCAATACATATACAGTAGAGATATATCCGATCTTAAAGTTTCTCTCTAATTTAATGTATGCCAAATATACATCAAAGAGCAGAATCTGGCTTTCAAATTACTGGCTCATGCTAACGTACTGTAGAGCATATTTGTGAGTGGCAGTATCAACGTAAGCCACTATCTGAGTTTGATTGACTGCCTCCTCTAGGGGAGTATTTAAAAATCAAATCACAGGAAGACTTGCAGAAATAAGAAGCAGAAATCAATTTTGCTGACATACAGCTCCTGGGTTCTTTATTTATGAGTGTCTGAGACTATGCCTTCCTAGGTGTCATTGACCAAGATTTACTCCATAATTTTTATTATTTCCTCATACCTAACAACATTTACAATTGAGCTGACCCAAGCTCACTCTTGTTTTGGTACCTTTCAGGTCTCAGCGGATGAAAAAAGCAAGCAGATAGTAATTTAACATGCAAAGAAAGATCTGTCACGTAAACACAGGAGATCAATTTTGGGTGCCCAAATATTTAAGATGTGCTCAGAAGGAAATCTTTCATGTAAAGGCTACTGGGGACTGGCAGAAGGAATGTCTTATGGCAAAAGCTCAGGACTCAGAACCTATCTTCAATGAGCTTTAGATCAATGATTCATTAACTTCATTGGGTTTGGATCAGGCCCCTTATAATCAGAATTCCTGGCTTTTTCTGTGTGAAACACTGGACAATAATCTAGGGACGCTTTTTCAAAAGTGTCTTCTAACTTGGGCTTCCAAGCTTAACTAAACTTAGGGCCCAGATTTTTAAAGGTGCTGATCACTTACATCTCCAACTGATGTCCATGGGATTGCAGATCTGAAAAGTCAGGCTCTGGGTGGCTCAAGTTGGGCATCCAAATGCTCAGGGATCCAGAAATTAGAGCTCTGTAACTTCTGTGTCTCAGTTTCCCATATGGTATGCAAAAATGGAGATAATAGTTCCTACCATAGGTGCTGACACTGCAGGTGCTCCGGCGCTCAAGCATCAACCAAAAAAAAATCCACAGGGCCAAATTAATCTTTTGTGTGCTCTGGTTCCTGGACTGTGGCCCCGCCTCCTGCTTTGCCCAGAGGCCCCGCCCACATTTGGCCTCTTCCCCCTGAGGCCCCACCTACCACTCTGCCCTGAGTCTTTGCCCCTGCTTGGCCACTTCCCTGCAAGGCCCTGCCCAAGCTCACACAGGGGAGGGGACAGAGAGGTGCACCCACCGGCAAAAACAAACATTAGCACCTGTGGTTCCTACCCATGGGCTAATGGAGCATGCCTTTAAAAGAGACATTGTTCATAGGCCATAGATCTTTAGCCATGACAATTTCTTTGGACTTATGGGAAGGTCTTATGCCTCAGGGTGGACAAACTATGGCCGTGGGCCACATCCAGACTGCCAGCCATTTTAATCCGGCCTTTGAGCTCCTGCTGGGGAGTGGGGTCTGGGGTTTGCTCTGCTCTGGTGCTCCAGCTGGAGAGCAGGGTTGGGATCCTCTCCACACTGCTCCCAGAAGCAGTGGCATGTCCCCCTTCTGGCTCCTATGCATACAGGCAGCCAGGTCCTCCACTCCATATGGTGCTCCCACCCAAAGCACCACCTCCGAAGCTCCCATTGACTGGAAACCACACCCAATGGGAGCTGTAGGGGGCCTGGAGGGGGGACATGCTGCTGCTTCTGGAAGCCGCTTGAGGTAAATGCCGCCCCAAGCCTGCACCCCTGAGCAACCCACTGTGCCCCAACCCCCTACCCCAATCCCCTTCCCACATTCCAAACCCCTCAGTCCCAGCCTCACTCCAGAGCCTGCATCCCCAGCCAAAACCCTCACCCTAGCCCAGGGTCCCTTCCCATACCTTGAACTCCTCATTTCTGGCCCTACCCCAAAGCCCGCACTCCCAGCCAGAGCCCTCACCCCCCTCCTGCACCCCAACCCCAATTTCATGAGCATTCATGACCCGCCATACAAATTTCCATACCCAGATGCGGCCCTCAGGCCAAAAAGTTTGCCCACCCCTGTCTTATGCCCTTTGACCAGAATCAAGCTAACCAAGCCTGAGGTACTAAAGATGCCTCTCTTGGACTTGTTTTGTGAGCTAGTACTTCTATTAATAGGGGCACAAACTGTTAACAGATGAAATGTGCTTGGACTATATAGGCCTCAGACCCCACAGGGCCATAGTCTGATCATTTTTTGACCTGGTCAAACCTGAGTGGCACTGTGTCTCTGTTTGCCAGATTGCAATGCAATTCACTCTAATTTGGAGGGGGGTTGGCTTATAGGATAGGGGTTCAAGCTGCTGGTGAGGGAGGGGTCACCTGAGCGGGAAAGAGGAGAGTCAGAGGTGCATGTGGGCAAATCTATACTCCACCACGCTTCAAGTGGTACTTTGCAGTCCCTGATGGCCTACACAAAATAAACTTTTCCAGACAAGCCAAAGACCTTATGTTTGTGAAGATTTGAATGAAGGGACTCCTGGAACTTTCCATGGTTACCACGTGGCCAGTAGTAAGAAGTGGATGAGGGATAAAAACCATAAAACTTAAAAACAGCCATGAGGGCAAGAAGAGGGCAGGAAGGGTAGCAACATCAAAATTAATCCTATAATTATAACACTACATTAAAGGGAGCTTTAAGGCTTAATTCATCAGTATTTGTATAACACAGAGATCCAGGGATGGAAGATGTAGTAAAGATGTTCTCAAATTGGGGGTCATAACCCCTAAGTGGGTCACGAGGTTATTATGTGGGGAGATCGCAAGCTATCAGCCTCCACCCCAAACCCCGTTTTGCCTCCAGCATTTATAATGGTGTTAAATATATTAAAAAGTGTTTTTAATTTATAAGGAGGGTCGCACTCACAGGCTTTCTGTGTGAAAGGGATCCCCAGTACAAAAGTTTGAGAATCACTGGACTGTAGTATATGTGGATGACTATTGTTCATTATTAAATTCAGGTTTTGTGCATCTGAATACTAAAGGGATCAGTGCCTTAGATGTGTTTGTCATTGTAATAATACATTTGAGGCAAAAATCTGAATAAAAGGGGACTAGTGACTGTTTTAAACTGATATAACACTATTAAAAGTAAAATTAATTCTCTGAACAAGTAGGAAGTTGTTGTAAATATTTTGTAAAACATGATATGACTAGGAACTGCTACTTCTAATGTTAGGTTTTAAAAAGAGGCTCAAAAGGTGCCTGTAAAACAAACATGCATTCACCTGTTTCCATGCACAGAAACTTTCCATTGTGTATAAAAATCAGTTACTTGTGCACTTTACTTCAATCTACAATGTGGATTTTTGCTGGTGTAACCATTGCAACTCATTTTGAAAGTCTGGCCTCCTCCTAGACCTCAAACAACTGCCAAACCCTGAAATTCTTACTCATGCAAAATGCTTGCCGTAAAAGAGTAAGGGCTTTAGTCGATAAAAGTGTGTGGTTTTGTATGTGTTTTAATAAAAATGAAGAGTTATGAAAATAAAGCTATTGGGTTTCTACATCCTCCTCTGACTGCCAAAAGGTTTCAATCAGATTTGCAACTATGAAAATCTTTAAAATAATTTATGATTGATAACATCATTAAAGGCATATCTAGTGTATTAGAGGGTGACAGTACTAAATGGTCTGATCCCTACCCATCACCTAGGTTTAGCAAAGTAGGGGGAGGGCAGCTGGAGGAGGACCAAATGAATGGCCTATCATTCAGTTTCTCTTTAAAATATTTGTGTTTATGAAATGTACGAAGCTTTCCAAAAGTTGTTTAGTTTCACATTTTAAATGTTCAATGTTTTAACAGGAAAAAAATCTATTTGAACTGTTGGGTAATATAAAGAAAAATAAACATCAGTAATAGAAGCATTCATTTGGAGTTCATTTGAGCAACATATTGCACGCAGCTGTCTGAAGAGAGAAGAAAAAAAAAAGCTGAATCAAAAGTAAGGCACTGCTCTCTTTAACCACGCCAGTGATTATGGAAGCTTAAATCAATTAGTGTTACAACTTGTCAACATTTTGCATCTGGGAGTATATGAAATGATTTCTTATATATTTGCAGTTCCCCTCCTGTTTTAGGTTCAGAGACAGATTTAGCCAACCTCATCCCCAGTTTACACATTCATCCCAAAAGTGCAGGATAGGAGGCATCAGTTAGGTTTTTCTTTCTAACTGAATTTTTAAAAAATTAAACTATATAGTAACATTTGATAGACATGGCTGGTCTGTTAAATATGTGTATAAAGAGATTTCATTTAATTTAATAAAATCACTAGAAATTACATGTGTTGTAATGATGGTCACTCTGTAATATGGTAACATCCTGCTAAACAGAAAGATCTGATGACTATATTCTGACGTAGCTAATTGTTGCAATGATTGGTTTGTTTCTGATATTTACATGGCAAGAATTTGTAAACTTGTTAAAAAAAACAAAGTTTAAAAAAAATCAAATGATCCTTGACAGCAAAGGGAGGGCACTGAAGTGCTGAATGTGAAAAGTGCTGAACTGCCATTTTAAAGTTTTATATACATTACCTAACTGAAACTGCAGCAGATCATCATTTGGGTTGGAATCAGGCCAGTACATTGGGGCTAGCATCCCAACTTTTATGAAATGGGCCATTAGCTCCTAAATGACCACAAGAAGTTAGGTTCTTGGTTTTATGCCCTGCCCCAAAATGCATTTAGAGAGAGACATGACTTCTTTTGCTGTCCTGTTTCCAACCCAGGTAATAACATTCTGAAATGTCAATTCACTTCCTGTCCCAAAGTGTTGTGCAGTAAGACAGTGTATTGTTACAGATGGCTGCAGTGTAATAGGGGTGGAAGTAACCCCTGTAAAACCACTAATCCCTTATTCACATCCAAAGGTTGTTATGAGATTTAATTAAATTTTGCAAAACATTCAAATGAAAGATGCTTTAGGAGTACTATTTTTAACAATAACAGGATCATCAAGCTCACATTGTTCGCACATCAAGTTCACACTTAGGCTCAAATCCTTCAAGGTGTATCTGGTGTGGAGATCAGGAGGTCACTTAATCTTTGTGTGCCTCAGTTCCCTATCTATTAAAATGTAGAAAATAATACTTCCTTTCCTTACTGGGATGTCATGAGTATAAATCCATTAAGTATTTGTGAAGTGCTTGGATAGTACAGCAAGTAACACCATACAGAAGACTATAACTAAAATAAATGTATAAATTAACATATTAAAATAAAAAATATTGTCTATATTATTTGTGTCTTGTTTGGTGGTGGTGAACTCCTGTATGAAACCTACTTAAGAAGGCTTATTGCCTAGAGATGTTATAAGGAAAAAAACTGCTCTATGAAATATAAACTAATCTTAACATGTTAAGGTGAATGCAATCTGGAAAACAGAAAGTGTTTTTGTAATAAAGCAACCCTAACTCCTGTTAAAAAGGGGAATGTTACAAATGATAGCTAGGGGTGGAGGCGGTGTCCAGAGAGATATGAATAACACGTTTATTAAGCTATGCAAAGGGCAAAATTAATTCCTGATACAATTCTGTTTTTATACCAGGAATAAACTTGACTCATGATAATTTCCCCAAATGTAGATTCAGTTTAGTTTGATTTGTACTAAGACAGTAATTTCAATTTTTGGGGGGAAAAAAAGACAACTGAATGATATGTTCATAATTCTGCCTCCAGGAGAAGAACAATGCAATTTTGGAAGTTTTTAAATGCAACTATCAATCCAAATAATGTTCCTCCATGTATAACCTGTACACATTGTTTTCTTTCCTTATTTTTTCATATGCAGATTAGTGATTGGGAAACAGACGACTTGGTACAGAGAAACATCAGCTTATCTGTGAGCCACTCTGGCCAAGAAATCTTGCAAAACAAGGCTCTCTCATCTTCCAGTTTCAAATAGACAAAGCATTCTCCTCCACTTTCTGTTCTGAACTGTTGAATAGTTTTGGAATGGTTAGCTGTGGATTAGCAGTGAGAATTGTCCTTACCAAGGTTTTTAGTCATTTTTCCTGGTTGAATCTCAGGTCTATACCCCATTCTTATCCTCCTGGAACTATGCTGCTTTTAACAATGCTCGTCACATCTTCCTGCTTGGCTATTGTAACTGTCCTCCTCCTGGTGCTTCTCCTCTCTCTGATCATTTCTACTGCATCTGAATAGGTAGGTCCTCCTTCTCCACTCTCCATGGTGGTCCCTTTGGGCTCCATTTTTGACCCTCTCCTCTCACTTTACTCCCTTTCTTTAGGTACACACATCCATTCACACAATTTCAACCATCATCTTCATGCTGGTGATTGTCAAATCTGCCTTTTTACTCTTGACTCCTCCTCTTCCATCCAGTCCTGCATCTCAGCCTGAGATCTTCTCCCGTGTATCTTGTCAATTTAACACGGCCAAAACTGAACACCTGAACTTTTCTCTAAAATAGTGTCAGCTCACTGTATTCTCTACAGCACCCTTTTTCTCACTGAAGCCCAAAGCCTAGAAGTCATTTTTGACTCCACAGAAAAAAGCAGAATCCATGTCTAGTGAAGATGAAGCATAGAGCTGAGTATCATCCATACAGTGGTGGCAATGCTTCAACCCAGTACATCTCACAGTCTCTCCCAGCAGCCTCAAATTCCTATGGAGCAGGATACATGACCAGACTAAGTAAGCAGTGCCCTATAGTTGAAGGTCCCTGAGGAGATAGGGAAATTGCTCAGCACCACTATCTGGAATTTTTCAGTTGCAAGATCTGGACTACAATAGCACTACCTCATTCACCCCCAGCAGGGCACTGTAAGTGAGTCCTCAAACCTCTTTGTCAGTGCCATGAAAGATTGCTATGAGATATAAAATCAGCACAAAGAACAGACTAACACAGCTGCTACTCTGAAAAAAAATCAGCACAGACATCTTCCCAGAACACCATCACTAGGAGCTGACCATACTTTCTTCCTGCCATTCATACAACACTCCAGTGAGGTAGGTAGATAAATATTATTAACCCAATTTTATAGATTGGAAACCACAGAGCAAAACAGTGACAGAGCCAGGATTAGACTGAAAAGCAAGAAAATCACTCTCTCTCTCTTCCCTGCTAGATTCAAGTCATTCTCCATTTATCATTCTGGCTGCTACTCAGAATTCAGACATTATGGTAGAAAGTAACAACAAATTCTAAAGTCTCCACAACAGCGGCAGTATAGAAATACAAACTTCCTCACACTCATGTTGCAACCTTAGTCTGAAATGGAAGAAGCCTTACTTCACCAGTGCTTCCTCACCACATGCTTAAATCACTGAAATCATGGCAAGAGCTCATGCAAAGATAGCAGTGTCTAGGCACCAGTGTGATGGTATATAACTGCTTTATCCACCTAGCTACCAGCAGAGTGATCCATTAGACAATACAATTCCCCAAAGAAATCAGCAACTCTTCTAATCAAAATATAGCAATAAATTAAGTGCTAAATTCTACCCATACAGGCCCATTATCTTTCAGAATATGATTCTAGGGACCTAATTTAGCAAAGCATTTAAGTTCACACTTAAGTCTATCCCTTCAGCAAAACACAATCTGGTGCTTAACTAAGTCCCACTGCTGATTATGGGCATTAAGAACATGTCTAGTTGCTTTGCTGAACTGGGCCTGAGATCATATTCTGAATAAGTAGTTTTTAAGGGATAAATCCCACCTACTGAAGCTCATGCCAACATCTCCTATAGACGTTACTGGAGCACTCTGCATATCAAAAAACAGAATTTAATCTTAAAATTTATATTTACTATGGATGATTTATATCTACTATGGCTATTAGGCATCAATTGAAAGGATGATCAATTATTTCAGGGCCTTGGCTAGAGGAAAAAGAGCAACTGAAAATGACACGATGGCTAAAACTATGAACGACATGAAATAAAATTAATTTATCAATAAATCAATGGGGGGAAATAAAACTGAAAATAACATCTGGACAAGTGAGCTAATTGCTTTGAAGAAATAAGAGCAGTACTTCATATATGGAAGCAGAAAGCATATTTCATTACTGGTTTTAAATTAAGAATAAAGAAAGCTTATTGCAAGAGCCTAAACATTACTCTTGTATCTACTGAACAGAATTTAGAATAATAATATTCAGAAAGAACTACTGCTATTTCAAGTGATTGCAATACTAAAAGCAGTTATTTTTAGCAATACAAGGATCTCATCATAGTTTGAATTCCCCACGGTGTCATTTCACATTATATTTGAGAAATTCCTTAATAAAAAAGTGTCAAATAGAGAGTGAGTTGAACTCCTCAGAGAACAGGTTTGGATATTTTCCAGTATAAATTTGTAGCCAAGAAATCTCATCCAAAAAAAAAGTTCACTTCATTAGAAAGAAAGAGAAAATGTTTAAATATGAACACAGTAGAAAACACTTAACCCATCAACCTCATCTTGTCTAATTAATTGAGAAAACTTCATCTTTGGCTGCATCTGAAGAAGACTGTAATCATTTTTCTACACCGACTATATTACAAAGACATGCAGTGGAGGCTTAGAAAGGAATGTGAACCTTGACAAGTAGGGATGGTTCAAAATTTTGCAGGGCCCTGTATGAAGCAAGAGATGTGGGGGTTATGATGTAGCTTTCTTCTCAACTGTGACTGGATTATATTCTCTGGTCAGTGGAGTTCTAGAAAAGTCAAGTATAATCCCAGGAGTGCTACTTAGTCACATGTGTAGCTTAGGGAATCACTGTTGATAAGTCTCTCATTAAAAATTGTAGAGCAAATGAACTACAATAGGGTGACCTCTGCCTTGTATCCAAGCATACAACTTCCAGTGATGTCAATGAAACTCTTATGGAAGGGTCCTATTGAATAAATACAGAAAGAAGAGGCCATGTTTAAACCAACCTCTGGAATTTTATAGTAGCAATATAACTGTATTAAATCCCACAGGATGGTTTACTAATTCTGTAGAACTGAAATCATTGCATGTTGAATTCTATAGGATTTAGAATCCTGTTTCGTTTCTATAGAGTCTTATTTATTTCATTCTGATCAAGTACTATTGGCTTTTCCAGAAGAGACATGGAGATATGTATAAAAGACATGATATAGTCCCAAACTGGCTATCCTTTGGCTTTGAGATTTGCTGGAAATATCACTTGTACATAAAGCTGAAAAAATATCAGTAAAACAGTTCATTAACTAGTGAGAAACTATTCTGTACCATTTTAATAAAATATTACTCGTTTTTCCTGTTAACCACAAAAACAAGAGGTGGTTTTTGAAAGGAAGCGATGTATGTGTGGAGGAAAAGGGACACACAGCAACTCTTATTTATTCCAGGGTTGAATTTCTCCATTAGAAAAGAAAGGAAAAATCTCTTTTCTTTGGCAGCAAATAGCCAAAGTTCGCCCTGGCCAAAATTTCCAAAAAGTGATGGAAACCTTAGTTTCACTTAGGCAAATGCAGAGTTTGTTGTAGCTCAGATTGTCTGGGATTTAAGTGTCCATGAATTCAGCTACTAATATTAAGACAGCCAACAATGTCACTCAATAGTTAAAGGCATGCATATTCATCTCAGCTTACAGGAAGTTATGCATACATCTACCCTGTATATAAAAAGACAAGAATGTTCCCCTTTTGATGACTGATGTCCAGTTTCTAAGGGACACAAGCATTTCCCAAAAAGTGTCATCCATTACTAGGTTAAAGTATGATTGTACGGAATGGCAAGGGTCTTGCATTGCCACTGTCTGGACTGAAGACTTCCATCTTGAGGGCTCACTATTGGGCACATTTCAACGTCGGTAAATTAGTTTAAAATTTTAAAAGGGGGAAAGGGGAGACTGTTCCCCTAATTTCCTTTTCATTGTGAGAATATAAGATCAGTTATTTTATTGCCACATGCCAGTAATCATCCACCAACCCCAACTTTTCAATATGCATTCCGAGGAACATATCCTAGCCTAGCTATGTGGCCCCAAAAGGATGAAGACTTAATCTTAGACCAGTGTCCTAAATATCTACCCGAGGAGCCCACATAGTATCATTCCCTCTCCTCCTTAGTTCACTGAATCTCCTCCGTGCAGTCAGCTTTGCAGAGGCTTTTGATTGGGATGAAGAGTGCCAGTTCACAAAGTGGAGCATGATCGGGGGGACAGCCACTGAACATGACAAATCTTCAGAAGACTCTTGGTAAATCTTGATAAATATTTGAAGAATATGTTGGGGAGGACCATGCCCTCTTGTAGGAGGCGTGAAGCTACTCTAGGAAATTCCATGAGTTTCAGTATAGTGTTCTATATCTTTGTGGGTCATGCCCTCCAAAACATGTGGCTGACCTAAAGTCAATGGAGAAAACCATCAGAAATTTGAGCATCTGCACAGTCAGCAGAGTTCTGTTCTGTTCTCTGAAGACCCTCCAGATGAGGGTTTTGGCTTATGCAAGGGTGACCCATGATCACAGGGCAAGATAACAGTAACTGTATGGATTGCTGGAGACCTGCAGGAAAACCCCACAGATCTAGTGAATGTGTGTTTATCAGTTCATACCCCTTGCCTTCTGTTTGTTAGCACATCACACATAGCCATCACTCCAAAATTGAGCTGAAAATAAAACTGGTCGAATACAGTAAAACAAACAAAACAAAACAAAACAAAAAGCAGTAACCACACACACATTTCACAGATATTCATTTGAATACCAAATGACTGTGCTATTTGAACATGGTTTGTGCCCCGTTTTATCAGATATTCATGAACATGAGTATGAATAGTTTTTTTTTTAAATGACTGTTCTTTATAGACGAAACACCCATGTTCTCATATAATTATTAATTTGACCATCTCTATTTGAAACACATTAATCCAGGAGGGTATGATCTGGCCCAGAAAGCTTTAATCTAAATTTACTGACAGACTTTTAGAATACTGTGAGGAATGGAGGGAAAGTCTAGTGCTATATTTATACATTAATCTGTTCAGAGCCTTTTACATTTCTGTTTGTTTTTATGACAGACTAAATTTGGAAGCTTAAGTCAAAAAGCTGTTAATAGGCTGGATGTACAACCCATCTGAACAAACATCATTCCAGTGTGAAAATGAACAATGTGGGAAATATATGAGCTGCAAGATTAAGGAACACCTGCCCAAAAATTCTAGTTGTTCCACAGCCTCACTGAGTGCAGATTGACATTACTGAACGATATTATTTGTTATTCGTTAACTGATCTCCCATTTTTCACTATGTAAACAGTAAACAGCATTAACCAGACTAAAATGTCAGCTGTGCCAGTCAGTGCCTACTACCAACCATATGATTTTACACATACTACCCCACAATGATGTTTGGTCTGTGTCAGAACATTGGTCACTGCAATTTGTGCCTGGGATTTTAGAGCAACTCAGTCTATTGCAGATTGTACATGTATGTGCACGTGTACTTGTACATGCACAGCTGAATGGAAGGCAGGAACCATGGACACTAGGATTCAGCACAAAGACCTATCATGAAGATAGGGATAGGGGACTTGCAGTAGCAGCTATAAATGGATGTAATGGAACTAAATGTAATATGTACACATCTTTAATTTACAGAATGTGGGAATATACATCTTCATTCCCAAACCTGTTCAAAAATCAGAAATGGGTATGAACTAAAAATCTTGGATCCCAACACCCCTGAACCTTGGGTGTTTGAAATCCAGATGTGAATCTGCATGCACATATGGCAGCTTGTGCCCATCTCTAACTTAAACACTTGTAATATAGTTATAATTGTATCATTGCACTGTTCTACTTCCCAGGAATCCTGTACTCTCACCAGACTTGTAGCTTTGACAGGCAAGAACTGGATTAGTCCCTGGCCAAGTGTCTACCAATAATAGTATTCCTTAACTATTATTAAATCTTCTAGTCCCCTAGGAGTTTCATTTTTTTTTTAAATCACATGAAAGGCCAGTCATGTGGTCCTGCTAATGTACACCACTTACTGATACCCTGCTACTGCATTGAAAACAATGAGCCAGACTTTAAAACATATGACATTGGGTTGCCTAGTGCTGGAATGGTAGGAGTTGGAGGCAATAGAGAGAGTTCTCTAAAAAAACGGAAGGGAAAAGAAGACAGGTACATTTTCTGAAGAAAAAAATAACATTCAGCCTAAGTGTGGCAGTGGCTTTTTTAATATATTTTAGGGATGGACAAATTAGATTTGAATGGACTGAGGGCTAGGAGAAGCAAAGTTTGTAATTCTCAGGCTCAGTGAACATATTAAGGCCCTAATCCAAAGCCCATTGGACTCAATGGAAAGATTCCAGTTTATTTCAGTGGGGTTTGGATCAGGTCTTAACTGATAATATATGCCTGACTACAGAATTCAGAGAGAAGATACGGCTTGCAAACCACAGCTTAACAGGTAAAATGCACAAACTGAGTGACTCATCTTCACCACATTAATTACTTACCAAGACAGTTGTGACCGTCATGGGCCAACATGAACCCATCATAGCACGTGCACCTGTAGTTCCCTGGAATGTTGATGCACTCATGGACACAACCCCCATTGTAGAAGTCATTTTCACACTCATCAATATCTAAAACACAGGGGGGAAAAGCAATTTTCATTAAAAGATTTTACCAAGAATTCTGTTGATCATGGATTATGGGTGTCAGCATACAGAAATATTCACCCTGCTAAATATGTAACATTGAATAAACATATATGAATATTATATCACACATTTATATTACACCGTTTTCCTCAACAGAGATCTCAGAGTGCATTATGGAATGTATATGTAAGTGATCAGCTAGGACTGAATTTCAGCCACCTTGTGGGTGCAACGTAGCAGCCATTCTGTTTCATGAGAATGCTTTTTAGGAGGGGCTTGAGGAATGACTATATTCCCCTCAGAAATTGAAACAGCACAGGAATGAATTTAGGTGGGCAATCTGGAATTTGTCCAGCAAGGATACTTTATGAATCATTCATAAATATTACACTAACTCACAGTACTATTTTATGGCATTGATTCAATATTAAGGGCCCTGTCTACCAAAACTGGGGTTGAGATTCCACGTAAACTGAAACCATTTTGAAGTGCTCTGTTATTTTCAATGTATAGTGAGAAGGGGGGATGGTCCTGGGGTCAAATCACTGTACTGGGACTCAGAGGATGGGGTTGCCGTTTCTGGCTCTGCCACAGACTTCCTGCATGACCTTGGGCAAGTCATTTAATCTCTGTGCCTCAGTTCCTCTTCTCTAAATTGGGTGTAATAGTACTTCTTTTCCCCTATCCTTTTTCTGTCTTGTACATTTTGACTCTAAGCTATTTGAATAGCATCTTTCTGTTACTGTATGTGTGTACACTGCTTAGGTCCATAAGCCCTACTTTGGTTAGAGATTCTAGGTGTTATTTATTTGTATTACATTAATAATAAAGCTAATGTGGTTCCATAGACACCTAGACTAGAAAAATTAACAGAGAGAACAGATCTTTTTTGCCTTCTTCTCTCAAGGAGTACAAGTGACACTATTGAATTCTACCAACAGGTTAGAGGACTATTACACTTTCATGTACAAAAAGAACTATATAAAATTAGTACTGGAGCCATAAATTCTACCCATTTTGCAGGTAGGGAGTCTTTTTCAGGGACTCACTGTTATTCAATGGAATTCACCATGCTGGATGACAGAAATTTATATCTCCAGAACTGTAGGTAAAACACCAAGGGAGAAAGATCGATGAATTTAAACCATTTTCTGAAAACTAAACAAAGGCAACAAAGTACAGAAATCGGGCTCATTTTGGTCTCTGACTGTGCTTTGAGAAATGTCAACAGATCAGCAAAGAGAGTCATAATCATTATAACCACTCCATCCTGTGTCCCCAAATAGCTGGTCGATGCACTTGGAATAAACAGTGCCCAGGAAGTTTATTCACAAACACAAGTCCTAAGCAACTGCAGTGCCCAAGAAGGGTATTAACTGTGATTAGGTAGAGCAATGATTCTTTAGCGAGTGGAATATACCAGGAACTCGAACTAGGAGCATGGTCAGTTATATTAAACCTGTATATTTTTCATTTTATTCAAATTGCTCCCTGTGTATAGCTTCATTTATCTTCTCTTAGGTCAACTCTTATTCCACATATAAGGCCAATATTTGGCTTTTTTCTGTGATAACTATAGAGTTAGTCCAGTCTATTGATTCTCGAATTTCAGCCACCCTTAGCTTGTCAGGCTTGATAACATTGTGACCAATGAACCCAACCACACAAAGTGAAACAAGTGAAACAGAGATATGTTTTAACCCAGTGGTTCTCAACCTTTCCAGACTACTGTACCCCTTTCAGGAGTCTGATTTGTCTTGCGTACACCAGGTTTCACCTCACTTAAAAAATACTTGCTTACAAAAATCAGACATAACAATACAAAAGTGTCATAGCACACTAATACTGAAAAATTGCTTACTTTCTCATTTTTACAATATATTCCAATCAATTTATTTTATAATTATATGGTACTTACTTTTCAGTATGATACTTGAGCCTGTTTTTCACTAGTGAGCCTTATCTGAAGCCCAAGCCCCACTGCCTGGGGCTGAAGCATGTAACTTAGCATTTTGAGACCCCCAGGTTGAGAAACACTGATATAGATGAGTTGAGTATCCCCTGGAAGACCTCTTCATATCCTGAGGGGTAACCGTACCTCTGGTTAAGAACTTCAATCCATCCATAAGTTGTTGAGCTAGATGCAGGAATTACTGGACGACCAGCATAGCCTCTTTTATCAGGAGATCAGACTAAAAGATCATAAACAGACCTTCTGGGCTTAAAAATCTATGGATCTATGAATAAGCCTTTTACTTGGTTTCATGTCAAGACAAAAAAATCACTCACTGGCACCTAAGGGGAGATTTGAAGGGCTGCACAAAAAAATGGATCCTAGTTATCTCAAGAAGCTTGAGAACTCAGACAAACTTTTAAAGAAAATTTGCACTTTGAATGAACCACGCAAGTTTGGCATGGGTTTGGATTTCTTAACAAAAATATTTGTGAAGCCCGTTTCTGAATTCATATATGTCCCTATGATAGAGACGTTGTATTTTACTTGCAACACAAAACCTATCTAGCCACATTAGAGAGCAAAACCAGTAACGCTGCTTCCGTGCAAATACATCATCATATTAAGGGCCTGTTTTGTAGGTTTAGTGATAAGTATATTGCTAGTGACCAGTGAGGTTGCATAGGAGATAACTGAATAAAAATGGCAGGCTGTGGGCTCCTCTTCTGGAATCTCTGTTACATTAGTGTTTATTCTGAAGTAATACCATTGATTTCAGTGGAATTATACCAGCATAACTGAGATCAGAAGCTGGCCCAACATTTTCATATTGTAGCTATTACTTTCCAACCATTGACCCTACAAGACACCACCTCAGAGAAGCACAAAGCTACTGAGTTCCAATGTCTGATTACCCAAAACCTACATGAGAACCTCTTTGGTCAAAGAAGTCAGGCTGGAAATCTCATTTGAATAGACTTGCTCGATTTTCACTGCTTCCTCATTTTGGCCAGAGTGGAAATACCAGGAGAAAAAAAAAGGTTTTTCTTTTTGTTTTTCCAGTTCCAGCCTTGGTTAAAGCCATGAAACACAGAGACACACAAAAATGGAAACAAAACCAAAGCCAAAAATCCCAAAGTGATGGGAAATTTTCTGAATCTCAGTGAAGGCACTAGGACTACATTGTCATTGCACTGAACTTCATTCTAGCTAGCTAGCCAGCTATAAGCAAGTGGCTTTCCCACCATGCTTTTTACACAGTTCACACTCTGGAACTGATCCAAATGCTCCCACTTCCCCCACATTCCCACTGAAATCTGCCCTTATCATTAAGTTAAATAAGGGTTCAGGGAAGATCTGTCCACAATGCTAACTTGCACTTGCTCTAAAAATATAAAATTCTAATACAGGAGAAACTATTCATTACAATATTCATGTTTGTAATCTATTGATTTTTGGTATAGTCAAAACAGTAGTGAACTGAAATCAATATTTAGTAAAACCAAATTAAGAAACCAGACTAAAAAGATATGTGAAGTTGTTGAGCAAACTATGGGTATTTTAGGAGCTGTGACTTTATCCTAAAAGTACAAGAGCCCGTTTTGCCCCTTATGCTGAAATACCACCTCTAAAATAATTTTGATATCCACATGCTACAATTCAGAAACTTGAAGTGTATCTTAGGTATTTGGGAAAGTTCCAGAATTCTGTACATCGCTGTATACATTGTGTTAATTTATCAAAATGGGCAAATATGAATTACTAACCTCTGATGAAATGGAAGCTATTCTTAAAATTTTGTGTTAGCAAGGTTGACTATAATTCAACTCAGAGGTGGAATCTGTAGCTTTGACTACGCTAGGGAAATATTTAGAAAGTTTCCCATTGTTGCTAACACCAGTTCAGCTACACAGAAACTCCACTGTTGACAGCCCCAACATAGACAAAAGACAGCATCAATTGGATTTGCTCTGTTACCAGGTTTAACTTGACATGGTATTAAATATGGCACCATCCACAGTAGCCTAGTGTAACACTTTCAAAAGTACCTAAGGGTATGTCTACACTGCAACATAAACCCAGGCTCACACTCAGGATTGAGTCCAACCCTCCTTTCTGTCTATACACAAATCTCTCAGACTCATGCTTGGACCCAGGATCCTAGCACCCTGTGAGAGTGAAGATTCAAGCTTGAGTCAAGCTGGGATCCTGGGCTTAAGTCTTATTGTTTTACAGTGTAGATGCAGCATCCTCACACTCATGTCTTGGACATTCACCAAAAGTAACCCACAACCCCATAGGCCAACTTCCTTTGCCCTCTCTATCCCAAGAATTGCCAAATGACTCCATGGAAATGGAAGCAACCTCTCTTGTTGTAGTGCAGCAGCTCATTGAATTAGCAGTTAACCTTTCCCTTTTATTCTGACCACTGAGCTGCAAACACACCTTTGTAGAACATTGTGCGTTTGCAATGGACACTGACCGGAAGTAGTCCTTTGAAAAGTGTGCTGCTTCATGGTCACAGGAGAACAGCCAGATTTTGTTTAATCTCTGGTGTGAGGCCAGAATTAAAACAGTGGATTTTAGTAAGAGTATTAGGAATAAGCATGCATACCAGTGAAGAGTCTTACAGAGTTGGAAATTTACTGGACCCAGTGATCAGTTGAGGGAGTGGATTAAGTGGCTCAAGACCAAATACTGGAAAAACAGGGACCAGAACCACATCTCAGGCAACTTGCTGATATCATGCCCATTTTATGAGGCATTTGACTTGGTGCTGGGTACTGCCCCAAGCATAGAGTGAACAGCAGCGCACAACGACTTGGTCAGCCAGGATGGTACCCATTTGCCCCCAAATCCAGCATGGGGACTGATGGGAACCAGCAGCAGGCACCGAGAGCACCCACTGAAGCGGAGAGCTTTGCCGCAAAAGCAGCTGTAGGACATCCCGGACCATACTTGGAGGAGCTTTTTGATGCCCTACCCCTGCACCGAGGAATAGCCTGCCGCAGAACTAGCAACAGAGATGGAAGGGACAGAAGCTGCCCTGGAGCCTGGTAGGTTTCTGGCTCCATTTTAATATTTCTATGCTCCCACACTGGGCTATGTGAGACAATAACCCTCTGTGCCTTGTCCTGTTCCAGACCCCTAGACCTCTACTGGCTGAAGTTCCTCCCCAGCTCACCCACATGGCAGCAGAAGCCTGGACCAATGTTCCTTCACAGTCCGTTCCAAGGGGAAGCATTGCCATGGGGAACTTATGGTTGAAATTCTGGAGAAGGCCAACAAGCAGGTCGAGTATCAAAGGCAGAGGGACTTATGGGTAGAGGAAAGGCATGGTGAGAGGCAAGGCTCAGGCTGGCTGCTTGAGGACAGAGATTCAGCAGGGGAGCAGGCACTTGCTTCACGGTTCTTGGAACAGGAATGGCAGCTAAGGGAAGAGGACAGAGGGCAGCAGAAAGAACTTGGGGTGGGGGAGCTGCTACCACCAATGACTGCAAACGTACTAACTCCTGCTGCACCCACACCAAGCTCTGAGTACCCTTTGTGGTATCCTGTGATGCAGTTCAGAAACATCTTGGACAACTCCATGACTGGGTGGCCCATGCAATCAGGGCCTATGAGTGGCTGGCAAGGCCATTGTGCCCCATGCAGTCCTCCATTTTGACCCCCTCCACTGTGGATGCCTCCACTCCATCCCACAGTGCCAAGTGCACAGAAAACATGGAAGGAAGGGAAAAGAGAACAGGGGATCAGGGGACATGCAACACTAGGGGGTTTCTGTCTTGTACATGGTTTCACTGTTTGCTCTCATTCGTGTGCTTTTTTAAGGGTTTGTTGTTACTGGTGTGTTGGTATGGTACTGCGGCTGGCCTGCCTGGCAATGAGTGAATATCATACTCTTCTAATATGCATTTATACATAAAGCATTTTAATCAAGAAAGTTTATTGCTATCACTGCATCACATCATACAATGCGCATATTTCACATAATAAAGGTAAACATACGATCAGGGACAACTGGTAATTAGTATGCAAACACCATTCCTCAATGCAGTTAGCTACATTAATCCATACTTTCATCACTTACTTATATCAATCCATACTATCACCCAACCACCCCTTCCGTATTTGATAAGTGGTCAGGTCTTTCATAAATACATTGCACATCAATCAACTCCCCTCCTCAAGCAGTCAAATCTCTCCTCCCCCACAATCACATTCATAAAAGTACTCTTCCATTGGGTCATGCTAGTCCATAGTGTGGGAACACAAAGCATCCCTGACTTCTTTTGCCCAGTTACATCCAGCTCCAGCTGTGGTAGGTGCACTTTCTGGTTAAGTGTACCAGTTCAGCAGTCCCTCACTATCATAGGTCCCTTTGGGGGAAATGGCTCACCTCTGGCTTCACAAAGACTGTGAAGAGCACAGCAAGCCCTAGTATTGTGCACAGCATTGATGACACTGGAATCCAAATGGGTTTGTAGACCTCTCCCATGCAGGGGTGGTGGAACAAGTTTTATAGTGGGGGTGCTGAGAGCCATTGAACTAAACTGCAAACCCTGTATATGATGGAAACCATTTCAAGCCCAGGCACAGGTGATGCTGCAGCACCCCCATAGTGCTAGCACCAATGCTTCAATGGGATTTCAATCTGCCAAATGCACATTCAGCAACCATGCTATACATGCTGAGAGTGTAATTAGACATTCCTTTGCCAGGGCCTCTGATATCAGGGTATGGTCTCATAAGCCAAGGCAAAAGGAGGTGTGTTAGGTTCCCCCCGAATAATGGTGAGGACAGTAACTCCATTTATGACAATGTCATTTGATGGGAATAGTGTCCCAGCCTCTCTGTGAAAGACTGCCACTCTGTGAAAAATTCTGGCATCATGAACTATTCCATTGCAATCCATGCTGACATTCATAAATCAGCCTCTCTGGTCCATGAGAGCCTGCATAACAATGGGGAAGTGCTCTTTGCAATTTATATACCCATGTGATCATTGAGGGAGGCAAACTATAGACATGAGTACCATCAATAGCACCCCCACAGTTAGGAAACCCCATTCTCTCAAAGCCAGCAATTACTTCAAGAATATAATTTATGCTAGCCACTTTGGGGTAAAACCACACACCTGATTGCCTCAGAAACCTCTGCCACCACTTTAGCCACAGTCAACTTTCCAATGCCAAACCGCTTGTCAACGGACATGTAGCAGTCAGGGGTGGTCAGCTTCCAGATGGTTATAGCCACCCACTTCTGGACTGGCTAGGCTGCCTTCATGTGTGTGTCTTTACATTGGAGGGTTGGGACAAGCCGCCCACCAAGCTCCTGAAATGTAGCTTTCTTCAAGAGAAGTTTCTGGACTCCCTGCTGGTCACCTCAAGTCTGCATGATGATGTGGTTCCAGCAGTCTGTGCTTATGGCCCTGCTCCAGAAGCACCGGTCTATGTAGAGGGCATCCATGGCTCCAATGAGTGTCATGAGCAGCATCAGCAAGTTCAAGCTTGCTCTGACTGTGTTCTTTTCCTCATGCTCCGTCATTAGCTCCGCCAGGTGCCTTCAGTTTGTCAGAAAATTCTACTGAAATGTCTACCAGTGTCTCACAGAAGCTCTGCCCATTTCCTGGCATGGGTGTGGAAGTGCAAGCAAGAAAAGTTCTTCAAATGGCACCTGCTCTATATTGCTGACTCCGGTTGCTGGGAGCACACAGACTAAAATGACTGCTTGGCTGGCTGCGGTGGCAGGCTGTTCAAACTTCCTGTAACATGCAGGGTAGACAGCCAAGTTTTCCTACAATGCATCATGATCAAAGGGCTAGAGTGGCAACATTTCTGGAAGATGCCAGAAAGTCTGGTGTATGGTAGTTGGACTCAAGTCTGTGTACTGCAGTGTGGATGTCAGAGCAATGAGTTTGAAATCAGATTAGAAAATTTTTAATCTGTGGTTGACAATCAGCATAGCTGTTCTAGCTCTGGGTTGTCTAACACAGAGTTCGCTCACTAGAGGCACACTAACTCTGGGCTTACACTGCAGTGAATGACTTAGAAGCCTAAATTCAATTTTCAAAAGTGACGTTGGCACTTAGGAGCCTAAATCTCACACAGACAGTTATGCATCGAACTGGCCATGTTCAGATCCAAAAAAACAAAAACAAAAACACCCCACATCAAGTATTTTGTGTACATAAAATAGGCATATACAAAAGTAAGTCTTTCCAATTACAGTGACTTAGACTGAAAAGCTGGCTCTGACTATAAGGCACCTTTTCCTGTGCTGCCAAGCTCGAAAGGGACAACCACTACTCTATAGCAGAGAAAAAAAAAAATCAGATTCACTTTGCTAATGTGTTCACGAGAGATATTTTTAGCTCTTAAAGCAGTTTGAATCCGGATTTTATCTGAGGCAAAAACACCATTTATACCCTTGATGAAATTCTGGTTACAAAAGGTACAGGGGAAGCTTTAAACCAATCTCTACGGCATCAACAATACCCAACAAAACTCATGTATATAATGTCATATACCCTGCAAGCCAGTAATATAAAAAGACCAATATAAAGTGAAGGCACTGTCCTAAAAGGAAATAAATTATCCTAATTCACCACTACACATAATCCACAGTAAAAAACCTTCATGGGTGAGATAGCACCTCTATGAAAGAGATGAAAACAAAAGTGGAGTGAGTGATTGTACTGTGAAAACAACATTTCATAGAGTCTATGTTGCCACAACCATACTGCACTTGTAAATTATGACTTAAATCCACATTGCAGCTACTACCTGCCACAGCTATCAATTTTCAAATTTATACAAATGCATCATCAGTGTCTCAGCTTACTTTGACAGCCTGTCTCTGAAGTTACTCTTGGATGATCTGAGATATTCTCTGTTCATTTTAAAATTTAAAAGGAAAAGATCAGTAAAAAAAACCTGCAGTGGTAAAAAGGAGTTAATACTAGGCTGGATCTGCTGACAAGTATGTGCATTGGTTCAGCTATAAGTTTGGATCAGCTAAATACTAAAAGGAAGGATGCTCACAGCTGGTTGACAAAGCCACTAGATCTAGAATTCTCAACAGAACCAGCTCTCTTGTAAGTACATATAGACCTGGCTGAGCAAAGTTAAAAATACCACAAGAACAGATTTTTCTATCCTAGTATTTCAATAATTCTGCTTCCAGTTCCAGTGGAAAGTAAAGGCACAGTGATACACAGTAATTAACAACCAAAAAGTTTTACACTTTAGAACCCCCAAAAAAGGCTAAGGTAATCAAAGTTTTGAGTAAATGTCAATTCCCTTTTTATCTAATCAGTTTAACTCTACTGTAATTGTGATGTTTATTGAGGACTAACAACCTGCTCAATATTGTATTGGAAGAGAAAGACATGGACCTTACCCCAAAGATCCTACACAATCTAACTCCAACAGAGTCCATCCCTATTTTTTACCATACTGGTTGACATTCATCAAGTACTTGAATCTCCAAAGAGTATCAGGATGAATGTAACGAAATTTACTCTACTGGGTGTATAAGCATAACTGCAGCTCATACAAAGCCTGATCCAAAGTCCATTGAAATCAATGGAAGTCTTTGCATGGACTTCTGTGGGTTTTTGGGTCAGACCCAGTCTTATTGTAATTAACACGTAACAAAGGATGGCTTGCCTTTGAAAGCCTTAGAGCTAAATTTAATTTACTGCACTCTGCAGATTTCTGTAGACTGCTGCAAATGCAACACCTGGCTTGACTTTTGTCCTGACAACTTTGAAAGGGTACAGATCCCAATATCCACATGCTGTCTGTGTCTGCAACGATCCGTCTTCAGATCATGGCATAGTTTGTTTGAAAGGAGTGTTTTTTCCTAGAAACCTTAATCTCTTTCTGTACTCCCAGTTATAAAAGGGGGAGGGGTGGATTTAATTTAGTACAATTAAATTGAAATTAACTTTGAATAAAATAATTTATGCTTTTGAATCTCCTTCAATATATACAACAGGAATCTATCCGCCCACATCCATTTTATACCTCTTTCATCTAAATTAGAGATTCAAATGCAAAATCTAGCACTGGAGATATCATGAGAATAATGAGAATATCATGTAGATTTCAGCATACTCCCTAAAAGAGTTTGTACTCTAAAATGGTTTGAAATGTAATATTTTAATTGTTGGTGTGCCAGTAGTTGGTTAGATATACATATTTCTTCAAGATCTGAAGGAGACAGGTTTCAAGGTCTAGATATCTTTATTTCTGCAATGTAAACAATGTATCATCAAAGAATCAATAGGGAAAATAAATAAAATTTGTCTTGTTTGGAGGCTTGGAAAAGTTAAAGAAACTACATTGGTGCATAATTTTAGATTTTCATACCTCAGGCCCCAGGAAATGTTGTTAGTTCTCATTCCGCTCTGTGGGGTTTATTTTGTTGCACTAAAAGACTGGTCGCATAGTACCTTTTCAATTGTAGCATGTTACCTACAGCTCTGGAATTGAATATTGCAATCTCCATTGCAAAATGTTGCAATACACATGGATCACGTATATAATAATAGTGATATTTTGTGTTTCTATTGTGCCTTCCACACAAGGACTTTAAATTAAACTTCAGTCACTCGTCCTATCTAAGATAAGGAAATATCCTCATTTTTCAATGTATGTATTAGGGGAAAAAGATACTATCTATACTAATTTATAGACCTTGTACAAGTAAGAATACAACCCCAAATTTAATAGATGTAAGACCTCCACTCTTCCTCACTGCAATCTCCTCTGAGAAAAGTCTGAGAAAAGAGGAGTGCCTTACAGTGTCTGGAGGTTATAAAGTCCCAGAGTGAAATTTCAACCCTATTAAAGTCAATGGGAGGTTTGCAACTGACTTAAGGGGGGCCAAGATTTCACCCCCGGACTCTGTTCTTAGAAGTCTGTGGAGTTGAGGTCCCTTCACTTATGCATCCTGCCCTCTTGTTTAAAATGGCTACATTGATTGGGTCACTAAGACTAAGATAGTACTGTGGAAACCGTGGTACCGAGTGATTAAATGGACTTGCCCTCAGCCCAGTGTGATCAGATAGCAAGCGTAAAAAAATTTGGTGGGGGTTAGGGGGTAATAGGTGCCTATATAAGAAAAAGCCCCCAAAATCATGACTGTCCCTATAAAATTGGGACATCTGGTCACCCTACCTCAGCCACAGAGTAATTATTAGGACTCAAATTCCTGATTTCTAGTTCCAAATTCAGAACAGTAAACAATGCATTATTCTTGCTCATTTTACAAGCGAGGAAACAGACACAGAGATTAAATAAAGTGCAACAAGCCAGTAGCAAAGCCAAAAACAGAAACTCAGGACTAAGCCCTGTAGGACCAGCCTTCTCTAGTATGGCTGGGTTAGAATGTCTGTATTTTGTAACCGTAAGAGTTGTACAAATCGCAAAACTATATGGAGAATGGATAAATTTACTTTTCTTAGTCATACTGTTAGACATGTTGGATAACCTGTTGGGATGACTTGAGACAACCACTTGAACATTTGTACTTCTCATGTAAAGTTACACCTTTCCAGAACTAGATAGCCAATTCTGGATTTACCAGCTGGAACAAAAGCTTATGGCTGATAACATGTCACACATTGGTCAAATTTTCCAGAAGTGCAAGTTTGGCTGGAAACTCACAACCAGAGAACGATCCAGAAAAGGATACAATTCTAAATAGGAGTTTAGCTTCTGTGAAGGTTGCAGAATTTGGTCCAGTTCTCTGTACGTTATCTGAAGTCATTCAAGATTTGCTTATGAATTGGAAGATTTGGCCTAACCAGACAAATGAAAAATCAAAGATGAGAATAAGTTACAAATTTCACTGATCCCAAAGATCCATTGAAATTTTTGCACTTCAGTCAGTGGACTTTCAGAGAGAAGAGTATTTCATGTCATGTTCTGAGCCTGAGTATTTATTAGTGTATCAAGAGATTTGAGATTCATTCAGATTTTTTTCCCCAAACAAAACCATTTCAAAGTGAGATTAATTTCTGAAAAGACCTTTCCATGAATGGGTTCATATCTTTGAATGGAAAGAAACATTAGTTTTTTAAATTAGATTTGGTTCCTTCCTTCAACCTAAAGAAAGAAGATTTTTTCCCAATTTTTGCCTCATAACTGTTAATGTTCTTTTGACTCCTGTGGCCTTTGAAATACTATGATCTAATGAATCAGCGAGAAACACGTAGTGTGTGTTTTTATTGCTTTCCAGTTATGATGTTTTCAAGACGTTTGTGTCCAAGAATACTGTAAAGTTTGTTAGCCATTTGGGCTGTTCTAAGAGCCAAGGTACAGGGTGACCAGGGTGGGAGTTGGGAGGTCTGCAAAAGGAAAGCCTGATGTTTCTCTGTGAGGCCAGAGGAAAGGTGCAGCAGTTATTACAGTATCTCTAGCATCAGATTGCTTTGATAAAAGCCCATAAGAGCCCTCCTGCTAGTGATAGCCTTGCTCCAACTTTTTTCTATTGGTGTGTCCAGAGAGATACAAAAAATATTCTAGCTGTTACAGCTTTCTCTAAAAAAAGGTCACATAGCCCTATTTTCCAATATTCAAATAGCAATGAAATAAAAGTGCCGCACTAATATAATGGGTCTGAATTGGATACAAATTGTGGTGTTGTGGGGTTTTCTTTTAGTAAACCAGTTCATGTGGAAAACATGCAACACTTTGTGTTGGTTTTATTTGCTTCCTTTTTTCTGCAATAACTCCGTACTATGTTTTATACCCTTTCAGAGCAGTTGTAAAAAAAAATAAAAGAACTAACACAAACCAAACTATGGAAGGGTATGTCAAGCTGGTTAAATAAAACAAAAGCACAATCAATGCATTTCTGTCATTACTAAAGAAGTTCTAAAATTAAACTTGTTATTATATCTTTCCTACAAGTATTTCTGATGCATTTGGAAAGCATTTGAAATAGCTGATAATTTACCTCTTGCTGCAAATATTTTCTACTTACAGAAGCACTGTGTAATGCCTTTGCTCTTCTCCAAAAAAATATTGTCTCTAGTTGTTATCTTGTGAGTCATGAATTTTAAGAAAGCTAAAAGGCATCTATTTAAGGACTCATTCTTAAAGAGATCTCTTCTATTGGAGAAATAACAATAGTATTAAAACCTGAGTCTTGCCCGAATATCTCGTGATCATAGCAAATGTGAAGCAAGTTACTTAAAGATATATGGGATAAAGATGCCTCTCTTAAAACTGGCAGACCAAGGAGCCCATGAAGCTTGTGCGTTTGCTTCAGTAGGAAAAGGAGATGATTAGCAAACATGTTAGTTTGTATAGTTTAGTTAACATGGTCTAGATAATATTTAGTCATGTCATTACTGCAGGGGACTGGACTAGATAGCCTCTCAAGGTCCCTTCCAGTCCTATGATCCTGTGTTTTAAACACCACTTAACACCTAGCAGAGACAAAAAGAGTCATGTTTAAAAATGTGTTAGCCAGCCATAATGCAAATATGTGTGGCTACTATAGGGGAAGACTTCTCCATAACTAACACTTTTTTTAAATGGGAAGTTTGCACAGAGAACAAGCATACATACAGTGTTTCTGTAGTAATTACAGGTTTAATTATTTATTGTTTGTTCGGTGCCTTATTGTCATATTCATCTTTCAGTGAGAAAATATGCTCCCCTTTAGCTCCACAGCTATTTCTGCCCTTGGTTTCTCCCAAATCCCTATCTACTTTCTCTATTTCTCTTCCCTATCTGTGTCTTTGGGCATCTCCTTTCTTCTTGCCCTTGCACTGCCTTCCCTGCAGGAACTCCCAATTTCTACCACAATGGGGTCATTTTCACTCCTTTCCCCCATTTCATCTGCTAAAATGATCAGTAATGAAATATTAGTTTGCAATGTTGTTGTAGTAATATTGGTTCCAGAATATGAAGAGACATGATGGGCGATGTAATATCTTTTACCGAACCAACTTCTGTTGGTGGAATGTAAAAGCTTTCAGGTTTCATAAAGCTCTTTTCAGGTCAAGATCAATCAGATAATTAATGTTAATACTGAAGTATCATCATTGGGCTGTAGAGATGACACTGCAATCAGATTAGTGGAAGACAAGCTACTGTCTTCCTGCAGTAGATGAGATGATTGAGCAGTAGACTATGGGTTCAATTTATATAGCAATCTGTAGGTTGCAGGTTCAATTTTAGCTTGAAGGAACTACTTGCTTTTTTCATGGATGATAGAATAGGTCCCAGAAGACTGGAGAAGGGGTAACATAGTGCCCATCTTTAAAAAGGGAAGCGGAAGCCGGGGACCTCTGGACCAATCAGCCTGACTTCAATACCTGGGAAGCTACTAGAGCAAAGTATAAAAATATTCAATTTGTGAATACTTGAAGGAGGAAGAGGCAATCATAGCAGCCAGCATGGATTTACTAAGAACAAATCATGACAAACCAGCTTGATTTCCTTCTTTGACAGGGTAACTGGTTTGGTGGATAGGGGGAAGTGGTAGACATAATATACCCAGTTTTTCAGCAAGGCTTTTGATACAGTCCCACACAACATTCTGATAAGTAAGCTGGAGAAACGTGGGCTCAGCGGAACTACCATTAAGTGGATACATAATTGGTTAAACAACCACAAACAAAGAGTAACTATTAACAGAATGATGTTAGATTGGAGGGAGGTCTCAAGTGGTGTTCCACATGGAGGATCTGTTCTGGGCTTGATGTTGTTTAACAGCTTTATTAATTAGCTGGGTGATCAAATTTGCAGATGACACAAAGTTGGGGGTGGGGGGAAGGGCAGTTGCCAACACTTTGGAGGATAGAGTTAAAATTCCGAGGGATCTTGATTAAATGGAGAGCTGGGCTACAGACAACATAATGAAATTCAACAGACAAATGCAAGGTGCTACACTTAGGGAAGAAAAATCAAATGCACAAATACAGAATGGAGGACAATTGGCTTGGCAGCGACCCTGCTGAGAAGGATCTGGGAGTGTGGTGGATTACAACCTCAACATGAGTTAGCATTGTGACGCTGTTGCAAGAAAAGCAAAAGCAACCTAAAATTGCATTAACAGAAGCATAGCATGCAAGTCACAGGAGATGATAGTATTGCTCCACTCAGCACTGGCTGGGCCTCAGCAGGAGCACTGTGTCCAGTTTTGGTCACCAATGTACAGAAAGGATATGGAGAAACTGGAAAGGACCCATAGACAAACAACAAAGACTATCAAAGGTATGGAATGCACGTCATATGAGCAAAAACTGAAGGACCTGGGTAAGTTTAGTTTTGAAAAGAGAAGATTAAGGAGGGACATGAGAGCGGTCTTCAAATACTTGAAAGGCTGCCATAAAAAAGATGGAGAAATAATGTTCTCTCTTCCCACAGAGGGCAGGACAAGAGGCAATGGGTTCAAAATACAGCATAGCAGATTTAGATTAAATCTCAGGAAAAGCTTCCTATATGTAAGAAAAATATGAGAATGGAACAGACTGCCTAGGGAAGTTGTGGAAACTCCTTCACTGGAGGTTTTCAAAAGGAGGCTGGATAACCATCTGTCTTGGATGCTTTAGAAACAACAAATCCTGCATCTTGGCAGGGGGTTAGACTAGATGGTCCTTGTAGTCCCTTCTAACCTTATGATTCTAAGAAAGTTTACCTCTTTGAATCATTGGTTCAAGCTGTTTGCAGACCCAGGCAAACATTATTGCCTCACTTTATACTGGGTTCATGTTTGGTAAATTCTTTCTGAAGCCATGAAAGTAAAGATGCTGCATAACCTTGACATCACCTGCAGGCCACAAAAATCCCTTCTGTGGGCTGCAGGTTTGACACTCCTAGAATAGAATGTGAGGTGAGGTCAAATAAATGAGATCAACTACCATTAAGATTTGAGAAATTCCAGAGTTGAGTGCTTGATTGCTTACGGCTTTACCATGGCACAGATGGTGGCGTTTATTTGGCATTCTTTATCTATAATGCCCATTTATTTTCTAAAAAGACCATTGCAAGTATGGTCATAAAAAAAAACCACGAAGAAATATAGCTCTCTCCTCAGAGGATGTATATAAATGCCATTAGTGATAATGAGCATTGTGTATGTGTGACGGCACTGTCTTAGCCATCAGAGTGGGGACTGAACACAGGCGCTCCAATGCTAAATACTCAAGCGGGTTGGGAATTTTTTTTATTAAATGTTTTTCATTGGAAAACGTTCATCTATCAAAATGGTTTCTCAGGTCCAGGATGGAATGTCTGGTTAAATCAAGAGAGAGAGACATCCTGAATAGCCAATAATTTAGAGCTTAGGGCACTCTGGGATGACACGGACTCAGGTTCCATTCCTTGTTCTGTCTGATTCAGAGTGTGACTTTCTCTGTTTTTTTGGTGAAAATTTTCAAAGGTCTAGTTTTGATTCCAATGACAAGCAAAATGTCAGAAATTCAAAATTTTTAGCAAAACAGAATTATTATTTTCTGGCCAACCCTACTAAAAGCATGACTCTCTTCAGCATGAGCTAAAGAGCCATTCTCACAAGCTGGGAGCAGTTGCACACCCACATCCTGTGTGGATGCGACACAGAAAGGGACACATAATATGCACTGGCCAGTGAGTTACACATGTGCATTGAAGGGCAATTATAATGCAATGTGAGGCACATGCATAAAAATGGATATATACAATTTCATCTGAACTGCTTGCTACATTCTAGGTCTATTCGATGTTCCTACTGCACTTTTCTAGAGCAGCCCAAATTGTTGTTATTCTGCATAAGACATCCTGAACCCCTAATTGGGATTTGGTCATGGTTTGACATGTTTCCTAATTGATATTTAAATAGATTGGCTACAAGTTCTTTGAACTGCAAATGAGATATCAGAAAAAAGATTGATACCTGCTGAGCACATAACAGTTTTAGAGTCTGTCTTTATTTAGTCGCTGCAGCACCTGACAAGCTCAAGCAGAGAGACTTCCTGTTCACAAGTCATTATGGATGTGAAACATGACATTGACAGTACGTCTCCCACCACTGCTAAATCACACCCACTTCCACCACAGTTCCCTCTTTCAATTTAAGGAGAAATGTTTGATTCCATGCCTAATCCAGGAAATGCTTGGAAGACTAATGGGAGCATATTTTGGTGCTTCTTAATTCCCCATGTGATGTGCATGGATCCTGGCACCTGGGGCTTTAATAAAGCACAGTTGAAAGAAAATCTCACATATTCAAACTCAGCAAATAAACATAAAAGATTTGGGGCCCTTTCCCCACCACCTTAAAGAGATGGATAAGATTATGCAACCACCCAACTAATATATGTACAACTCACTAACTGTATTAACCTAGAGTCACATGAAATTCCTGATCATGGAATTCTGACATATGAAACATGTCACTCAAAATCCATGACATTTTTATTCTTTTTAAAATGGATAGAAGTTTTTCTAAAATTAAAGCCCATTTTACCAGCATTGTTTGCTGAACATTAACCTACCTTTTTTGGCTTTTGGGTGGGAGTGCATAACAGAAAGTTGTAGTTTCTTCTGCACTCCTATAACAAAGAACCAGTGGCTGATCACACACTGTAAAATGAGTAAGTCCTATGTACAGTGTATTTCATGCTTCAGTCTCTGGCAGATTAGTACTATTTAAATTTCATGTTGACCCACCCAAGGCCATGAGTGATACATTATGCTCTATGCCGTTGGTTAACTACACAGAACACATGAATGTTATTCCTACTGGAGCATGACAAAATCTTACTGCCATAATGATCCATTTAACAGTGTGTTGGAGGACAATGTAGTTGTGCTCCTCGCTAGTACCAGACCCAGTAGCCATGTGACCCAGGAAACAAAAGTTTTGGGTCATCTGTGGCATTCCAATCTTTGCAAGTTAATGGTTCACACAGCTGCCCGTCATCATCACCATATGCTAAACAAAATGCTGTCCCACTAGTTCACAGCTGCAAAAGTCTTAATTTATTCAGCTAGAATCAGCCTATATTCAATATAGGTCTGGAAGCTTTAAATAAGGAAAGACTTTCATTATTAGGCTTGCAAAGCAGAGACAAGCATAAGCTTCTGCCTGTATTGAAATGACCTGATATTTTAGTTAATTCCAAACACTCAGGACAATAATACATCTATTAAGTTGAACTTAACTGGGAGAGGATTCTGTAAATGAACATGCAAATGAGCAAAGATGCATTTATTTTTGAATTACTGTACCACCATTATTGCCACAGCTAGCTTTTAAATTAGAGAAAGGTTTACTCAGAGTAGGTGGGCAGCTATAGACAGTCAACCATTTTAACACTTAAAAATGTTGTATTGAGGAAGTGTGTATAAGTATTACTGTACATAAGGACGCAATTAGTCACCTTCAGGGACGGAAACCTGAAGTTCCAATGCTTGTGGTCATTAAAGATCTCATGATAGTTTTGGCAAGACTAGGAGGTCAATCCTGATAAAGTGACCAAATTCCAATTTGAGTCATTTTACATTCTACGTCTTAAATTTCCCTGTATTTTCTACTGGATAAGGTATTATTTCCTTTCTGTCCTAAATTGTGGGGTAGTGCTGTTGAGCATTGCTTAAACCAGCTATTGTGTTCCAGCCCAGAGGTGGATGTATTTCAGCGGCAGATAAAGTGATATCTGTATATGATTTATCTTTATGTGGCCTAATTTTCAAAAAGGTGCTAGACGCTCCTATTAACGTCAGGGGAGATCAACCCCTTTGGGGAAAAAAATTGGATAAGTGAAATTATTTTGGGATGAATGATACTGTGTATATTTAAGAAAGTTATCTTCATTAATGGGCTGATCTATTTACTTCAAAGAGTTGAGAAGATTAACTTCAGTGGAAATTGGTTCATCTTGTATGAGCCATATGAGCAAAACTTTAAAATCTGGAGATGTGCTGGAGATGTGCTCAGAAATATAAGGGTGCACACACAAAATATTGCATTGAGTGCGCAAACTAGCATTTTTTTTTAAACATTTGCAAGTTACTTCAGTTTGTGTTCTTTCAAGCTCTTGTAAATTAGGGACCTTTCAATATCAGTTCAATAGATACAGGCATGCAAAAGATGCTAAGCCACATATTTGATTGCTTGCTATGTAAGAACTAAGTATTAGCAGGGTCCCATTTATTCTGTGATCATGGAATTTACTGTAGAATTCACCCCTTTCTTCAGAAGGGTACGATGAGAGGAGAGCTTGTATTTGTAATTAGGGGAAATTTCACTTGTTATACTGTATGATTCAATTTGTTTCTTATTTAGGACTGAATATGAAGAATTAAAGGAACAAAATTATTCCTACAGCTTACATACAGTATTCAGACAACACTGTGCATCTGAAATGACATGCCAATATTTGCACCCCTAATTTATTGCATTCCACCACCACCCCATTTTAAATGTGCTTGGACTTACATAAGCATTATGACTTAGTCATGCAGAGAGTTACTCAGAGTTTTCTTGTTTAGATTGCTTACCACAGAATGCTTTTTACTAGCAATTTTAATTTACTATGTATAGATAACCAAAATGCAGTAATCTGTATTTTGTCTAAAAGCCCAATTTACTTATATTTAAAAAACAAACTAAACCTCTTTTTTTAAAAAAAAGGCTAGCTGCATATTCAGTTACCTGTTTGCACATATAATTACCCTGTTATTGTGCATCATTGTGGGTGCTCAGATCATATGTGAGTATTCAGAGTTGGACGCCATTATAAGAGGTAGATTTATATCCCAATTTTGAGTTAAACTCTATGGTCCCAATCCAGCATGTGTAAGCAGAAAAGAAGCCAGTCAAAAGGACATAATGGCATTCAACTGTTGTGTTCTGCAAAACCTCTGGGTTAAATTCCTGGCTCCATTAAAGTCACTGACAAAACTCTCACTGATTTCAATAGGACAAGATTTCACTCAGGAAATTCAGACTCTGCAGATTTCTGGGATGGGACTTGGTATGAGCATGTGTGGTCAGCATATGCTAGTACCTCTGAACCCCGACCTTACTGCTGACATTTTACAGAGCAACATGCTATGTACATGGCCAAAGGCAGCTAGGATTCAGGCTCATAATAACACTAACTTTGCAATGTGAATGGTGCACCCATTTTAGGGATGGGGAAATATTGCACAACTCATTCCGTCATAGATTGGTCAGTGAGGGTATAGAAGTGAAGATAGCACTTGCTTTCATAGAGGTATCAATTACAAAAACATTACAGGGACGCAATGGGTAAAATTTTGAAAAGTGCCTAAGAGACTTAGGCGTCTACGTCACAGTTTTAAAAATAATTTAAGTACCGAGGAGCCCAAATCTCATTGGAAGTGAATGAGATTTAGGCTAAGTCACTTTTGAAAATGTGACTTACTTGCTTTTAAATTTTTTTCCCATTTAATGTCAGCATCAAGATTTTCAAAATGCTTAGGGATTTTTGGTGCCTGTCCAGAGTCTCCTTAAAGGCGCTGAACTCCCACCCTAGGAAGGTCAGGCTGCTTTAAGGTGTACAGTGTTGGACTCCCAAAAGCACCTACCACTTTTGCACATCTTGGCCAACACAGCACAGGAACAGAACAACAATTGCTGATGAGCGGTAGGGTTAAAAGGTTACTCGTTTTCACATTTTAAAGATTCTCTTAGTTCACTATACATATACAAACATTCATTCTCTTATTACATTTGCGCAGGAGTGTGGGAAATTAGGTATTTAGAAGCAGTTGATTTCATAGGACATTTCTATAGGGAGATGTGCTCTATATCACTTCTGTATGCAACTATATTCCTTTTCCACCTCAAATTCTAACAACATTTTGGTATTGAAAAGCATATACATCAGTATAAGAGGTGGGTCCAAACCAGAAAGCTATATCTGAACCTACATTTAGAAGACCTTGACCTTGTCTATCTCTAATGGATACAATGTCTACTACTCATGGACCCTAAGAAACAACCTAGACATTAAACAGCAAGTTATAAGAAAGTTTAAAATGTGTTCCAAAGATTTAATAACTGAGCTGATGTGGGACTTCTATTCAAGAAGTTCTGCACATCTGCATGACTAATACAAATGACTTTCAGCAAATACTTGAAAGCACATGGACATCTATTAGGATCAGTGCAAAAGGCAGTGGATCTACACTTAGTTTATGCAAGCAGATTACTCACAGCTGATATAATTAGGAGTAATGCAAATTAAGATTGAGATACCATCACTTTGTCTGGTAGCATTAATGATTACAAATGTGTCATGAAAGAAAATCTCTGATATCCAGCAAAAAAGCTACATTCTAATAAAATGTATTAAGATGAGGACTTGAGTAAAGCAAACCGTTTTCCATGATGTGTTTGTTCAGTGCCCAGAACAAGAGGGCCCTGATTCATGACTGGGTCGCTACCTGCTATCCCAATATAAATAATAAATAAGAATATAGTCAAAAGATTGGGGCATATTTCCGATGACAATACTGCAGTGTAATGATCCCTTTACATAGCTAGATCAAAAGCACAATTGAAGAATGAGGGGGCTTTTCCATTGATTTCAACCGGCTTTGGCCCCTACAGTATATACAAATTTAGGCCTGATCTCACAAGTAACAGATAGGTCCCTGTGCCTGACTGGCCTCCACTGAAGTCACTAGGGTTCTGTGCACAATTGGGGCCTTAGTTCTCTGACGTCACAGATTTTAGTGGGAGTTTTGTCTGGGTAAGGAGTGCAGGATGAAGTCCATAATCAACTGCCTATATACAATTTGATGTTAAACTAAATGGATTAATAAGTGTATTATTAGAACTTGTAATTATATACCCAGTAATCCATTGAATTTAAGTGACTGACAAGCATTCACTTGGGGATATAAAAATGCAGGAAGCTAATATTCACGTGTTAATTTTGTGATCTGTGATTCCAGAAGATTTCAAAAACAAAGAGCACCAATATTCCTTTAAATGACTGCAGAAAAAGTATTTGCCATTCCCCTGAAAGCAAACATTGACAGCCAAGAAGTGAAACAAAACCATGTGAAGACGTTTTAAATTAAGCGCAATGTATCTACAGAAATGAGTTACCATGTTCAGTCTAAACAACTATTATCAAGCAGGCTTCAGTTTTTTAAATAAAACATTTAAGAAAGGCTTACTGTTTTCAGCTGAGGCTGTTTCTGATTACAAAGGAGAGCTTTTAATTAAGATTAGTAAAGCCTAATTCATGATATAATTTGGTTCCTTTATTTATTAAATGTCTATTAAAAACAAGCAATTAAGGTTAAATGGGTTGAAGCACTTAAAATGCTCTCCCCTGCCTTAAATAATATAATAGAAAAGCAGAACATATCAATGACTAATTGAGACCAGCAGACGTATGTTTCCATCAAGTTTTATACATCCCTGTTGCTCATAAGCTAAAAGAAAAATGCATTGATAAACTAGGTCTTCAGTGGTAAATGATATTGTCCTATATTTGAAGTGTTGTAGTCTATACTACATGAATTCAAGAGCAAAATATAAAATACAAGTTTTATAATGTTATAAATATAGTATAAGACTTGCTCTCATTAAGGCTTTTGCCCTTTAATTTTATATGGTTCAGTAAAGAACAGAGTTAGTAAAAATAAAATGCTTTATAAAAACATCAAAAAGGAGGGGGAAATATCTGCTAAACAATTTAATCAAGTGTAATTAATCTGATTCTATTTGACTCAATAGCTGCTAATATGTGTGTACATACACACTTCTGACTAGTTAATGTAGAAACACATGAAGTCTGGGTTCTGGCTTTTATTACTGGTATAATACCCCACCTTTTCCAGATTGCTCATAACTTTGTCAAGTAATTCGTTTGGGGTTGAAATTATCCATGCTTGATCTCAGCTTTGAAGTTAATGTCTTTTGGAAATTTTGAGGAAAACTGGGCCAGCCAGTTTTTGAGTCCTACATCTATAAACAGAAGACACGTGCTTTCTGTACACTTTCCAGTCAGGGATTCGAGACACACACAATTTAAAATACTGGAAGTTGGGCCCCAATCCTGCAATCTAATCCACACAGATGAACTCCCATGCTTGTTTGGAGACCCACAGACTTCAGTGGGACTCTGTGCAGACATAAATGTCTTGCATGCCCAGATCAGACTGCAGGATTGAGACAGGTTGTTGATGAGATCTAAGGAATAAGCTATGCACAAATAAAATCAGTTCAGTAATTTTGAAGTTATGAACATTGACATTGTTCCTTGTGTGCACAGAAGCATTATGGAGACATGTTAGTGCCTTCAGATTTAGGGCTGAGGCAGCTCACCATTATAAAGAAGACTATGATACCTCCTACCCTCATTCCTCCAATCACACTAACACTTATGTCAGAATTGCCTAAACATTTCCATAAAGTCTAATCACAAAATCCGATTAGGGGAATAGGAAAGAAAGAGCTTTCACTTCTTTTAAATTTCTTCTATTGGGGCTCAGAATTCCAATATGGATTGATCTAGAAAATCAATTTTTGTTTTATTATGGTGGTCTTGGTAAGGTCTGCTGCCTTTGGCTAGTTTTGAGGGACGGTGAAAGTTATGAATTTACTGGTGTCAGTTTGTTATGTGTATGGTAGCAATTCCATGGGATTCATAAGGCCAACATGTCAGCTTTCTCAGGAGTTCAGTAAGTCCAAAAGAGCTTGACGCAGGCTTCCTAAACTGTTTAAACATGCTAACATAGTAATTTCTCTGATGTGAGCTAATATGCCAGGTTACCCTAACTACTTCCAATTTATATTATTTAACAAAGTATTTCTACTGATATAAATACATACTGATTTCTACATAGTAAAGAGAAGTAGTGGAACCAAGTTAAAATCTTGGCCTTAACTCTGCTTTTTCCAACTTTAAAAAGCCTTATGTCTCAGCCCCAATGTTGCATTAATAAAGGTTTGGTGCATGGAATTTTACATAGACAAAACTTGATCCCACGACCTTTCTATTTGGAGAAAGCACAGTGAAATCTTCTGGAGAATTGCATACAAAATCCTTCATATCAGTTGTAAATAAAACCTGTCAATAGATATAATTTCATGGAATCATTTATGTGTTGCTTTCAGGTGTTTTAAATATTTTTACATGTGTATTCTCTATTTGGAGTCTGTGTTATATCACATAAAGGATTTTATGATTTACTACAGACAGATGCTTCTGTAATGGAATTCTATTTCCCCAATTAAAAAAAGGAAATTGAAATTAAAGCACAAACAAAAGGAGGATCTGAACTGTCATGGGTATATGAGAAGCAAAATTACTTTTATAGAGAGCTAAAAATGACCCCCAAAGACTAGAGGACTACATTTTGGAATTAATCCATGTCACAAAGACATGTTTTCCTCATGTACTTGATCTGTTTATCACCAATGTTTACACAATTATAGTTTTTTTAAGAAATTGTTAATCTGTACTGAAGATGAATGCCTATGACACAAACTTCATACCTTCTGACCTGTCACTATCCAATACCCAAAATATTTGCATTCTGAAAGGAGGTGGGGCAGCACAGTAACTTTGATTCACATGGACTGAAGTTGACTATGCTCAGTCCAGTCACGACTTCACTCTCATTCTGTTGTGCTCCCTCAGGAAAATAAAGCTAATATACGTTTTTTTCGTAAGTAAGATTCCCACAGTCTACTCACAAGAGAGATGTCTATCAGCTTGGGGGAAAAAGGGATTTGGGACACTCAGAACTTAAAATACTGAAAGTTGGGCCCCAATCCTAGAATATGATTGAGCTCATGCTTGTATGGAGACTCTGATTTCAGTGGTACTCATTGCTGGGTAGGAGATAGATGGTTTACCTTTTCACTATCATGTACTCAAGAGGAAATATCCTTTTGTATTCCACATCCCTGGTATCCTTCAAGTCAAGGCTGAAAACTTTAAATGGTGTGTGTGCATGTGTGCACGCACACCTTTGCCATTTTGCTCCTGTCATATGCCACATTAGAGGATTTTCGCCTTGTTTCTCTCTTTAATTAATATTTCAGTTAGACACCCAGAAGCCTTTGGGCATGGATTAATTGACTCTCAGGGAAGCTGTAGCACCCTACTGTCTGTGCAGGAGGAGAGAAGAATTGGAATCTGTGAGAAGTTGGTCATGGGTGAAGGGAAAAGGAAAGTGCATTTATTCCAGGTGCATGAATCACTCCATAACCTCTTTGAACTGTAATGAACCTGGTAGCTCATTAGTGGATACTGTATTAATCTCTAATGCAACATCCATCTTGTAGATGGCTCCATAATCCCTACAACATAGAGAAGGGAACTACCACCAGAGGTCACAGGAAGGCAGAGGTGCTGAAGCAATAAGCTGGAGGCAGCAGCCTGAAATCTGATTGCAAAGAGAGGGCCAAGCGGATTGGCAGCTGTGATGAAAGGCTGCAAAACAGCCTGTTTCTGGCAAGGGGAGAAGCAGTAGCCATGAGGTGAATGTTTGGGAGTGACTTCCAAAGTGAGGATCCATGTGGACAGGTCTAAACAAGACAGAGGAAAGAACTGGCTCTTGCTGGTAGACCTACAGGCTATTGAACAATTGCCTTCAGGAGAGGGCTGCTGTGGATGAATATCTCTGTCAGCAGACTACAGGAGCTCCACCTTCATAGAATCATGGAAACACAGGGCTGGAAGGAACCTTCTGAGGTCATCTAGTCTAGGGGTTCCCAAACTTCATTGCACTGCAACCCCCTTCTGACAACAAAAATTACTATATGACCCCAGGAGGTGGGACCAAAACGTGACCCCTGCCATCCAGTGCAGGGGATTGGGGGGGGGAGCAAAGCCCAAGGGCCGTAATCTGAGCCCTGCCACTCATGGCTAAAATCAAAGCCTGAGCCCCACCACCCAAGGAGGCTTGTGGTTTGACCCTGGGCCCCAGCAAGTCTAACACCAGCCCTGGCAACCCCATTAAAATGGGATCGTGACCCACTTTGAGGTACCGACTCACAGTTTGAGAACCACTGATCTAGTCCATCCCCTGCACTGAGGCAGTACCTATAAACCTAGACATCCCTGACAAGTATTTGTCCAACCTGTTCTTAAAAACCTCAAGAGACAGGGATTCTACAACCTCCCTAGGAAGTATATTTCAGAGCTTTATTCCTTCTATAACTAAAAAACTTTTCCTAATATCTAACCTAAATCTCAGTTGCTGCAGATTAAGCCCATTACTTCTCATCCTACCTTCAGTGGACATGGAAAACAACAGACCATCATCTTCTTTATAACATCCCTTAACAAATTTGAAGACTGGTAGCAGGTCCACCCTCAATCTTCTTTAATCAAGACTGAACAAACCCAGGGGTTTTTTAGCCTTTCATCGTAGGTCATGTTTTCTAAACCTTTTATTATTTTTATGGCTTTCCTCTGAACACTCTCCAATTTGTCTACATCTTTCTTAAAGTATGATTTCCAAAAACTGGATGCAGTATGCTAGTTGAGGCCTCCCTACTGCCAAGGACAGAGGAAAATTACCTCTCATGTCCATGTCTTACATACGACACTCCTGTTAATAGAGCCCAGAATATTAGCCTTTTTGCATCTGCATCGTGCTGCTTCATATTCAGTTTGTGACCAATGTAACCTAAGATCCTTTTCAGCAGTACTACCACCTAGCCAGTTATTCCCCATTTTGTAGTTGTGTACTTGATTTTTTCTTCCTAAGTGCAGTACTTGGCACTTATCTTTATTGAATTTCATCTTATTGATTTGAGATCAATTTATCAAGGTTCTTTTGATTTCTAATTCTATCCTCCAAAGTGCTTGTGCCCCTTCCTAGCTTGATGGCATAATCTCCATTCTATTATCCAAGTCATGAATGAAAATACAGAACAGTGTAGTACTGGACCCAAGACAGACCCCTGTGGCAATGAACCATTGACGATTACTCTTTACATATAGTTTTTCAGCCATTTGTGCACCCAATTTATAGTAATTTCATCTAGATTACATTTCCCTTGTTGGCTTATAAGATCTGTTATGTGGCACTGTATCAAAAGCTTTCCTAAAATCAAGATATTACATCTACTGCTTTCTCCCTCTCTACTAGGCCCAGTGAACCTGTCAAAGAAGGAAACTAGGTTGGTTTGGTATGATTTGTTCTTGACAAATCCATTTTGGTTATTCCTTATCACTCTGTTATCCTCTAGGTATTTAAAAATTAATAGTTTAATAATTTGTCAGTATCCTTCCAGATATTGAAGTTAGATTGACTGGTCTATAATTCCTCAGGTTCTCCATCGCTCTTCTTTTTGAGGACAGATACTTTCATACTACTGCACTGGACTGCCTTTCGGGCTGTTGGTTCATCTTTTATTGTAACTTAAAGCAATTGTGCCTAGCCTAATTCACTGTTTATTTCTGGCAGCACTAGTAAGGTACTCACTTGCTATTCATCATCATCTGTGAGAGTGTTTGTGGAAACCCACAGAGTTGGAAGAACCTGAAGGGCCTAGTGTTGAGAATCTCTTGAGTGCTTTCCTCCATGTGTATGGTACACCCAGCCCACTATTAAATATTAAAGGAACTGTACCACAGCACCGACAGTGACTCCCTGCAGCGGGGTCAGTTATAAAAAACAAAACACACACACTAGACTGTTGGGGATTTGGGATATGGCAAAGTTTGGGGGATTATAAAAGCAATATTTCTGAATAAATATGGTCAGGATTTGGCCCTTTGTAGTTTGCATTGTTTGGCTATTAATACAGAAGTAAATGTTATTTTTTCAAAACAAGGTTTTGTGGAATAAGCTTCAAAAACACAAGCTTAAACACATAAACACATAAAGAAGGAATACAAATAGATCTAGAGTACAATTCTATACTCGCATAGGAAGATATTGCCAACATCTGCTGAGATATGAAGTCAGATATAAATCCTCAGCCCCCATCTACACAAAATTGCAGTAAACCATCACCAACTTCAGCAAAGTACTTACATACCCACTCAACTTTAAGCACTGAATTATTCCATTGATGTCAATGAGACTACTCACAGGTTCATAACTGAATCTAAGACCCAACTACCAGATAATCACATTAGAGCAGAAGTACTCCAGTGCTATATCCTTCTGACAAGAACAAGTGGGGGACCATGTATATCTTGTAATAGTTCTGTATAACACTACTTACAATGAATAATAAATTACTAGGCTCTCACCATTTCAAATTGTATTGGCTGAGGCAGTGAATGAAAATAAGTTAAGCTCAATTTTCATGTCCGTACCAAACACAAAGTTTGTTTGTCTAGTAAATTTGAATGCAGGAACCAAAGCCATCTAAGGTCATTTTGTGTATTTAATAATATCTCTGATATTGCCATCAAAGGTTGTGCAATAATACAATGTCAATATATATGAGAACTTGGTCATGAATCTGATGTTATTCACAGTAGCAGATCGCATTGACTTCAGTGGAACTGCTCCACTGTTTAGCGCTAAACATGTTTAAGTGTCTGCAAGATCAGGGCCTTACCTTATCTTCCCCCCATCACCAAAGGGAGAAAAGCTTTAATCTTTTGCAACTTCCTCTGAAGGAGGAGACACTACAGTGTCAAGATGATATCCCCAACTCAGTAAAGCACTTAAAAGGACCTAAGCTTACAAGTTAAGCACATATTTAAGTGCTTTGCTGAATAGGGCATCTGAACAAAACAGCAATACAAAATACCAGGAAGACATATTCCTCCTGCTAGGAATACTGGAAGTCCTAAGCGTGTAGGAAACCCTCAAAACCTAAATACAGGAAGAGCTGGAGCACCACCTATTTTTAAGGTTGCCTGACATTTATCATTATAAGATCTTGTTTTCCATTGCTTATAACTTTGCCAAACATTAACCATTTGGGTTGAACTTTTGCCACATGCTAACTATTTCTGGAACATTTCAGACAAATCAGTTCAGCCATTTCAGAGAATTAGACTAGGAGAAATGATTTTGTCTGCCTATTAAAAAATTCTGGCAACCATTTCTTTAAATAGTGCTAGTGTCCCCAGGCTTTGAAGCAGAGACTTGAAATTTGACCGGGGACTGGCCTGTATGTCTTTGTGCCTTTTGCTATCCCCATGAAAATCTGTCCCAATTTAGCCAAATAATAATTCTTTGGATAATCTCAGTTTGTGCAAGCTAAATAGAGACTTAGATTTTAGCAGATAAAAATCTCTATACATTCCATTCTCACTGAACATGCTTTAGCCTTTCACAGCTCCTGGTGCTGACCAGACTGTGCATGCCCCATTTCCTCACAGCTTGTACACACTAGCACTTACCTTGACATAATTTAGGCTGCTCAGGGGTGTGGAAAAGCCACCCCCTGAGTGACATAAATTACACCGACCTAAGCACTGGTGTGGACAGCGCTATGTCAGCAGGAGAAGCTCTCCCACTGCCATAGCTACTGCTGCTTGGAGAGGTGGAGTAATTATGCCAATGGGAGAACTCTCTCCGGTCAGCATAGAGTGTCTGCACTAGCAGCGCTACAGTGGCGCAGCTACATCGGTACAGCTGTGCCACTGTAGCCATTCTAGTATAGACTAGCCTTCAGGATAACTAAGAACACTTTCTCTAGCTGAGGGCTACATGGCAAAGCAAGATTTTCCCCGTAGTTGCTTCTCCAGGCTGGGGTGGGGCTGGCAGCAGAAATGAGAGCAGGGAAACTGGCTCTCCCGTGCTCTCAGTGACCCTCTTGCTGATGCTCAGGAAGCTGCCTGACTTAAATGCAGAGCGGATGAGAGCCAGCCTGGAGGGAAAGAAAGGAGTATATTGGGAGGAGTACAGTCAGATTGGGACTAGCGTGAGGGGGGACCCTGGGACTTGGATCTGGAGTGATGGAAAGGAGGTTGGGATTGGGATGAGGACCCGGGGTTAGGAAAAAGATAGGACTGGGACAGAGTCACAGTGGAGGGGATAGGGCAGAAGCGGTCAAGTTTGAGAAAAACATGCACAAGGGTCTGACACCATTAAAGCACTCTTCCCCCGTAGAGCCTGGAATGGACCTGAAGATTCCAAAGTCTCACCATTCCTTTTCTGTGAGCAAATATATGTGAAAGCCCCTGGCAAAATGCCCCTCATCCATCTCTAATGCTGGTCGTCAGATGATGACAATCTGCTATTTCTTTCAGTTACTCTGTTAGCTCAAAGGATGGTGGATCAAAAGGTTCCAAACCTGTTGTTGATCCATGTGGGGTCAATATGATGCCACATGATGGACTTTCTGTTTTTTCCAGTTTCTTTTTCAGGAAGCTAGGAAATTACACACACAACCTAGAAGAACATTATGAAGGATGCAAAGCAAAGCGCTTAAGAGGAAAGGTCACCTGTGCAAGGTCGCTACGGTTATCTGATTTTTTTAAAGACCCTTACATGTGAAAACTAATTTTCTCCTTTGCTTTAACCGTTCTCAGTCCTTTTATATTGATAAAAGTCTTCAAAATTAACATCTAGTGCTGAAAGTGTAGTGTAGATATTTCCACTCACAGCTTATTCACAAATATAGCCACTGAAGCCAATCTTCAGGTTCACCAAAGCCCATAAGAACATAAGAATGACCATATTGGGTCAGACCAAAGGTCCATTCAGCCCAGTATCCTGTCTACTGACAGTGACCAATGCCAGGTGTCCCACAGGGAGTGAACCTAACAGGTAGTGATCAAGTGATCTCTTTCCTGCCATCCATCTCCACCCTCTGACAAACAGAGGCTAGGGACACCATTCCTTGCCCATCCTGGCTAACAGCCATTAATGGACTTAACCTCCATGAATTTATCTAGCTCTCTTTTAAACCGTTATAGTCCTAGTCTTCACAACCTCCTCAGGCTAGGAGTTCCACAGGTTGACTGTGCGCTGTGTGAAGAAGAATTTCCTTTTATTTGTTTTAAACCTGCTGCCCATTAATTTCATTTGGTAGCCCCTAGTTCTTATATTATGGGAATAATTAAATAACTTTTTCTTATTCACTTTCTCCACACCACTCATGATTTTATATACCTCTATCATATCTCCCCTTAGTCTCCGCTTTTCCAAGCTGAAAAGTCCTAGCCTCTTTAATCTCTCTCAATCTGGGGAAAGTCTCTGAAAGATCTGCATCTGGGAATGATATGCATCTCTGACTACTCTCTGTAATGCTATGACCTCCACAAGCTCCCTCATAACCTCAAGATGACAGTCTATGTTGACCTGCAATGTGGACTATGACCATGAGAAGAGAGCCACCCAACTGCAGGCACCACCAAAAGCTTGCACAAGAAAGGATCAAATCCTGGAAGCATGCAGGTACACAAACCCAACAGCATCAACCCCCTAACAGCAGGTGGGAAAAGAGACCATCTGGGGAGCAGGGAAACAAGGGAACTGGCCTCCCAACCACTCTGAATAGTAGCAGTAGCAGCCTCCCATGCACGGAGGAAACATGGGGCCAGATAAAAGAGAATCTGCTCCTCCACCAGCAAAAACTCCTTTTTTTCAGGTAGGAAAGAGAAAAGGAGATGCCTTAGGAAGCAAGAAAGGGAATCCTAGAGAGGACAGAAGGCAGTACTATGGGTATCACCAGTTGAGAGTAAGAGATCTCAAATGGAAGAAGAGATACAAGAAGGATTTAGGGGAGATCCAGAGAAGGGAGAATAGAATACCAGGGATACAGACAAAGATGTAAAGAGGGAGAACAGAAAGGGAAATAAGATTATGTAACATGAGAGAGAGCAAGGTGTAGGCTAGGAGACAGTTAGGCAGATGAATACTAGAGAAAATATGAAAGGGAAGGAATGGAAGGAAAGGGTATGTTGCTTTGTGGGAAGAGGAGGGGAGAGAAAACTAAACAGAAAGGAGAAGTATAGAAAAATGTTGCTAAGATAGACACCATGTATCAGATATATAAGAAGTGCAACGACAAAAAAAAGACAAGACACACAACAGGTTAATGAATTTTACTTATTCTCCCCGCAGACATCTCACACTGCATCTTTGTACATTTGGGAAAGGGATAGCATTCTTCTGAATACTTATTTTACATCATCCTAGCTGGCCACCTGGGATCCCATAGCTCAATAATTGGAGGCAGTGACCAGTTATCTGTATTTATATATGAATAAGTTTCTAGAGTATACATACAATACAATATCTGTCAGATCAGGAGCTTAACAGCTATTTAGAAAAGTGTCTGTGACAGGTTGGATCACAGAAACCCCCTTGGGAGCTGCCAATTGATGTGTCAAGACTACCTCTGCTCCTGTTTTCCCTGCCAGCTCAGGGCTCCAGCACTCTGTCTTGCTGAGCCAGACACTCCCGTCTGCTCCAACAAAGACCCAGGGTCTAATTACCTGCCCCAAAGCTGAAGGTTTACCTGAAAACAGCTCACAGAAGTGTGCTTGTCTTTAACACTCAGATGCCCAACTCCCAATGGAGTCTAAACCCAAATAAATCCGTTTTACTCTGTATAAAGCTTATGCAGGGAAACCTCATAAATTGTTCGCCCTCTATAACAGTGATAGAGAGATATGCACAGTGTTTTGCTCCCCCTAGGTATTAATACATACTCTGAGTTTATTAATAAGTAAAAAGTGATTTAATTAAATACAGAAAGTAGGATTTAAGTGGTTCCAAGTAGTAACAGACAGAACAAAGTAAGTCACCAATAAAATAAAATAAAATGCACAAATCTATGTCTTATCAAACTGAATACAGATAATCTCACCCTCAGAGATGCTTCAGTAAGTTTTTTCCTCAGACTGGACACCTTTCAGGCCTGGGCACAATTCTTTCCCCCGGTACAGCTCTTGTTCCAGATCAGGTGATAGCTCTGGGATTCTTCATGATGGCTCTTCTCTCTCATTGTTCTCTTCCACCCCTTTATATATCTTATGCATAATGAGGGAATCCTTTTGTCCCTCTCTGAGTTCCCACTCCCTCCTTCTCAATGGAAGGACATGAGGTTAAAAATGGATTCCAGTTCAGGTGACATGATCACATGTCACTGCAAGACTTCATTATCCACTTCCAGCACACAGGTATACAGGAAGACTTACAGGTAAAACACAGCCATTTGCAGACAATGGTCCTAGTTAATGGGAGTCATCAAGATTTCAAACCACCACACTTTAAATAATTACAATAGTCCCTCAGTGTTATATTTCATATTTCTAGTTTCAGCTACAAGAGTTGTACATTTATACAAATAGGATCATCACACTCAGTAGATTATAAGATTTGTAATGATACCTTACAAGAGACCTTTTGCACGAAGCATATCTCAGTTACTTTATATTCACTTACTATTAATTTTCTATAAAACCATGTAGACTGCACAACGTCACAGTGTCCTTGGAAAAATATTTTTCCATGTTGACAAATAGGTGTAGGGCTTTGACAAATGAGGCCACATTCCCAATCCTGGTATTTGTTTAGAGTAGAGTAGAGTAGGACAATATTCATATTCAAGAAGAATAGTTTTGAAAAAATGTTAGGAGAAAATACTTTGTTCAAAGTAAAAAGGAGAGAGTTCCAAAATAGGCCACTGGGGGAGCTGTTCATGGTAGCACCCATCTGGCAGACCACGGTGGTGCTCTGTTGTAGGAAGAATATGTTGCGGGCAGGAAAGAGGACCTGAAAATAAATAAAAGGGAGGCACACCCTTTTACTGAATAAACCGTGGCACAGTCAAAATAGCTCAATCCTAAAGAGTAAATTGAAGGTTCAAATGAACCCTGTGCAGGAAGGAGAGCCCTGCTCAAAGAATTAAAGGAACAGCAGGAAAAAAATTACCATAAGTAGCTGTTTCAGTTGCACTGTAATGAAGTCCATTAAGATTCTCAAAAGAGCATTTCTGTGCTTGTATGTTCCTTCCAACCTCCAGTAATCTCATGAAATTCCCATGAGATTCATCTCATGGAAAATCTGGAAGGTAGACACTTGTGGAAGTCTGTGCAAGATAGAGAAAAAAAAAATGCAGAGGAACAGGAAACCTTATAGTCAGATACTGAGATACCTTTTCTTTAGCTTAAAACAAGAGATATACATGAAGTTCTGAAATCAACAGGGACTAGCAGAAGGAAGAAGCCAGAGTTATTGTGCTCAGATAAGATGGGCAGCTGATCACTCAGGGCTACATTCTCATACACTTACTAATATTGAGTACTACTTCATTCTGGAAGTAGCTCTCACTGAAATCAATGGAGCTGCTCACAGAATAAGGCACTACTCAATGTGAGTAATGATAGGAGAATTTAATACTTAGAGGGAAAAGCACCATAAAGTTAGGGATATTCCATCATCTCCCATGTCTGTGAATAACTGGCTAGCTGCAAATCTATTTGACCAAAATAGACAACAGTTATCTCTGATATAGGGGATCTGGTCTGGCAAGAGAGCCATAATTCTGGAGTGATGCCAAAATAAGACACACGCTATTAATGTCTTACTTGGCAATTCTAAAAGAAGTGGTATACAGTAATGTATTAGAAGACCTGCAACTGTAAAACTACAGGTACAGCAACTTCAGTACCTTGGTGTTCCCAAGGGAGCTCAGGATTATTGTACAGCCAGATCAGTTATTATAGCTTCAAGCACCAAACCAAGACCAGGTTACGAAAGGGTATAGAGACTAAGAAACCTATAATAAAGGTTATAAATTTAGGACTGAAACTGCATACTTACAGGGAAAATACATGCTCAGTCTTATCTGCAGCAGATTTTCAAGACACAATACATAGAAAAAGGATGTAGACGATTTTTAATAACATGTGACCAGAGCTGTTCAGCAACCCAGAGAAACCCTTTTGGATTTTTTAATTTGCTGGAAGGAGCTGCAGAAGCATATTGTGTCTGCATCTGACCAAGCCAAGTATTACCTAAAGCAAATGTTTACAGGCAATAATGACAAGGCTATGCAGTGATAATATTGAGGCTGAAATGAGGCAATATTTTGAAGGTCCCAGAGGATGAACCTTGCTTGAGGATATGAGCCTTATCTATTGTAATGAGATGGATCAAGAACCAAAGGGGATTCACTGGGGCAGAGCCTTTTCAGCAGATTGAAGCAGCCAGCCAAAGCAATGCCAAGGCAGCCAGAAAATACAAAGCATAAACAGGCAAGAAGGAATGCCTAATGTTTCAGAAACTAGAGAACAACAGCAGTGTTACCACATCAGGTGGTGTCATTGCTAAAGATGGTCCAATACCAAGTATCTGCTGAGAGTGGATTGATGGAACAACCTTGGGGTCCTGGGAAAAGGCCGCAACATCATTCTATTCAAGGGGGTCCCAGAAGTCATTGTGACGACTCTTCCTTCTGTGGCAGTGAAACACACTACACAGAATGAGGTATCAACACAGGACCTGGGAAATGAGAACTATGAGTGAATCTCTGTATTGCCATTGGATTGACCAATGCAAGCAGCGGCTGTCTAGTACTGCATGGATAATATAGAGAGCTATTTTTAGATGGTATCCTGATGTACAGCAAGGGTTTTAAGCAGTACATGGAAAATATTTTTAAAAAGTGCTTGAGAGATTGCAAACCTATGGGGTAAAATTAAAAATGGTCACCATGATCACCTCAAAAGAGAGAGCTCTGGTAGCTGGGAAGGTTAATTTCAAGATAAGGGTATGGAGCTTACAGTTGACATATGGCCACCACCATTCAAAGTCTGAATACAAGAGATCAGAAATATTCCATGAAATACAAAAAGCTAACTGATTTCCTGAGGGTTCATTAAATATTTCTTCAATTGCTAAATCCTTACTGAGACCATTTTAAAAAGGACCTAATGAACAGGGGAACAAGAAACTTTCCACTTGCGTCCTGCCCAGAAATCCACCAAGAGGCATTGGAAATGCATATGAACAGTTTATTTACTCCGTTTGTGACCCTGTCAGAATTCAGCCAACCATTTATTTTAAGCATTGTGTTGGTTAAAGGGCGAGGGACATTATTGTATCAGCAGCATGAGGATAAATTGCACATAATAGCCTTTGGATCACAAACATTTATCCAGGTAGGAATTGTACTGCCATGTGCATTCCAGGAAATCAGAATTCTCCACTTTAAAGCAGATTCTTAATGAACAGTTTAGGCTCTATCTGTACTGTGCTCTACACTTTTCTGCCTATATTGAAAGGCAATGACTATGACAAAGCTAAATGCCCCACGCTACTGATGGGTGTCAGAATTAAAGATTTCAATTTCATCATAAGCCTGGGAAAACAACATCAATGCGGGTTCTTTCTCTGTATATGGATAACCTATACTTGGGGTCAATACAATGGCCATGGGTGACCAGTAGACAATCCCAGCTTGTGGAGAAAGTATACCAGATCCTTATTCCAGACATGTCCAGACAGCAGTGGGAGATGATCCTCTCCCCCTGACACCCTTCCTTCAGGCAATAGGTGCTCAAAGTAACACAGGGTAAGAAACCCTACAGAACCCTAAATCCTCACTGAGATGAGTAATTGAGTGGAAAGGCAGAAAGTAAGCACTTAGTAGGACACAAACAGTAGCAGACCTCAGCTGTGAGGCTCTTGATTCAAGAATGAGTCTGATTTAAGATTGAGGAAGAATTCAAACCTACTCCTCCCCCCAAAAACCAAATAAAACATCCATATTGTGCTACCAGAACTCTATAAACTTTTGTATGAGAATAAGGGACATCTCAGGAGTGAATGTGTGCGCTCTTTGAGGCAGGAATCATCTCATGCACCTGGTTGTACAACGACTAGTACAATGGAGCCACAATATTGGTTGGGGCCTTAAGGTTTCTACTGTGACACGATAAATAAAATTTCATTCAGCACAAAAGCTATTCTATTAGCCACAAATGAAGAACTAGAGTATATTAGCAATGTGTCAGTTATTTAATGGGGAACAATTCAGAAAAAGCCCCCCTTGCAGAATATTACCACCACTATCCTCTGCTAGCTCATCTGCACTGACATGTATATGTTAGAAAGGAGGGGACTACAAGTACATTGTAGTGTATAATAAATCAGGTCTGTCCAACAATCAATCAGATACAACAGCTGCTGACTGACTATTCAGAGACTTTATCCTTCAATTTGGGTTTCCTGAGAAGACCCGTAAGTGAGAACTTGAGAATCAACTATTCAAGAGATTTTGCAATGATAATGAGACACAAAGCTCATGTTGCACTACCTACCACCAGCAAGAAAACTATCAGCAGCATTATGAACATTACCAAAAAGAACAACATTTACATTTGAAGGATTATGTTAATTGAAAAGTACATGTGCCAACCACAGAACTACCATTGACACTTTTTTTTTATTCTGTATGAAGTAAAAAAATTTAAAAGTCAGGCCAACTAGGTAGACCAATGATAAGAACAGCTGATGAGAGACTATGAAGTCACTGTGGAAAAGAGTAGAAACTCAGCAGCAAGAGGAAAAGCTTATTGCACGTCAGAAAGCTCAGAGCAGAGCTTTTCAAATCATGAGAAAGTCTTAGTGACTTTCTGTGATAAATGAAGGGGGGGGAAGAGTAGCTCCCTTTTATGGACACCCAGCCAGCCAGTTAGCTATTAAATCCCAATTAGTAGCTGTTCTCTACTTGCTTCACCTGTAAAGGGTGAAAAGTCTCACTGCTATGCATAGGTAAAAAAGTGAGTGGGCACCTAACCAAAAGAGCCAATGGGAAGGCTAGAGCTTTTTAAAATTGAGAAAAAACTTCCCCTTTGTCTATCTGTCTTTTGTTCTCCAGAGAGAGGAAGACAGGGCAGAGTTATGCTGTAAGAAGTTTGGGCCAGGTATGAAAAAAATCATCAGATCATACCTAGAACTACTCATTTAAAACCCCAGATACGTAAGTAGCTCAGGAAATGTTTAGGAGGGTGTTATTAGGTTTATCCCTTTTATTTCTTTATGACTTGTGGATTCCTCTGTGCTAACCCCAGGTGCTTTTGTTTTGCTTTGCTTGTAACCTTTAAGCTGAACATCAAGAAAGCTATTCCAGGTGCTTAATTTGTGTAGTTTTTTTTAAAATCTAGAAATAGACTGAGTTTCCAGATGTATTTATTTTCTTTTTTTTAATTAATAAAATTAACCTTTTTTAAGAACAGAATTGGATTTGTGTGTCCTAAGAGGTTTGTGCACATGTTGTTTAACTAGCCGGTGGCAACAGCTGATTTCCTTTGTTTTTCTTTCTCAGCTCTTTCCTGGAGGGGGAGGATGAAAGGGTGTGAGGGTACCTCAAAGGAAGTAATTCCGAAGTGCATCTTCCTGGGCTCTCAAAGGTGTTCTGCACTTGGGTGGTTGCAGCATCTACCCATTCAAGGTCAGAGAAAAGGTGTAACCTTGGGAGTTTAATACAAGCATGGAGTGGCCAGTATTAATTTTTAGAATCTTTGCGGGCCCCCACCTTCTACACTTGGAGTGCCAGAGTGGGGAATTAGCCTTGACAGCTTCCTCTCAGGAAGACTCACATCCTCCCAATATGACCTAATTTACATTGTAGAAGACAGGATTCTGAATAGAAGATGAAACCCAAAAGAAGAACAGGTGCAACTGATGGCCTTGTGATGGCCTTCAAGCTGTGAAGGTAACTAGAATACCAACCTGAAGGGAAGGGTTGAGCACAAAGGTAAGCTATAGGATCAAGCAATTCAATGGGCTATCAGATAAAAGTCACTACAGGCACAGCCTTCAGGAGATTATCTTGAAATACTGATTATAAGTGTCAGAAAGTTTAACTCCCAGGCACTGATATCATAAAGACAAATATCTTCCCATGACCATTTAGGACAGATATGCTATCAAGTATGGGGCCCTCAAGTGGAGACACTAGCTCTAGAGGACCCTTGCAACCAATGACGTTTTCCATGGCATACGGTATTTTTTCTGCCAGTGGGAAATGTCAATAGTGTCCAAAATGGATACTAGCAATTCTAGCGATGGGATTGGAGCTTGACAGTTGCTCCATACAATTAAACACACACACACACACACAAAGTATATATGTTTAATGCCATTTTAAAATGTTGAAAGTGACATTTCTATAAAGAAAGGAAGTGGCTTCTGACAATAGAAGAATAAGGCCACAGTTCTGGTACTTGTGGTTATTAACATATCATTTGATATTTGGATCCTAGAAGCATATTTAAACACCTTAAACAGTTTGTTTAAAGGGGATGCAAAGTTGCAGACTGGACCAGGGCATAGGAACTGCTCTTTGTGGCTCCTGTCTTCGTATCTGGTAAAGCCGCAGGAGCATGGGTGGGAGCAGAAAATGCGAAACTAGGGAGAACAAAAGAGGGTGAGAGACATAGAGGGATTGGGGGACCTTTCCTCTTTATTGGGAAAACTTGGACAGTCAGAGAAGCCCAGTCAACTGAGGTTCACGGAAAATCAAAGTTTAGAGGAGCTCTGTACAGACAAGAGATCCCTACCCAGAGAAATTAATGATCAGCAGGAAAAGTTACTGTTTCACTCTAATTGCTAAAAGATGACTTCAGGTTCCCAAGAGGGTGTTTCTATACCTGTAAACTTATTCCAGCCCTTTTGTTTATAGAGTAGCAACAAATGCATAGATTCTGGCACAAGAAACTGGGCTCCACTTTTCCTACAGCAGAAGAGGCAAGTATTAACATTCAGATCCCACCTTTTTATTTTAAAATGATTGACTAGATTTCAAAAAGTACACAAATATGTCCAGATTTGTGAGTTTGTTTTTTTTTGTGTAGACAACATGGGTGTCTGACCAATTTTATAAATACATAAATCAAGTATGTTTTCAATCCCTGCCCTGTTCCCAAAAATGTTATTTCCTTTGACTCAAAAAAATAACTAAGGCAGGCCCTAGGAAAAAATGTTACCATGTATAGTGTAACCCATTTACAGTATATTTAACAATTTTAGTGACCTCTGTTTATGGTTTACAAATCTTGATTTGTTTCAGTTCATTACAGCATGTGAGCTGCAGTTCTCGTTATGGGGAACCCCAGTTTATTTTGTAAAATCTGGTTCAATGGAGAAAGCAATTTCACTATCAAAGGGTTACCCTGTGTTGAATTTTTTTAAGAAGTTAAGCAACATATATGTTGGTTCTCATTGGCATTTGTAATGTACACTTAGTGAGGCAACGTTATCTTTCAAAATGACCTCTTGTTTTCATAGGTAATAAATTTCAGTAGATCAAAACCATTTGGAAGAACTCTGGTATAAAAAGAGTCAGAATAATTAATTGTTCGGTTCTGACTTTGACACTGTAGATATTATTATTTGGCATATTTCACTGGGAGAATTATCTTTGTTATCACAGGCATAACCGCATGTATCTTACAAAATAGCTTTCAAGAGTTTGGCTACTGGCAGTATTTGTTATATAATACATTACTACAAGACAATCAATGCTGTTGCTCTGTTTTTCTCTGCATTTTTTGTATGTTTGACATCAAGATGCAAAATTAATTTATTCTTGCTGCATAGCAGACTGGGAGGTAGATCTTAGCTTTGCCACTGAGTTGCTGTGTGACCTTACCTTAACCTCCCTCTACTTAAGTCAGTGGTTCTCAAAACTTTTGTACTGGTGACTCCTTTCACATAGCAAGCCTCTGAGTGTGACCCCCCCCCTTATGCATTAAAAACACTTTTAAAATATATTTAATACCATTATAAATGCTGGAGGAAAAGCAGGGTTTGAGGTGGAGGCTGACAGCTTGTGACCCCCCATGCAATAACCACACAACCCCCTGAGGGGTCCTGACCCCCAGTTTGACAACCCCTGACCCAAGTATATTTATCTATTAAAAAAGGCACAATGATATTCACCCACCTTATCAGGGTCCTGTGGAACTTTATTAATGGATGATTGTAAAGTGATTTGAGCTCATCAAATTGAGAGGAGTTATACGAGTATTATAAAATAAACCTCCAGGCATTTTAAGAATTGGTAAGTTTGAGGAAGGAAAGCATTTGAAATATGTCAAATTGTGCCCCTAACCCAAACAAAATTTTCTATCAGACAAGAACTTAAGATGGATATAAAACTGCTGCAATGTTCTTACCGTAACAATCCACATAACATTAGTAGAAGCTAAGGTTATATATCACACACAGTACATAATCTCTGGTATTACATTTTAGAGAGTTTACATTAATTTACTTGAATTAACCAACAACTTAACATCCATGCAGAACATGTCCAAATTTGCCTTGCCTACTTTACTTATCAACTTTGACAGATGCTAAATACCATCAAATACTGGAGTTTAAAATTAGCCATACAAATTCCATTTTGTACACAATTTTGCAGGGAAATCTGTACTTTACTACTCACAGAGCTGTCTTTTTTAAATGAGCCAAGGTAAGTCGGGCAAAGAAAAATATATGCATTAAATAAATATGAATATCAGCCAGATCAACCATTAAACACAGATCAACATCTAAAATATGAGTAGTTAATGCTTAAGGAAATGTTTGATGTGGAAAGCCAGTACAGCAACAAGGATCAATGCTAAGGAGATCACATCTTTTTTAGCAATGGCCTTAATTAGGTTTTCTCTAAGTATAGAACTCATTGTGTGGAAGATAAGAATGGGGGAGAAAAATGGAGCTGCATAAATATTCTCTCAATCTATTTGCAAGAAAAAAAAAACCTCTGGCTTCCAACAAACAGCCATTCAGAGACACTACAGCACCAAGAGGTGGACAGTAGGAATTTACTTCTGTCAATTTAAGCCCAAGACAGAAAAATATGATAACCACAAAAATGCTTTATGAGGGCACTTGAACAAACATTTTGGAGTCTAGTGAGAATAATATGAGGTTTCAAATTTTTGTGGACTTCAGCAAAGTCATTTTTAGGTCTTTAATCTTATTAATGGACTGGCAGTATACTGCACTAAACATTTTGAAAAAAATTGCAGACTGCACTAGAAAAACATATAGATTTGGAAGGGAATTTATATCACTGCTAAGCATCTACAAGTGGAAAAAAAACAAAAAAACAGAAACCCTTGCATCCTGGGGTGCTAACAAAGAATGATCTTTCTGGTGAAGTGCAAAAGACAAGATGAAATTTATAACATTTGAAATATTAATTTATATAATGCCTATCAAAATACACTAGACACTTAGAATGGATTGACTTAAAGATGAAAGTAAAGCCACCATTAAAGTCAGTATAAATACAATAAACCCAATGGCATGCCAAAGGCCCCTTGAAATAAAAAATGGGCTTTAAAAAAGGCTAATTTTATAGCTTTGCACAGATCAAGTAGGGAAGATGTTCCAGACATACACAGTCACTTTATATACACATCACTTTAAGAGCCTCCCGAAGTTTTTGGTTTTTTGCTCAGTTACAGTTCTTGTCCTATGGAAATCCATCATAGATCTTCCACTGACTTCAGTGGGGGCTGGATCAGGCTCCTGGTGAGGGTCCAGAAACTCAGGAAGGTTTATAGTCTCTTGATAACATCAGTAAATCAAATGTAGGGAGAGCTGAAAAACTGGGTTTCCTACCCAAACTTTTTAATCATTGTAATTCAGAGAGGGAGAGAGAATTTGTCATTTACACAAGAACAAGGGGACACTCAATGAAAATGAAAGGTAGCAAATTCAAAGCCAACAAGAAAAAATATTTGTGTCACATGATATACAGTGTGCCTGCGGAACTCATCCCAAGATATCATTGAGCCCAAAAAGCTTATGAGCATTAAATAAAAAGCTTTGGATACCTACCTGGATAACAAGATCACGCAGAGCTATAATAGTAAATATGTAAAAAAGAGCTTTGGAAGATATATGAACTGGGACTTTTCAAGGTTTATGCCAATGTCTAACTATTAGGGATTAGGAGGAAACCTTTGAGGGGAGGATGGAGAAACAGGTTAGCCCATGACTGCCTACAGTTTTTTGCATCTTCCTCTGAAACATCTGGTACTGGTCACTACCAGCAATGGGACACTGGAGTATATGGCCCAATGGTTCAGCACCGCATCATATGTTACTACTGGTCTTTAACTGTGGGGAATTTTAAAGAGAAATAACAAGTACTTCATAAACTGTCTTTCCCATCACTGATTTGTGTGATATGAGAATTAGAAAGGAAGGTCTAGAGATCTACTCTCCTCCCCACCCCACCCCCCCACCCCATTCCCTGGTAACCACACACAGCAGTTCAGGGTCACTGCTTAGTACCAGCTAAAACTGTTTGGAGTGTTCCGGGCTCAGAGCCCTCTCCACCAGGGTTATGATCACGTGATTTGAATTGGACCTTTTTAAACACTGAAAACTAAACACCCCCGTACTCTTCTCGGAAGATTTTTGTTTAAAACCGGACTGGCTTTGATAGAAGACGAATTCCTCTGGTTTTATATTTAAAGCGGACTGCAGGACATTATGTTGTTGAAGCAGAACAATTAGCAGAAGCAGCAGGGGATGCATGCCAATAAACACCAAGATTTGAGGTTAAGCAGCTGTAAATCTATATTAATCGTTTGAGGAATTCAGCTATTTACAGAAGCGTTTACAGAGCAAACAAATAAGAAAGGAGGGGAAGAGAAAAGCAAGAGGAGCTATCCTTACCTTCACATTGTTTCCCTTCTCCTTTATAACCCGGTTTACAGATGCATTTGTAGGATTTAGGTGTATTTTGACATATTGCATCAATGTGGCAGTCGTCTGTCCCTTCGGTACATTCATCAGCATCTGTAACCACAGAATGAACACATGAGAGATATAAGATCTCAATAGTGAGAAATCAGAAAACCCTTTACATGGAAACTCCAGCTGAAAAAGCTGTTTAGCTGACTGCCTTCTGAGTCTCACTATGAACAGAGGAGTTTATTTAATTTGGTTATTGTTGCTGCTGTTCTTTTTTTGCTTGTATAAAAATATTCCAAGCTTTAATTCTCTAAAGCTAGTTTTATTCCTCCACAAAAGTTTAAAGGCTCAAAAAATCCTACACATGCATTAGAAAACAAATTATTTGCATGTGTTAGAAGTTTTGTATCTACACAGCCTATAGTGTAGATTCACACTGGAAAAATGTACACGCTAATTTTAACCAACTCTATTAGTCTGTCTAATCAAAATAAGAAATGATTTAAGTGACCCGGAAAGGGAAATTTGGATTTTGCCAGGAAACATATATTTCTAATTTAGAAAGACAGATATCAGTTTAAATAAACTATCTTAGCAGAGCAATGAGAAAAATATTTCTAGAGTCAAACTACATTAATCCTTTTTTATTAAGGGGCCCAAAGAAAAAAAAATCCACCACCCAACAATGAATGGGAAAGCACAGGGAACTCCGGAAATTTGTGGGGAGAAAAGTAACCTGCAGTAAATGTATATATACACCCCAAAACTAATTTAAAAGAAGCTGCATGATCAACCTTTCTGAACGTTCTCTTTTCAGAGTCTTTAATGGTGTGCAGACTTTTAAAACAAGGATACAAGATTGCTTAAAAAAAAAAAGTAACCTTCCCCCAAGGATGAGCACTGGTTTTCTCCTTAGATATTTTTTTGGGGGGGGGAGGGAGAGAATGGGTTGAGAAGAAGGGAATGTTAATGAAGTGAACATATAAAGATAAGCTAACTCTTTTCACTGACGTTCTGCGGATGTACATGGGAAAATTAAAAATCCAGTGCAACCTACACACACTTCCTCCTTTCTCCATCTACTGTAGTTGAATGCATGAAGTGACTGAGAAGAGGCAATGAAGTTGCCAAGGGGGAGGGAAAGGACAGACCCTTTGGAAGAATGTCAGTTTCTGTGGGAGACTGGCCCTCCAAAGCCTCAGCGCTAAAGGAAAAAAGTGGCCATGGGCTATTGATTGCTGTCTTAATGTCAATAAGGAAAATCCCCCTTAGTGGGAATACATTTCAAATGGATTTCCTCACAATTTAATGCAGTAGGCACATCTGGAGCTCTCTAGCTACACACACACACACGTAGAGGGAGCCCTCTGATCAGGAGTAATATTTTATTATCTGGATAACAGTTAAAGCACGATAAAGTGAAGCTAGGATTTATGCTTTTAAAGTAACGCGGGGGGGGGGGGAGGGAAAGAAGGAATCCAGTGACATCCATGTGCAGTTTATTTCATCCCATTTAGATTAACAGATCCTCAGAAAAGGTGCAGTAAAGTGAAAACAGTTGTATTGTTAGCTTGAAATCCTAACGCTAATTGTTTCAGAAATGCTCACTCAGCCATCTCCAGTGATGAAACAAGGATCCTTCAAAGTCACCGGGGACAGGAGGGGCTATTTGGAGGGAGGCGAATAATCAGATATTGCACACATCAGAGAACTTTGCAAAGAGGGGGGATAAAGGACAGAATTGCTTTCAGGGTGCACCTTCGCTTTCCTTTAAGAATCTGAACAAGCAAACAACAAGGAATCTGGATTTTTTTTTTTTAAGGAATAGGAAGAAAAAAGTTTTTTTTCCCCTCTCGAACGCTGAGTATTGTGCCTCCTTGAGAAACGCAGGGCTGCTGTAATCGGGTTCCTTCTTTCTTTCCCTTTCGTTTATTTTAGCTGCTGAGCCAGTTCTGATCTAGCTGTGATTTACGTGAATTCACTTGGTGAAGGGGGCTGAGGGTATTTTGCTCAGATCAGGCACAGATTCAGTCAAGCACAAAAAGAAGAACGATTTTTTTAAATGCCCTGGTTCATATTTTTGACTCAAACTGGCACCCATCTCCCGTCAAGATCAGCAAAAGTGACAGCTGGGCTCTTTATAATGCCGTCAAAAATTCAAACTGCATTGAGCCAAGGGGGACATTTCGCAGCAACCAGAAGATGTCTGGGAGTCAGGCGTGAATGCCAATGAGTCAAATGAAAAGGGCAAAACCAATTATGAGCTTTTCCCCTGCTACTAATTTCACGTTGTCTTTCTTGGGCTACAACAATTTGTACAAAGGTATCGTGCATTTTGCTTCATCAATCCCTTTATATTTTGGGAGAAGAGATTAAAAAATCCCACCTTAAGGTTTTTTTTTTAAATCAAACTTCAAGAGCTATATACATCTTTACCAACAAACCGTGTAAACCCTCACTGGTTTACAGCATTTCTATGGAGAGATTTTACAAGTAGCGAAGTTTCTATTGGGGGGGGGGGGCTATTTAAAAGGTATAAGATAAGAGGAGGGTAATATCGGGTCTTTAGGTTGATGGAAAGATTCGGGAAACTTTAAAACATACTATATCTAACCTTCCCCTTGCACAGAACACAAGTTTATTTGCACCAGTTATCTATTTTCACAAGTACTTATGGGAAGTAACTTTAAAAACAATCCTTCCAAAAACGTCTCTTTGAATATAAGAGCATCAAACACAGAGAGCCACTTCTCCCCACAGCAACTTTAAAGCCCTTCGCAACATTAGCAGCAAAATCAAAATAGGTCTATTCCTCCCTCCTTCCCAACACCTTTCCAGAAGGAGAAGAAATACAGTCCCTTCATCAGCAATTGCTTTCCACAACCCGAGTCTAAAGAAAGAGGAGTAGATGAAAGATCTCTCTTACCTGGGACCCCATTGCCTCCCGCAAACCTGCCAGTAAATAAGAGAGCGAAAAACAAACAAAAGTGCCATGAAAAACAAACAGTCCCCATGATAATGATATGATTCAATGCAGTTGGTGTGTTTCTTTGATAAGAGACGCGCTTGGGACTGGCAGAGGGGAGCCGGAGAAACTGACGCGCTGACAGCATCCCGCTGATTCGCAGAGGAACCCAGGGGGTGGGCGGGACAGACGGGGAGAAATTGCCAATCCCTCCTCGGGCTCTGGAGAGAGGGGAGGGGGAGGTGGAAAGGCAGCAGAGGGGAGGGGCCGCTGGTGGAAGGAATTGAACTCGTTATAGAGCCTTTTAGGAGAGATTTGTATTCCCCCACTTGTCCTTGCTACCTTGTACTCATTCCCACAGGTAAGAAGCACACAGGATGGGGCTGGGGGTGACTAGTTTCATTGCCACGAGTCATTTTTCAGTATTATACAGTGGGGACGCTCCGTGGAAAGGCTTATTTTTTTCCTTTTCACTTAGATCTGGTGGGAGGGAGGCTTTTCTTAGTGAAATAACACCCCCTCCACACACACACTTCTGCCCCTTCCTCTCCCGGCCCTTTCGTGCTGTAGAAAGCTTCCCACATCACATCTGCTACAAGAGTCTCAGGTACGTCGGAAGTCCTTAAGGAGCCTTAAATGTTCTTGTGGCTACTCAGCCTGTGCCCCCTCAGAGGGTTTCAGTGACTGCCTGCATTGCAAAGAAATGGCTCCTCTCAAAGTAAAGGCAGGAGGCTTTGAAGACAGACAGTCCAACAAACCCAACAGCAGATCTCCTTGACAACCAATAAGAGGGATTCTCCCCCCCCCCTTTCCCGGGCTCAGACTAGAAGAAAACTTTTTTTTGTCCCCTTTGCCTCCCTTAGCCTCATCTAACCCTTAGTGTTGTCTTTTCCACTTGCCTCGGGTCATTACCAACCACTAAATTTCCATCACATTTTAACAGAATTCTAGGGCTCTGGTACAGACAGACAGAATAGCGAGGAAATTGATCTCGATTTGTTTGACCATCCCAACACAACGGCGAGAGTTTTCTTACCACTGTTGTTTTACAAACTAAGTCTAAACTTCAGTGATTCAGAAACTATCGATTCATGCAACTCTGTTGCAGAGAGGGAAACTGTCACTTCTCAGTGCAGGTAACAAATATAGCTCCTAACAATCTCAAGTCCCCTAAAGGTTGAAGACTTCAAGTTCGCGTTTTATATTCTATTCTCTAGACGATTTCCATGAAGTAGAAAACATTCTCCTTCTGCTCCTCCTCCCCCCCCCCAAAATTGATGCAGCTGGATACCTTTTGTTTAGGTCACATCAGTTTCATCCTCTCCTCTGAGAAATATTTTGCTTCAAACGCAAACACTCAGAGCAGCTTTCTTTCGAAAAGGGTAATCTCGCAAATGTAAACTTTGAACCGTACATATTAGTTTTTTAAGAAGAATTATTAAATGCTTTAAACCTATATCTTGTTCAAGCTGATTATATATCAATGGTTTTTATAGATACCTCCCCAGTGAAATACTGGCTACTGCAGACTTGTTTTTCACCATTTTAAATCAAAGCAGAATACCTTTTAGGTAGAAATAAAATTGACTTCTCATTATATTCAGAATAATAAAAACCCTTGGATCATCTAATATGCCTCCTTTTTATCAAGTTCTTTCCAATTATATGCATTTGTTTTTAGCACCATATATCTGCTCATAAGAGTAGCATCAATATTTTAAAGCCTTATGAAGGAAATACAGAAAAATCTGTCCCTGTCACTTTGTGCATTATATGAAGTAATGAAATGACAAATCATTTTTCTACTCAAACTAGCTTTTTCTTACAGAAAATGATCTACTGTCAAACTGCTAATCATTAGTTCAAGAGGCCACCGCAGAAAGTTGTTTGATTTCTGAATGTTTACACAGCTTGTTACCTGCTTGGCGGGTTGGTTGGTTTTATTTTTGTTATTACAATCCCTTATTTTTGTGTGAATAGGTTTTGAGATGCACTTGTGAGTTCTTTGCTGAAGTCTTCCCATGGGTACACTGAGCATTGCTTCTATGCAGGTCCCAAGAGATCCTACCTCGTACCTTAGAGCTCCACCTAGTGAATTTTTTGCATGCTGTAGTGGGAGTATTTTAATCTCATTAATGAATTACCACTGTTGAGTAGATAGCTACCATGACTTTCTAAACCTGCCGGAAAATACTCTGATTTCCCAAGAGATTGCAATAAGAATTTTGCCTGATAACTAAAGGACTGACTGGGTTATCTAGAATATTAAACCCTTTCCTTTATGAATATTCTAGACTGCTGTTTTCTGAAATTGTCATGTTGGAATTCCTTTCTCTTCCTCTTTCAGTTTCATTAGATTACATTTAATTGGGACAAAAGGGCAAATAACATTTGCTGCCCAGTAAAGGAAGTGACTAGAAATGTCCAAGAATGAGACTACATTAACTTTTAAAGTCTTGAATATAGTTGTGGAAAAGTTTGTTCAATCAGCAGAATAATTGCATTTGACTACTGCGGTAATCTACTTTTTCTGGTACACAAAAATATTTTATCTTAAATCCATGCTAATTTGTCACTGGGCTTACTTTTTCAGTCTCCCTCTCTGGCTCCAATGCTTCACAAACAATATCTCATGCAATTCAAATAATCTGCATCACGTTCCTAGAATTGACCATACAGCATTAATGAAACATAATAACAATGATCCCACTATATCCCTCATGGAATACATATAGGGTGGAATACAGGCCAGAGCTGAGAATCCTTCATGGAAGATGCCCTATTGCCAAGGCCTTTTCTTTTAAACTGGATTGCTGATTGCACCTGTGGCAGAATCACTTGAGGAAAGGTGTTTGTACAGTGCCTAACACAAAGGGGTCCTGAGCCTTGACTAAAGTTCCTAGGCACAATCATAATACAAATAATAATGTGATCTATCAGTTAACCAGAGATCAATCAACACTGGGTTTTCATAGCAGATGTTCTCAAACTTGTTTTGCATATTGTGACCACATCTTAATAATGAGGATCTCATGAACCATCCAAACCCTTCCAGTCTTGATCACACAGCATACGCCTCTGCCTGTTCACAATCATATAACCTCCCTGTTGCTTATGTGGAAAATGAATATTAGGAATAATGTACTTAAGCTTCTTCTAATGTGAAATAGCATCAGGAAACTAGGAGGAGCAGCCAGCCCCTTGTCACCAGCCAGCTTTCTGCTTACAGACCACCAGCAAGTGCCACAGGTATCAATGGAAGCCCACAAACCATAGTTTGGAACCCAGTGCTTTGCACACTACTTGAAAATTGAATTTTCCTCCAGGGCAGACTGGCAGAGGCCTTGGAGGTTTTTCACCTTCCTCTGCAGCATGGGTCACGGGTCACTTGCTGGAAGATTCTCTGCACCTTGAGGTCTTCAAACCACAATTTGAGGACTTCAGTGACTCAGACATAGGTTAGGGGTTTGTTACAGGAGTGGGTGGGTGAGATTCTGTGGCCTGCATTGTGCAGGAGGTCAGACTAGATGATCATAATGGTCCCTTCTGACCTTAAAGTCTATGAGACTATAAAATTTTCTGGTAGCCAGTCCAATTGTTGGCCCAGTGTCAATACAGTACAAAGAATCTAAAGTCCTTCACATAAAAATGTCTAAAGTTTTGCAGGCCTTTTCCATAGTAAAAAAAAAAAAGGTGCTTGTTATTTGACTTGACTCTTTTTAAAAACTCCAACCCTATTTTATGAACATTCACTCTGAAACAGGCTCTTCTAGCAAGGCCAGGGGCATAAATAAAATCACAATTTATAAATAATAGACATAGACTCATAGACTTTTCAGGTCAGAAAGGACCAGATTTATTCCAAGATGCAACTTATAGATGTTCACCATTCCAGAAACACTTTTGGAGGGCAGACTATAGCATTTATGATATCATCAACTCTTCCACTGTTGATGGCTGACATTTACAGAGAACATTTTAAAAAACAGTCTTATGTAGTGTAAGGGGAGGTAGGATGGTCATGTGGCTAGGGCACTGAACAGGAAGTCAGGAGACCTGGCTTCTGTTCCCAGCTCTGCCCCTACCTTTTGTATGAATGTGGGCAAGTAACTTCTCCTCTCTGTACTTCAGTTTCCTCTCCCACCCTGTGTCTATCTTGTCTGTTTAGACTGTAAAGCTCTTTATGGTAGAGCCTGACTTTCACTATAGGAGTGTATAGTGCCTAGCCCAAAGGGGACCTAATCTCAGTTATATCCTCTAGGCACTATTGCAATATAAATAATAAATCCTGTGGTGTGGGGGTCTCTAAATTAAATCGGCATGATTGTACTGGGCAGGATAGGGGAGGGAGGCAAATTCCCAGAGTTTGCACAGAGGATGTGTATACTGCACTTTGATGCAAAGAGGATTTTTCTGCAAAGGGATTGGCATGGTAAATCCACAGCAGAACATTTGGCTGTCCATCTCTCTCGTTACACAGGGCACACTAGCCGTAGGTAATGACTGCAGTGAGGAATGTGGATTTGCACCACTGCAGTTTTGAGGAGAATGATTTCTTCCTCTCAAGCCATCAGATGTCCCCTCCACATGGCCTGTGTTCTCACAGAGACAAGAATTTGGCCCTTTTGAGAGTAACTTCCCACATGTCTCCACTATCACTGAAGATGTATGTCCAAATATGCTTTCTCCCTCACCACCACCACCATCTCCTGTTTAAGAACTTGAGCCAAAGCCTCCTAAACTAAGTAAGTTTTTCCATTTATTTCAATAGGTTTTGGTTCAGGCCTTTCATTTCCAGGGAAGCAATTTGTTTATGAGATCACATACTTTTAGAAGAATTCTGCACCACTGTGCATGTGCAGAATTCATGTCCCCCGCAGATTTCTTTGCTTCCCCGCAGAAAAATGATTTTCTGTGGGGGAAGCAAAGGGAAGCCACAAGAGCAATCATGTGACACTCCCCAGCAGTATGTTTTGAGTGCCCAGGGCAGCTGTCAGAGAAGTAAATCACTGTGGGGCAAGGGGAGGGACTGGGGAAGACTTGGCTAATGGCTCCTACCCTTGCACTGGGCTCAGCTGCTAGTCCAGGTTGGGATCTGGAGGATGGGACTTCCTCTTCCCCTGCACAGGGTCAGACCCATCTCCAGATTTCTCCCCCAGCTGCAGGAGACTCTGCAAACTCCCCCCTCCCACTTCCTCCGCCCATCACTCCTCAGCTGCAGGGAGAGGGATCCCTGTACAAGAAGCTGCTCCCCCATCTGCCCAACCCTTGTGCATCCAGATCCTCCCACCGAGCTTCACCCCCCCACACTCAGAACCCCCCAGTGAGCTCACTATCCCTGGGCGACCCTGATGAGCCACCTGCACCTGGGTCCCCACCACATTAAACTCCAATCAGCTGCATCTGGATCCTCACCCCACTGTGCCCCACTCCCTCAGCATCCAGACCCCCCTGCCGAGCTCTATTCACCCCCACAGCCCCACTGAGCTCCAACCACCTTCACTTGGACCCTCCTGCAGAATTCCATTACTGTTGCACTCAGAACCCCCCAACAAGCATCTGTGCATCCAGATCTCCCCTCGCACCCGGATCCCTCAATGAGCCACCTGTACCCAGATTGCCCCAGAGAGAACCCTCTCAACCTACACCTGGATTGCCCCACACTAAGGCCTTTCACACTTGGATCCTGCCTTGCTGAGCCTGCCTGCCCGCATCTGGTGCACTTGGCAGTGGCAAGGAGGGGCAGTGCCCTGGGTTGTTCTCGGTCAGCCCTAGTTCTTGCATTGCATAAGGGTTGGGTGCAGCCTCACTGCTGAGTCCATGTCCCAGGTGGGAGCTGTACAGTAACCTCCCATCTCTATGCAACCAATGGCCTGTGTCACCCACTGTCATGGTGAAGCCTCCACATTTATTTGACAAATAAAATTTGCAGAATTTTAAAATAGTGTGCAGAATTTTTTAATTTTTGGCACAGAAAGCCCTCAGGAGTAATCAGGGTTTGCAGTGGAAATGAAGGAAATCTCACACCTGAAATAGTCAGATCTCACGCTGCAGAAACAAGCAAGAGAAAAAGACTGGAAAAGAGAAAAGCTTTATCATAAAAATAAACAACAAGGGCTGGATGGAGTTTGACATGGCTCTGACTTTCTTGGCAAAACCATGAATTTTAGAGGAGTTGAGAACAATGCATGGCTTTTGTAATCCATCGCCCAAGACTATCAGACATTTTTACAAGCTTGGGTGCAGCATCCAGTGTAGCATAACGGAATATTAGAGAGTGTTCTGGGTTTTTCCAGTTTAATTTAACTACTTGTAAATTATTTTTACTTCCTAATAAAGGATACCCTGCTCATAATAGTATGACTGACTTTTTGCCTCTTCTTTCCCTATAAATTGTACCTTCAGCTATGTGTTTATCCTGAGTCTTCCCATTTTATTAAAAACAACTAGCCTTGATAACAATATGGAGTATTTTGCACTTCTAAGGTGCTTGGGTTGGATAGCATACTTGAGACCTTTGAAGACAGATCTTCCGACAGAGCAGCTTCATGAACTCCAGGCCAGGTTATTGCTCTCCAAGAAAATACATTGTTTAACACGTGCCACGTGTCTGATAGACCTCATGATAAGGTTGAGATGGTGAGATTACATTATGTGACAGAGAGGAGGACACTGCTAGACATGCAGCGGGAAGATGCAGGGGAGATTGGCAGACAAGAAAATATCCTGAAGAATGGACAGTTCACAGAGGCCTGGTCTACACTATGCGTTTAAACAATTTTAGCAGTGTTAAACCGATTTAACGCTGTACCCGTCCACACAACGAGGTCCTTTATATCGATATAAAGGGCTCTTTAAATCGGTTTCTGTACTCTTCCCCAACAAGAGGAGTAGCGCTAAAATCGGTATTACCATATCGGATTAGGGTTAGTGTGGCCGCAAATCAACGGTATTGGCCTCTGGGCGGTATCCCACAGTGCTCCACTGTGACCGCTCTGGACAGCAATATGAACTCGGATGCAGTGGCCAGGTAGACAGGAAAAGCCCCTCAAACTTTTGAATTTTCATTTCCTGTTTGTCCAGCGTTGGAGCTCTGAAGCAAAACACAGGTGGCAATGCGTCCCAAGTCCAAAAAGAGCTCTACAGCATGGAACTGTACGGGGAGATACTTGCATCTTGACCGACTGTATGGGGAGAACAAATCGTCCTATCAAGCAGCTCTGTTACAGAAGACGAAGTCGCCAAAGCAATTATTGAAAAAAATCTCCAGGCTATGACTACAGAAGTCCACAGCACAGTGCTGCGTGACATAACGTAATGGCAAAGCCAAAGAAATCAAATTGGACGCTCATGGAGGGAGGGAACAGACGGGGAAGGTGTACCGAGGGACTTCAGCTATCCCAACCAGGGTCCGCAGTCTCCGAAACATCACATCTCTTGCATTCTTGGCTGAACACCAGTGCTGTAGGCTCAACACATTGTCCGGGTTCGGTTTCAGGGTCTTCTCGTCAATTTACCCCTCCTCCCCCTCATACCGAAGAAAGGGAAAAATCGTTTCTTGACTTTTTTAATGTCACCCTATTGATAACGAGCTGATGGCTGCCGGTAGACCGTGCTTGCAGCCAGTAAACAGTAGCATCCCTCTCCTCCTGCGTTCCCGGTGGCAGATGGTACAGTGCCAGTAGGACTGATCCCGTCTCATCATGAGCCCAGTGCTCCTGGCTGGCCTCAGGTGAGGCGGCGCGGGCGGCCTGGTAAAAAATAGGAATGAATCCTGCTCTCATTCCCAGTAGATGGTACAGAATGGGGTGACCGTCCTCATCATAGCAACTGGGGATGAGCAATCCATCAGCCCCCATCCCTTCAGGTAAAGAGAAAGATTCTGTACTGCCTGGATTATCATAGCAGCCGGATGCTGCTACTCTCCACACCGCTTAATGTCCTGGCCTGGAACTTCATAGCAGCTGGAGCTGCTCCCAACTCATTTTATCTCACTAACTCAGTGTTTTTATTCCCTGCATCTTTATTACTTCATCACACAAATGGGGGGACACTGCACGGTAGCCGGAAGGTTGGGGAGGAGGAACAACGGGTAGGGTTGTGGTAGCGCACCCCCCGTGAATGGCATGCAGCTCATCATTTCTGCGGGTTCTGACACAGACCGGCTGTGGCTCGCTGATACCTGTTCTCTAGTACACTTGCCCATATTCTAGGCAAGTAATTCTTTTCAGAATACCATAAAGGAGGGATTGCTCGGGGAGTCCCATTCCCATTTTTGTCTTTGCGACCCCACCGACCTCAGCCAGGGCCCCATGACGGCCAAGCAACGGTACAGAAGACAGAATAACCGCATCTATTGCAATTCAATGACAGCAGACGGTACAGAAACGATGGACAACCGTTCTCTGCTATCATGCAAAAGGCAATGAATACTGTGTGTAGTGCGCAGTGTTGCCTCTGTCCAAACGGCATCCAGTACACATACTGTGGGCTGGTCTACACTACGGGGTAAAATCGTTTTAGAACGCAAATTCAGCTACACGTGAATAGCGTAGTTGAAGTCGAATATCTAAAAATCGACTTTACTCCACCCATCCTCACCACGCGAGATCGAGTGTCTGTGGCTCAACCATGTCGATTCCGAACTCCGTTGGGGTTGGTGGAGTTCCGGAATCGATATAAGCGCGCTCAGGGATCCATATATCCCGTCTAGATTAGACGCGATATATCGATCCCCGAGCAATCGATTTTAACGCGCCGATACGGCGCGTAGTCTAGACGTGGCCTGTGACAGTGACAAAAGGCAAAACAGGTCCATGGTTGCCATGCTATGGCGTCTGCCAGGGCAACAGGGAAAAAGGGCGCGAAATGATTGTCTGCCGTTGCTTTCCTGGAGGAAGGAATGACTGATGATATTTACCCAGAACCACCCGCGACAATGATTTTTCCCCCATCAGGCACTGAGATCTCAACCCAGAATTCCAAGGGGTGGGGGAGACTGCGGGAACTATGGGATAGCTACGGAATAGCTACCCACAGTGCCACGCTCCAGAAATTGACGCTAGCCTCGGACCATGGATGCACACCGCCGAATTAATTTGCTTAGTGTGGCCACGTGCACCTGACTTTATACAATCTGTTTTACAAAACCAGTTTATGTAAAATCAGAATAATCCTGTAGTATAGACATACCCAGAGTCAAAGTTGAATGGGATGCTGAAATGAATCAGGAGCCAATGGAGCTGTCTGAGGCTGAGAGTGAGGTGGCTATGCTTTCTTGAGTTTGCAAGGTGTCCAGGGCATTCTGCAAAGGGTCTGTTTCTGGGGAGTTGAGAGCATAAGGAGTCAACAGAGAATGCATTACAGTAAGTCAAAGCAATAGAAAATTAAGACATGGATGAAGATTGTATCAGAGATGGTGGAAAAGCAGTGGAGTGGTGACAGAATGTACAAACCTGGGAAACATGGGAGAAGCGTGTTCTAGGCCAATGAAAGTCAGTGTTCAAGAGAGCATATTTTTTGGCCAAGAAAAATAGTTTTATTTTTCAAACATTTTAGCTGAAGGAAATTGAGATGAAGCTAAGTTTGCTTGGTCAAAACTGACAAGGAGGAGTTATTACAGATATTAAAAGAAAAGGGAACAAATCCTGTCCTCAGTTAAAATGAGATAAATCCATCTTAACTCAATTAGAGTCAATGCAATAACATTAAACTGGCGTGGGATCAGGATTTGGACCTGCATCTCTTTATACCTTCAATAAGTTCTTCCCTGACCACGGTAACTTATATTCTGTGGCAGTTTGAGCCCTTAGTGCTAACATGGTACAGGTGTTTTTAACATTGTGTTCCCATAGTGTGCAACTCAGCTATTCTGTAAGGATAAGTTATTGTGAATATTGAGTATATCATTTATGTAAAGATGAATTGTGGTATTGATGCTTTTATGTATTGTCCTTGTTGTTTTCCACCATTCCTCATGCTTAGGTCTACAATCTTTCTAGATCAATGAGTTTCAAAATGTTCAGAGAGAACTGAACATGTATGTGTGGGCGGTTCTATAAATCTTTTTTAGTAAATTATAGGTATGAAGGGAAATGAAGTTTTTATAGTTGAGTTAGTTTTTTATTTGAGTGCACCTCATATATTCTTCTGTATAGTCAGTAACTTCCTATTTGTGTGGGTCTTTTGTGAAGTATCAAGGGTGAGGAAAATGTTTTAAAAAATAGGAAAAATGACTTCAAACCCCACAAAGGGGCAAGCACAGGACCTGAAATTAGGAATAGACCTAAGTACACATGGAAATGTCTGGCTGAATAGGGCCGTCTGTGAGACCTTCCAAGTATAAGCCACATTTTTAAAAGTTAAAACTCTTAAGCAAGTAATATACATACATGTTAACCTGAATGGTACTCCCTTTCTTACCCTTATCCATCAAGATCTGCTGTCACTTTTTTGTTGTGTTCTTGATCTAATTTATGCCCTGATCCTCCATAAACTTAAGCATATTTATAATGTGTACTGAAGTCAAAGGGATTATGCATGTGAGTAGAGCTTGCACGTATTTATGTGTTCACAGGGATTTTCGTCTCTACTGCCCCATTGATCACTTCCTTGGCTTTGTGATGACTTATTTCTGTCATCTTCCTTGGTCCAGCCCTCTGGCTAAGTCACCTTTTAAGTTCAATTTCTTTCCAAGGTAATAATAGTCTAATTAAAAATCCAAATAAACATCAAAATTCATGGTTCTTCTGCCTCTCTCAGGCTATGTTGAAGTTCCCTGCTCTTAATCCCTACTCCCAGGTCCTGCAGAGTTCCGATAGCAGGTTTCCCTACTGCCTCTCTTTTCCCCAGGGAACTCCAGCAGCTTTGCCCGGGGATGGTCCTACTTCATCTTACCTTCACCAGACTCTTTCCAGAGAGAAAGGGACCCCCGTAGCTCTGTTCTCTTGGGTCTCCTCCTTTGAGTTCTCCTCTCTCCCAAGTCCTCTCTGACCTGCTCACAGCTGAAATCACTAGTTAAGTTCAAGTCACAAGAGCAAGGTCAGCTGGGTGATAACTGCTACATCATTGTCAAGGATGATTTAGACTCCTCTTAACAGACCAGCCACACTCCTTAAAGATACAGGTCCAATGGCTTCTACTGTAAAGACCACAAGGTTAATCTGATGAGAATGGAACAAGACCCTCACTGAGCAGCACTACTGTACAAATGATTGTCATTAGAGGTAGAGATGACTAAGGGTACGTCCAGACTTCCCCCCATATTGACGGGTAGCGATCGATATATTTATCCCTGAATGCGCTCCCCATCGACTCCGGAACTCCACCAGAGCGAAGATGGGAGGTAAGTCGGAATAAGATACATCGACTTAAGCTACAGTATTCCTGTAGCTAAAGTTGCGTATCTTACATCAACACCCACCCCCACCCCCCAGTGTAGACCAGGCCTAAGAGGGAAAGGGAGACATAAAAGGGTCAAGAACTCAGAGTAAGAGTTTAAGACCAGAAGAGACCACTGATCATCTAATCTGACCTCTTGTATATCACAGGCCAGCAACACCACCCACATCCACGCGCTAAACCCAACAACTGACATTAGACCAAAGTATTACAGCCCACAGGAGACTAAACTATTATGTGCCACAGGCAAAGAATAGGGGGAAATGAGATCTACCTATGCCCAAGGCCCATGCAATAAGGCTTAGATGATCCTGGCAAGCGACCTGCACCCCTCACTGTAGAAGACGACAATGCCCCCTGCAAGATCACTGCCAATTTGACCTGGGGGAAAATTCCTTCCCGACCCCACAAATGACAATCAATCAGTTAGACCCTGAGCACGTGAACAAGAACCAGCCAGCCAAACCTGTGAGGGAATTCTCAGTATCACCTAGAGCACCAACCCACCCTGGCCTGTGTCCCATCTCCAGTCATGACCATCCTTGACATTTTGGAGAAGGAAAAAAAAACAAACTAAAACCAAACAAAAGCCCTAACAAAAATACACTGGGGGAGTGGGGTCATTTCTTGATCCCTGCAGATGACTAGTTTCAGCTCTGAAGCATGAGACACTAGGAATATAGCACATGAGCCAGAGGGGACCCCTAGAGTTGCTCAGTCCTGCCCTCCACCATGACAAGCAATGTCATCATACAGTTGCACTCATAAATTTGTTCAGCTCTCTCTTAAAACTAGTTAAGTTGTTTGCCCCCACAACTCCTATTGGGAGGCTGTTCCTGAACTTCTTCCTCTATTGGCTAGAAACCTTCTAATTTCCAGCCTAAATTCATGCATGGCCAGTTTATTTGTTCTTGTGCCAACATTGTCCATTACCTTAAATACCTTTTAACCCTCTGTGGTATTTACCCTGATGTACTTACAGAAAAAAATCATTTCCCCTTTTGGCCTTCATTTTGCTAGCCTAACAAAGTGAGCTCTTTTAATTTACTTTCATAAAGTTGGCTCTCCATTCCCCTGATCATTTTAGTAGCTCTTTTCTACACCTGTTCCAGTTTGAATTCGTCTTTCTTGAACATGGGTGAACAGAATTGTACACAGTATTCCAAATGACGTCTGACGTCTTCCCTATTTGTACTGGAAATTGCTTTGCCTAATGCATCCTAGGGTTGCAACAGCCTTTTTCACAGCTGTATCACATTGGTGGCTCATAGTCATCCTGTGGTTGACCAATGCACCCAGGTCTTTCTCCTCCTCTATCACTTTCATTTGATGACCCCTCAGCTTATAGCAAAAATTCTTGTTTTTAGACACTAAAACTGAACCAATAAAGGATAGTGGTTGGATTTTCTATTGCCGAGGACCTTGTGTAATCATTTACCCCTGTGGAAAGAGGGTTTATAATGCTGCCAACCATAATAGTAGTGTTACACCCACTTTCCATAGATATAAGTGACAAGACAAGGTAAAAGGCAATAGAGAATGGGGCCACTATAATGTGGAAGGGTGTAGAGCAGGGAAAAGGAGGACTCTATATGGGACATGAAATCGCCCTGGAGGAAAAGAACTACTCTGGTTGTATAATATGGTCTTTAAAAGGTTTTGGTTATTGTATATCAGAGTGAGAAGCATTTGAAGCCACCAAGGGCTATTTTGCAAGAAGGTGGATTGATCAAGTTCCTTTTAAAAAGGAAAATCTAATTTCTAAGCCTCAGAATGTTTATAATGAGCATTAAGCACACTGTTGTGAGCACTACACAATAATATGTGCTTTTGCTAGTTTAAAAGGGAAGTTATAGATCGATACAATTTCCACTGATTTATATTTTGTTCAGCTGTATGATATGATCTTGAATCTCTTAGCCAGTGTTGAAAGTGGTACAGCCATTAGAGAGTTTTAATAGAATATGATACAAAGGAAACGCAGTACCCATATAAGTAAAGCTTACAGCAAAAGGAAAACATACCCATCAGTTTTGTTTTGGAAAATGAAATAAAAATTCATTGGAGTTAAGTCCAACCTGTCCTTAATGTGAACATCTAATTTAAGACACTCTTCAAATACAGATTATATCCCAGCTATTGGGCAGGAGACCCTCCCAACCCAAGTCTTTGCTCAGGCTTGAGTTCCCTCTGGGCTCCTTCACACGGTCCCAGTCAGTTCCCAGAATCTCAAGCCTTGACCTCAGGTTTCCATAACCCCTCTGCAGACAGCTCTTCAAAACAAGACACCTTCGCCCCCTATGGCAGGTTTTCCCTGAGTCCTTTTCTTAAGTTCCAGAGGTCCTCTTCTTGGTGTAGCAGCAGTTCCAGTCAGTCAAGTCACTCCCTCAGCTATATGGGGTTGCATCTTTTCCCAGCAGTCACCAGCCACACACACCAGCTTCTTGCCCAGCCTCTCTCAGGTTCCTTTTCTAGACTTTGCCACAAGGGACCTACCAACCACAGCCCTCCCGGCAAAGCAAATATCCACACCACTAAATCACCTTCTTTCTGAAAGATTACCTCTTTTACATCCCAGAAAGCATGTCTATCTGTCACCTGCTTCCAGTCACATGCTCTCAGAATCACTTTCATTGAAGGGGCCAAGAACCCATAATTGACAAGCTTTGCCCTTAAAAGCACAGCTTGGTCCATTACACAATCTTATAGTTGTGGGGTTTTTTTTTAACCAGCCTGTAGAGTTCTATAGTAGTGATAATTCTCTTCTAAATTCTACAGGATACTTTGAAGAACCAGTAGAAAGGATATCATTTTCTATTAAATGCTGTAGGACTTTTCCATGAGGGCTACTGCTGGTCCATGAAAGGGCAGCTGGCATTAGTGCACCAAACTGCGTGTCTTATAGCTGAAGCTCAGACAAACTCCACTATGGAAAGGTAGCTACAGATTTGGATGCTGTGATATGGAAAGTGAGCATTTTAGCAATATCAGCTTGGATTAAGTGAAAAGTCCTCAGGAGCCCTTGAGGCAAAGGAGGGAGAATGGGCAAAATTCTGCTCACAATATTATTATTAGTTATTTGCCAGAGTGCCTAGGAGCCCCAGTCATGGCCCAGGACCCCACTGTGCTCTGTGCTGTACAAATATAGAACAAAAAGACAATTTCAGCTCCAAAGAGTTTACAATTTAAGTATAAGAGAAAAGGCAACAGACAGACAATGAGGCAATATTGTTATTTAGACAAGACAGTCACAGGGTGAGAGAAAGTATAGAACCCACAAGCTGAGTGAATAATATGCTGGCGACAAATGTCATGTTAGGATTACAATTATTTTTTTGCAGGTTGAGGTTACTTAGGAGGGGAATCAACCCAGGACCGGCGCCAGGGTTTCTCGCACCCTAGGCACATGACCATTTCGCCGCCCCCCGCGCTAATCCCGCAGCTCTGGTGGAGCTGCCGCAGGCATTCCTGCGGAGGGTCCATTGGTCTGTGGCCTTGGTGGAGCTGCCGCAGACATGCCTGCGGGAGGTCCACCGGAGCCACTCGAGCAGCCAACCATCCGCAGGCATGACTGTGGCAGCTCCACCAGAGCTGCGGACCAATGGACCCTCCACAGGCATGCCTGTGGCAGGTCAACCGGAGCCACCTGCCGCCCCCCAGGCAAAATGCCACCACCTCAATAATCCTGACGCCCTAGGTGATTGCCTAGTCTGCCTAAATGGTAGCGCCGGCCCTGGATCAACTGAATGGAAAGAAAAGGAAAGAGGAGGGGGACAGTGGAGAAGAGGGTAAGAGGGGCAGATGTGGTGTGAAGTTGAGGTGAAGAGACTGTGAGGGAGGGGGAGGGCTGGAACAAACAGCCAATCACCACAGAGGAAAGAAAGTCAGAGAAGTTTGTGCAGTTATGACTGGAACGTCCAAACGTGAAAAAGGTGCTTGCTTGGGCTGCTTCTGTGCCTACAGGTTGGAGTCTCTGGCTGGTTGCTCACTGAAGTTCTCCCCCAAGGTCACATGGCAGGGGTTGGGGGAGGACGGGAGAGGCATGACCTGGATCCTAGGTTCCCCAACTGTGTGTGAGTAGAGTGTCTTCCCTGCACAGTTTTAGGTCCAGTGGGGTTCTAAGGGGAGGGGCAGCCCCAGCTGGGTCCCATTTTCCCCATTCCCCCCCAGCGTAGCAGTCCCTGCTTTGGCTGCTTCTGTTCCTGCCAGCTTTGGTCATGTACATTATCCTATTCAAATTAATGGGACTATCTATGTGAGTAAAGTGGGCAGGATTTGGTCTAATGATTAATATTTTTCATTTCACGCTACACTAAACATACATTAATGATATGGACTCTGTCTCATTGTCTCCTAATAGCATATGTGCAATTGGTGTTGTCAGGAGAGCTGTGGTTTCCTCAGCAATGGGATGGTGTTCCAGGAAAGAGGACTGTTGGTAAAAGATGGGTCCACCTGACCAAGAAGGGGAAGAGCATCTTGGGACATCAAGTCACCAACCTAATGAGGAAGGCTTTAAACAAGGTTCAAAAGGGAGAAGTGACAAAAGACCACACGTAAGTATAAAATAAAGTGACCTTGATACAGGGCTGGAATTTGGGGTTGGGAAGGGAGATGGAAAATTACAATAGAGTCACAGGAGCAATGAGAGGGAAACTAGTGGGGGAATCGGCTCAACATCTTAGGTGTTGATACACAAATGCAAGGAGTGCGGGGAAAAAAACTGAAGAACTGGATACCTTAGTACACAAGCTAAATTGTGACTTACTTGGCATCACACAGATTGGGTGGGATAAATCTCATGACTATAATATTAGTACAGAGGGGTATATCTTATTCTTTCAGTAGGGACAATCAGGGAAAAAAGGGAGGTGGTGTTCCATTGTATATCAAGAATCTATATAGTTGTTCTGAGGTCCAGAAGGAGGTGAGAGGCAGACCAATTGAAAGTCTCTGGGTAAATATAAAAGGAGAAAAAATAGGGGTAACATCATGGTAGGGGTCTACTGTAGTTCACCAAATCAGGAAAAGGAGGTGGATGAGGCATTTCTAGAACAAACAACAGAAATATCTAAAACACAAGACCAGGCAGTAATGGGGGACCTTAATTACCTGGACTTCTGCTGGGAAAATAATATGGCAAAATGCCTACTTAGTTCTCAGAATGTGTTGGGGACAACTTCTTGTTTTAGAAGGTTGAGGAAGTAACTAGGGGGACAGCCATTTCAGACTTGATTTTGACTAACAAGTAATTGGTTACAAATCTGAAGGTGGAAGGAAGGTTGAGTGGAAGTGATCATGAAATGATAAGCTTAATGATTCTAAAGAAAGGAAGGAGTGAGAGGAGCAGAATAAGGACAATGGACTTCAAAAAAGTAGACTTTAATAAATGCAGAGGACTGGTAGGTAGGGTTCCACTGGAAGAAATTGAAGGGAAAAGGAGTTCAGGAGAGATAGGAGATTCACAAAGAGACAATAATATAAGCACAACAGCAAACTATCCCGTGGGAAAGATAGGAAGACTAAAGAAGCCAATATGGCTCCATCAGGCGCTCTTTAATGGCCTGAAAATCAAAAAGGAATATTAAATAAAAGTGAAACAAATTGCTAAGGAGGAGGACAAAGATAGTGCAAGCCTGTAAGACAAATCAGGAACAGCTAAGGCACAAAGATTATACCTAGCAAAGAACATAAAAGCAATAGAAGAGGCATAAATGCATTAAAGCAAGAGAAAAAATAAAAAGTAGGTACACCACTTATCAAGGAAAGAAGAGCTAAATATAGATGATACCAAAGACCAGTTACGTGTTTAATTCCTATTTGCTTATGTCTCACTAAAATATTAATTTGACCAGATACTTAACCCAATTAATTTATAAAGAGAAAGGAAAAACAAGTCAAATAGGGAAGAGAATGAGTTAAAGATATTTAGATGATTAGATGGATTCACTTGGTGAGACCTGACTAAATTCACCCTAGGTTCTAAGGAACTAACTGAAGCAATTTTTGAAACCATTAGCTATTATCTTGAGCGGTCCTGGAGGATGTGATGAGGTCCCAGAGTAAAATGAGGCAAATTTAGTTCATATCTTTAAAAAGGGAACAAAGAGGAACTTGGGAATTTCAGACCAGCAGGGCTGTCCTAGGGGGTTTTGGGTGCGGAGGCCCAGCGACAACCCCCCCCCGCCACACCCTGCCCCACTGCCACCCACCCGCTCTTCTCACCTTGACTCTGCCCCCCACCTCTTCCCCAACCCACACCTGCTTGTCTGCCTGCTCCCCTCCCCCTCGCCACCCCCATTCCACCCCTTCCGCCACCGCATCTTTCCAGCTTCTGCCCTTCCCCCGAGTGACGCTGGGAGCTGGCAGAGGAGAGCGGGGCGGGCTGGGGCCGGGTTGCTTGCTGCTGCCAGCACCAGGCCCCCCGCTAATTCCCCAGGCTGCCTTGGACCCTTCGTCCCCCTGAAGCCCAGGGTCCTCAAAAACATGGGGCCTAGGGGGGTTGCCTCAGTCTATCCTATGGACAGGACAGCTCTGCAGACCGTCAGCCTAACTTTGATACCTGGAAAGATACTGTAATAAATTATTAAACAATTAACTTTAAGTACCTAGAGGAAAATAGATCGATAAATAATAGCCAACATAGATTTGTCACGAACAAATCATGCCAAACCAACCTAATTTGCTTCTTTGGTAAGGTTACTAGCCTCCTAAATAGAGGGAGAAAAAGTAGATGTGATATATCTTGATTTTAGTAAGGTATTTGACATAGTCCCACATGACAGTCTCAAAAGCAAACTAGGGAAATATGGTCTAGATGAAATTACTATAAAAGGGGTGCACAACTGGTTGAAAAACCATGCTCAAAAATGTTATAAATTGTTCACTTTCAACCTGTGAGGATGTATCTTGTGCGATCCCACAGTGGTCTGTCCTCCATCAGGTATTAATTAATATTTTCTTTAATGACTTGGATAATGGAGTAGAAAGTGTATTTATAAGATTTGCACCATATTTCCAACTACGACACCAAGCTGGGAGGGATTACAAGTACTTTGGAGGATAAGATTAGAATTCAAAAGGACCTTGATAAATTGGAAAATTGATCTAAAATCAACGAGATAAAATTCACTAAAGACAAGAGCAAAGTACTAGACTTCAGAAGGAAAAGTGAAATGCACAGCTACAAAACGAGGAATAATTATTTAGGAAGTAGTACTGCAAAAAAAGATATGGGGGTTGTAGTGGATCACAAATTGAATATGAGCCAACAGTGTGATACAGTTGCAATAAAAAAAAAAACCAACTAATATTATTCTCGAATGTATTAACCAGAGTGTCATATGTAAGACACAAGAGATAATTGTCCTACCCTATTCAGCACTGGTGAGGCCTTAGCTGGAGTATTTTTGTCCAATTTTGGATGACATACTTCAGGAAAGATGTGGATGAACTGGAGGAAGTTCAGAAGAGAACTACAAAAATGATAAAAGGTTTAGAAAACTTGATTTATAAGGAAAAGGTTAAAAGAACTAGGCATGATTAGTCTGAAGAAAAGATGATTGAAGGGGATTCTGATAAGTCTTGAAATATGTTAAGGACTGTTATAAAGAGGACTGTGATCAATTGTTCTCCATATCCACTGATGGTAGGAAAAGTAGTACTCAGCTTAATCTACAGTAAAAGAGATTTAGATTAGATATTAGGAAAAGCCTGTATAATCCCCATCTTCGGAGGTTTTAAGAACAATTTATACAAACACCAGTCAGGGATGGGCTAGGTAGTCTTGGCCCTGCCTCAGCATGGGGGGATAGATTAGATGGCCTCTCAAGATCCCTTCCATTTATAACATTTATAAAGTTCTATTAGTATAAGGTTTGTATAGTGTTAGGGCTTGGTTTTGTTAATATATCTATTATACTTCATTCTATTACTGAAGATTGTTGACCTACGAAAGTGGGTAGACAAACTGATTCACAAAAGTGTGTTCAGACCAAGCTTCACACATCAGGAAAACAGCAGATTAGAGCTGCTTTTAAAATATGGTAAGAAAAACTTATCCCGGCAGCCCTGAAGATCCTCCACTGTCAAATTCTGACCATACTTGAATTATTTATCTAAAGATCTAAATATTAAAATAAATTTTAATATATGCCAAAGGCATACTTATAGTGTAGATTCACAAGGACAACATGGGTCCCATCCAACTTCTGTTCAAGACAATGGAAAGAATCCCATTGATTTCAGAGAGGTTGGATCAGATCCTAAGTGCAAGTCACATATGTAGAAATATAAGCACCAGAACTTTATGTAAGGGGACTGTTGCCCCCTTACTAACATTCAGTGGGGGTGTTTTGGTTGCTAGCTCCCAGCACTAAAAGGGAAGGCGTCGATGGGAAATCAGGACCCTGAGACTGACAGTCCCCAGGAACAATGGTGAAAGGCCAATGATCCAGGTCAGCCTGAATGACAGGACAGGCATCAAGGAGATAGAAGACCAGGGTGGGTCCCGTCCTCCGTGTAAGCTGGAATTGCCTGGGTCACAGAGTATGGGGCCGAGTTAAAGAGAAAGCAGGGGCCCAAGCTGAACTGGAGAGCAGAGCCATGCCAGATCCAGAGGGGCCAGAGCTGCAGCCACAGAGCCAGAGACACAGCCCAGCGAGAGCAGATCCTGTGCTGAGAGCAGACAGCTCTCAGCCATAGAGCCAGAGACACAGCCCACAGTATGCCAACATCTTTATGGCTGACTTAGAACAACGCTTCCTTAGCTCTCGTTCCCTAACGCCCCTACTCTGCTTGCGCTACATTGATGACATCTTCATCATCTGGACTCATGGAAAGAAGCCCTCGAGGAATTCCACTGTGATTTTAACAATTTCCATCCCACCATAAACCTCAGCCTAGACCAATCCACACAAGCGGTCCATTTCCTAGACACTACAGTGCTAATAAGCAATGGTCACATAAACACCACCCTATACCGGGAAACCCACTGACTGCTATACTTTACCTACATGCCTCCAGCTTCCATCCAGGACACCACACGATCCATTGTCCTACAGCAAAGCTTTTAAGATACAACCATATTTGCTCAATCCCTCAGATAGAGATAAACCACCTACAAGTCTCTACAAACATTCTAAAACTACAATACCCACCTGCTGAAGTGAAAAAAACAGATTGACCGAGCCAGAAGAGTACCCAGAAGCCACCTACTACAGGACAGGCCCAACAAAAAAATAACAGAAACGCCACTAGCCATCACTACAGCCCCCAACTAAACCTCTCCAGCGCATCATCAAAGATCTACAACCTATCCTTAAAGATGATCCCTCACTCTCACAGATCTTGGAGACAAGCCAGTCCTCGCTTATAGACAGCCTCCCAACTGAAGCAAATACTCACCAGCAACTGCACACCATACAACATAAACACAACCCAGGAACTCTATCCTTGCAACAAAGCCCGATGCCACTCTGTCCACATATGTATTCAAATGACACTCATAGAGACCTAATCACATCAGCCCACGCTCAGGGCTTGTTCACCTGCACATCTACCAATGTGATATATGCCATCATGTGCCAGCAATGCCCCTCTGCCATGTACATTGGCCAAACTGGACAGTCTCTACGACAAAAGAATAAATGGACATAATCTGACATCAGGAATCACAACATTCAAAAACAAGTGGGAGAACACTTCGACCTCTCTAACCACCCAGTGACAGACTTGAAGCTGGTAATTTTGCAACAAAAAAAACTTCAAAAACAGACTCCAGAGAGAGACTGCTAACTTGAATTAATATGCAATTAAATACAATTAACTCAGGCCTAAACAGAGACTGGGATGGTTGAAGTCATTACATAATTGAATCTATTTCCTATGTTAAGTTCTCCTCACACCTTCTATAGGTCATCTTACTTATCACTTCAAAGTTTTTTTCTCCTGCTGATGATAGCTCATCTCAATTGATTAGACCCTTCCTGTTGGTATGCCATACTTCCACCTTTTCATGTTCTCTGTATGTATAAATATTCCTGTCTGTGTGTTCCATTCTATGCATTCGAAGAAGTGAACTGTAGCTCACGAAAGCCATGCTGAAATAAATTTGTTAGTCTCTAAGGTGCCACAAGTACTCTGTTCTTTTTGAGGATACAGACTAACACAGCTGCTACTCGAAGCCCAGGGAGAGCAGATCCTGTGCTGGGAGCAGAGCTGCAGCCATAGAGCCAGGTGTGGGTGAGCAACTGGGCAGCCAAGGGGGGACCTTGGGCAAAGGGCCCAGTGCAGAAAAACACCCCCAGCCAAGGGTCCTTGCAGGCAGGCTGGGAGGAGGTTCTTACCTGATGTGGGCTGATGCTGGTAAGAAGGGTCCAACCGCCCAAAGCCCCGGTGTGTGGTCACCACCATTGCAAGTGTCCAACTCGCAGCATCCCTGCAGCACAGCCAGGCCTGAGACGGAGGCCTGGGACCTACAAGGAACAGACTGAACTGCCTTGATGTCCAGAGACACTCTTTGTAATGTTCCCTGCCATGGAGCAGGATATGTTTTCCTGTACCTTTCCCATTTTCCTTATTCTTTTTTAAAATTAATTGTTAATTAAACAACTTGTATTTGCTTTAAATTGTATGGAATAATCAGTGGAGATGCCCAGTGCAGAGTGGGTACCTGGAGTGGGGACACCCTAACCCCTGTCCTAGAATGACCACAGCAGGCTTGGGCGTCGAGCCCCCAGGAATCCTGGGCCCAGCTCTGTTGGGGTTAGAGAACTATGACAGACAGGAGAGTGGAAGGAGAGCCTCAGGGCAAGGAGGCCTCTGGGTAAAGGAAGTGGGAGCAAGGACTCAGATCCTTTCACTAGCCCACTTCACCGGGGTAGCGCAGAAGCCAGGAAAGTTCCCTGCAATAGCAGGACCATTCCCCCACTTACATGTAGATAACTGTAATCCACTGGGGAGCATAGTTCCTCCCCCACCAGCAGGGGCGACTCCAGGCCCCAGCACGCCAAGCGCGTGCTTGGGGCGGCAAGCCACGGGGGGCGCTCTACTGGTTGCCGCGGGGGCGGCTGGCCTGCGGGAGGTCCGCTGGTCCCGCAGCTTCGGTGGACCTCCTGCAGGCACAGCTGCGGGAGGTCCACCGAAGCCATGGGACCAGCGGACCCTCCGCAGGCAAGCTGCAGCAGGCAGCCTGTCTGCTGTGCTTGGGGCAGCTAAATGTCTAGAGCCGCCCCTGCCCACTAGGTCTGTGGGCGGCCAATCTGCCCCACTACATCTCTGGGGGTCACCTGACATGGGGAATCACTGGGGCGATAGGAGACGTGAGCTCAAGCCTGTGGTCAGGGCCAATCAGTAAACACAGTTACAGAGCCCAGCCCCTGTTCAGGGCGGGGCAACAAAGAGTCTCACACTCCGGCCTGCACTCAGGCTAGGCAGCAAACAGTCAATTAGGCCAGGCATTTGAGCAAGGTGCGGCAATACAGAGTCTAAGGGACTCAGGCCTATACTCAGGCTGAGCAGCAAACAGTCAGGCCTCCTAGCTCTGGCGGAGGGCCAACAAGTGCAGGCTTCTTGCCTAAGTGAGGGGGAGACTGCCACGCATGGATTGGGGTGGCGGGGGGGGACGGGACACAGGCCCACTCACTCCACTGCATTCCAGCCCACGGCCCTAGCAGTGCCAGAGTGGACACTGGGTCAGCGGAGATCCTGACCACAACAAGCTGACTCGCTTACTGTCAGTGTTGCAGCCAGACGGGTCGGCTATCCAGGGCCACTTCACAACTCCCCCTCAGGGTATACCTGGCTCTGTAGTGGGTCGTCCTGGTTGTCAGGGAAGAAGGTTGTCAGGGCTTGCAGCTCCTCTGTGTTTGGGTCCGTAAATGGCCCTGGCAGTCCTGGCCTGTCCTCAGCTCCCTCGGGGTCTGCAACAGCCTCCCAGCTCGGGAGCTCACAGGAGGCACCTGGCTCCTCTTCCGGCTACCTCTCAACTGAGTTCTCTGGCCCGCCTTTTGTACTTCCGGTCCTGCCCACTGACTTCCAGCAGGAGGGTTGAGCGTGGGGTGGCTCCGCCTACCTGGGTTCAGTAAAGCACTCCTCCAACTCCAGGTCCGTGGGTGGCCAATCCACCCCACTACATTAACACACACATGGATATTCCAGAAGTTCAGACTCTGCCTTGAACTTTGTACCATATGTTATCTCTTATTGGCGTATTGTCACTCTCTTCTGATGAAACATGGCACTGCAGGAGCTCCCTGCCTCAGTTTTCAAGGTGTGGCAGCCTGTGTGGAGCAGAGTAGCCCATGCCTTGAGCTCAGCGACAGTCTTAAAATATTAAATTCAGAATTTGTCTGTCTGCTTCTTTAAATTAATACACAGAGTAGCCAATTTTACACAATACATGGTGATATCCCACCCTTCGTGCACATCTCTCTCAGTTCAGTCTTAGACCACAAACATGAATGTTCATATAGAACTAAGATTTTCCACTACTTTGCATTCCCTGTATAGTACACAGGCCTGAGCCACAATAGATTTAAGTTGATATAAAGATTTGGATCATGCCCCCAAACATATGTAATATAAGTGTAAAACACTGTCAAATTCATATGGTAATATTTTATGTTTTCTTTATAAATGACTATTCACTGCACAGGATAAGAGAGTGTTAAGCCCATAGTATTGGCTTGGAAATCTTGCTCCTGCCTATTTTAGTACAATATTCAATACAGTTTAGATCTGTGAGGACACATTGCCAATATGTTCACATTGTTAATATGGCTATGATAAAGGTTCACAAACTGTGTGGAGCACCCCCCTAAGGGGGGCACAGAAAAGCATTCAGGGTGGCATGGCCAGTCTGGACCAGCTGACACGGAGGGTGGGCAGGGAGCACCACCCAGCCCTGCTCCACCCGCAGCTTTGCTCCAGTCTCGCCCCCAGCTATGGCCCCAGCTCCCAGCCCCATGCCTGACCTTGTCCCCAGCCTCGGCATGGCTCCACACCTGGCTAGGGGCCCGACTGCTGGCCTCAGCTGTGGCCCAGGGACAAGGCTGGGGGCGGGAGCAAAGCTGCAGCCGGCTAGGGTGACCAGATGTCCCAATTTTAAAGGGATAGTCCTGATTTTGGGGTCTTTTTCTTATCTAGGCTTCTATTACCCCTCCACTATCATCCTGATTTTTCACACTTGCTGTCTGGTCACCCCACAGCTGGCTGCTGACCCCTGTTGTGGCCTGGCTGAGGTTCTTCTTGCACCCCTTCCCGCAGCCTCAGCCCTTGGCCACGGCTCCATCCTGGCCCCAGACTCACCCCCAGCTGCAGTCTCAGCCTCAGCTCCCTTACCCCATCTGCTTTCCACCCCTACTCAAAGCCATGGCCCCGCTTCTGGCCCTGGCTCCAGGCAGAGGGGGGAAGCGCATGGGGGGGTGCAAAGAGTGGTAAGTGGGGGGCATGACCCTCAAAAGTTTGGGGACCACTGGGCTATGGGCAAGCAGTTAGTGTGCTGTGACCCCTGCTTATCAGGCTGATCACAGTCCTCTCCGGGTTAGCTTGTGCTCCTGCTGTCTGCCTGTTATATCCAGCAGTTGTCTTTTGTACTAAACTTAGAATGTATATGCTCTTTTGAGTGGGGTACTGGAACAATTTGTATTGTGGGGGTGCTGAGAACCATTTGACCAAACTGTAAACCCTGTATATAATGGAAACCACTTGAAGCCAGGGGGTGCGGCACCTCTACTTCCAGCACGTATGCTTTTGGGCCGGGAGTATCTTTTTGTTATATTTGTACAATGTCTAGCACAATAGAGCTCTGCCTTCTAGCTACAAACACTACATACCGGTAAATAATAATAATAATCCAGACTGGGAACTGACATGGTGTTGCTAAATATCGATTTACACAGAAGACTGTGACGACTTCAAAGAGTCCATCACTTGCAACTTTTAAAATTATTTCTGGATAGGTAGAGAAAAGAAGGGGACTAGATGTAAATAAAATCAATTTTTAAAAACTATGACAATTGTATATATGATGAAGTGACACAAACTCACGCAGTCAAAGAGAAAAATAAAGATTGAATCTTCATCTTTAACTTGCTGCAGCTTAGTTTTTAACATATATTGTGTTTACAGTAGTAGTAATGGTAATAATGGTTTGCAGTTGTAGTCATCCTGGGCATCTTCAGCTCCCATTTTAACTTCAGTGCAATTTGTGGGTGCTCAGTATTTTTGGAAATCAGAATACTATACAGTAGCTTCTTCTACCCAGTGATTAAAAGTAACAAATTAGGCTTCATTACAGTGAAAATGGATTATTATTCCCATTTAAAGACAGTGAAAGTGAGGTATCGAAAAATTGCGTGATTTTCTAATGTCACGCAGGAAGTCTCTGACACAGCTGGAAACAGAACCCAGGGCCAATATTTCCAGTGATTTTGGATGCCTTCATGAAACACCATAAATGGGCATAACTCAGAGTGAGTGCTCAAAGCATGGTTGAAAAACCAATCCTTCTGAAATGTCTCCAGTTGGACACCCAGAATCACTAGTCACCTTTGGAAATCTTGGTCCAGATTTTGTGATTTCCAGTCCCACATGAGTGATATTGCCAAGCATGTGTGCTCTACTGCCAAGCACAATGGGAGCTAATTAAAGGCAGTGTTTCAGTCCCAACCACCAGAAATCTAAAAATGCATCCTTAATGTTCTTTAAATACTGTTTTGTTTTTTAATCTGTTCAACTGACCTTAAATACATTATTTTTCAGGCAAGAATTTTGGATAAATCCTGTGTTTGAAGAACAGTTATGCTCCAAGAAATCCTTTTGCTCAGCATACAGTATTACAACAGTTTCTATAAATATAAATTGTTATACAGACAAAGACAGACATTACAGACTGTTCTAGTTTACACTGAAATTAAGCCAGCCAGTTTCTCATGCCAGCAATATAATAATCATGATGCTAGTATTATTTCAATTTGTGAAAGCCAAGCTCCGATGTGCTACAGCTTAGAACCAAGCATTATATAAAATTAAGCAAAAGACAAGTAATGCTAAAGGAAATGAATACTAATAAAATCCTATGTTTACATTTCTTTCTTGGGTTCATATCTAAACTGGGCATAAATAAGAAATCATATGTTTAACTATAGTTTCTTTCCTTTCTTTCATTACTTCAGCAATGGGACTTTGCAGACAAAGATATTGTTGGGAAAAAACATTTCTGATGCAAGGATGCAGATTGTAGGGTGAGGGAAGGAAAATGGGGCTCTGACCAATTAAAAACTTTAGGAAAGAAAGGAGAATCAATTGAAAATGCCAGAGGAAAGGGACTGCTTGTTTGGGGTGGGATGGGGGACTGCTTGTTGGGGGCGTTGTGGAGAGAAGAGGTTTTGACAAATCTGAACTACAGGGAATAATCATGTTCTACGAGGCCTGGAGTGGAGGATGAAAATAAGTTGAATTAATATCAACATAGTCTTTGGAAAATAGGAAAATATCCATCAGCATGGATAATACTGAGCTAAGCTTTGAGTAGGCTGAATAAACAAGCAAGATTCATGAGTTAGCATTTGTAGAGTACTTTGAAGATGAAAAGCAATGTATAAAGTGCTATGTGTTGTTATTAAGATACCCAAGGCAGCTGCACTTCAAACTGAGCTGCTGGATTATTAGTCCTATTGATCTAGCACTGCTTTATTTTTAACAAACACCAAACCCAGTAGTCTTTCAATATGATGTAATCCCTGAAAATTCAATATTTACAAAACAAACATATTGGCACTTTTTTCCAGACTCTCTTATTTTGGTAAGTTTCTAGACTGAGATAATGATCAAAGAGACAAAAATGACGTTGTCAAATGTATTCTTTGACTGTAACTGTAATTTAAAGGCATAGTCCTGTGTAATTCCCCCCCGCCACACACACACACTGATTCCAGGCCAGTTATTTATTTGGCTCTCTCCTCTCTCCCATAAGAACAGATTTTTGAAGTCGGCCAGCGAAACATGTTTTATTTAAGGACTATATTCCTAGAGCAATGGATTCTTTGGAGACCTAAGGGCTGCAGAGCACTTCATTAGTTCCACATAATGAAAGAATGGAGTAATTGAAGGAGGTCTCTAAGGGAGAATGGCGTGAAAATTAGAGACCCGTCTGCTCACTTGCAAATAAAAAAAAATTGTGGATTTGCTAAATAAAGCACACCGCCTCCATTCAACCCACTGAGAAAGGGTCCCCACTCAATCCTCTTATCATTGACAATATAATAAGACCGGAGGGACGTTTTTGAAGTAGATCTTCACATTCCACATTTGGATTGAGGGGCAATGGACTGTTTAAATTGCTATTTACATTTCCAGCTGTTTTACCAGTGATTTGCCCAACTTAATAGCTCTTTAAGCTTTTAAACAAGAAAATAGCTATTCTCACGATTCAAAGAAGAAACCATGGTTATTTCAGACTGCCTCTATTGTAAAAGGCTTAGACCACTCTGTCTTTATATATGCTTCTCTCTTTATAGTACTTCCCTTTTCCATCCCTTCCTAGTTTCTAAATCTTCTTCCACTGTCTTAGGGTTGGGTTTTTTGTTTTTTTTTTTACACATTATATATTTTTAGCAACATAAGGAGTCCTTGCTGATACTGCTGATTCAAGGGAAGTCCTTACAGGCAGCCACCAAGGTTCCCAAGAGAGGCCCAAGTTAGCTAGAAAATTAGATTTGAGTGTATAATCTTCTGCTAGTTATTGGAGACTTTAGCCCACGTTAAACAAATGCTCCGCAACTACTGAGAAATGTAGATTCATTTACTCACATATCTCTGGGGATGGATAAAACTTAGTAGTGTGTGGAGGCAACTGTTTCCTGATTCTTATTTTAGGGGGGTGGCGGCGATGGAGGTTGGCAGATAAAAACAAAACCAAGATGAAAGGTTAAAAAAAAGTGGGAGGAAGTTGATTTCATAGTGGATCTATAAAATGCTGTAATTATTCAGTTATAATTTGCTGCCTTAACCTAATGCCAATAAACTGTTAATTCATGGACTAAAACACCCTCAAACTTTGCATTGATCAAAGCTTTAGATTTTTCCTTTTATTAACTCTAAATGTCTCCTATGTTGACAGAACTTTGCAACACTTTATTTAGATAGCAGGACAAACAACCACATTTAAACCTTGCAAAAAGCATTAGCCGTGGATCTTACTGAAACTTTCAAAGCACATACTGTTCACTTAGGCTCTTAAAGTACACTGACTGGAAAATGTCAACAGGCCCAGATTTTAACCTATGTTCGAAATTATTGTGAAAAGAATTGCGAATAGGCATGATGTTAAATATCTTTTTTTTAAGTACGTATTCACTTTTGACAGTTAACATTACCTCCCCATCAAACTGACAGACTATTTTTTGTACAAGTTGCAAAACACATTTTATGTTCCTGTTACTAGCATTTTAGCTTCTGACAGATAATCACTTACGATATGGATGTACAAAGATGGTTTGCATGATGAGACCGTATGTGTATTAAGACCACTGTCATTATGTAAAAACAGCCATGGAATTGATATATTATCTCCATTCATAATAGAAAATAAAAATCAATAGGCCTGATTCACTAAGGTGCTGTCTTGTTTGGAAGTGAATTCCAATGGTGTCAAACTGGAATTGGACAACATTTACTGGGAACAAATTCAACATTCTAAGAAAATTAGAAAGATCTATTAAAAAAAAATCTGTAAAAAAAGTCAAAATTTTGACCACTCTACAAGCTGACTGAAAAACAGCAAAACATTTTTGCAAAAATTGTTGAAAATTCTCAGCCAGCTTTGCTGTTAATCTTAAAAGTAAAGCTAATTCTTTAGTCATACTAGAGTAAAACTATTCCATTGAAAAAATATTTAGTTTGACAAGTCTAACACTATTCATTCATAGATTAATGGATTCCAAGGACAGAAAGGACCACTGTGATCATCTAGTCTGACCTCCTTCATAACACAAGGCATAGAACTTCCCCAAAATAATTCCTAAAACAGATCTTTAGAAAACACCTAATTTTGATTTAAAAATCACCAGCGATGGAGAATCCACCACATCACCAGCAAATTGTTCCCAGGGGTGGCTCTAACATTTTTTGCCTCCCCAAGCACGGCACTCAGGGAGCCTTTGGCGGCGTTTCTGTGGGAGGTCCACCGGTCACATGGATTCGGTGGCGGTTCTGCAGGTGATCTGCCTGTCCCACACCATCAGCACACCCGCTGCCGAATAGCCGCTGAGGTCACGGGACCGGCAGACCTCCCGCAGAAACATCGCCAAAGGCTGCCTGACCGCCGCCATCACGGCGACCATCATGCCACTCCCCACAGCTTGCCGCCCCAGGCACGCACTGGGTGCGCTGGTGCCTGGAGCTACCCCTGATTGTTCCAATGATTAATTTAAAACTTTAAACCTCATTTGCAGTGTGAATGTGTCTAGCTTCAGCTTCCAGCCATTGGATTGTGTTATTCTTTTGTCTGCTAGACTGAAGAGCCAATTATTAAATATCTGTTCTTCATCTAGGTACTTTATAAACTGTGATCAAGTCATTTCTTAACCTTCTTTTTGTTGAGCGACATAGGTTAAGCTCCTTGAGTCTATCACTACAAAGCATGCTATCTACTTCTTTAATCATTCTCCTGGCTCTTCGCTGAACCCTCTTGAATTTATCAACTTCCTTCTTGAATTGTGGACACTAGACCTAGACAGTAGATACTTTATTCTAGCTGCCATGACACCAGTGCTAAATTCAGAGGTAAAAAAATCTCTTTACTTCTACTTGAGATTCCCCTACTTATGCATCCAAGGATTGCATTAACCTTTTGGCCACAGCACGACGCTGGGACTTCATGTTCATCTGATTGATTACCCAGCACAACCTCAAATCTTTTTCAGTCACTGCATCCCAGGATAGAGATCCCCATACTGTATAGCCTACATTTTTTTGTTCCTTAATGTATACATATACATATTGTTTGCTTGCACCCAGTTTACAATACAATCCAGATCGCTCTTTATCAGTAATATGTCCTCTTCATTATTTAACACTCCTCCAGTTTTTGTGTCATTTGCAAACTAGATCAGTGATGATTTTATATTTTCTTCCAGGTCATTGATAAAAATTTAAATAGCATAGGGCCAAAAACTGATCCTTGCAGGATTCCCGCTACAAACACACCCACTCAGTGATTATTCCCCATTTACAATTACATTTTGAGACCTATCAGTTAGCCAATTTTTAATTCATTTAATGTGCATCTTGTTAATTTTATATTGGTTTATTTTTTTAATCGAAAATTCAAAATGTTTAAGTTACTGGTGAAAATATACATCTGTCTGCTTAAATAAATTCCTAAAAATAACATCAAAATACTTAGGAAAGGCTTGAAAAAAGTTCAAGGCACTTATAGGAGGCATTCAGCATCTTTCAGTAATCGTCCCATAAAGAAGACACAATTTTCTACCCAACACGTCTGCATTTTAGTGAGGTGTAAATTTTGCCTCATATTCTGCAGAGGCAATGTAGAATAACAATCAGAGTGGAGGACTGCGAGTCAGATCCTATTCACATCTCTGCAGATGAGTTGCTCTGCGTGTCAATTAACCTTTTTGAGCCTTAGTTTCTCCATGTGTAAAATGTGGGATAAGACCCATCTTTAGAGATTCTTGGTTGAAAAACACCACCATGTATGAATGCAAAGAATTAACAGATAGATAGGTGCAAACCCTAGTACCATCCAAAGGCTGCACAGGGGAATAACAACACTTATCCTGCTTTGGTGTAAGGCATGTCTAATATAAACAAATTTCTTCTGGCATAGGGCAGAATCCACACATCAAGGCCCTGATCCAGCAAACACTTATGTGCATAATTAATTTTACTATGAGTAACCCCATTGAAATCAGTAGGACTCCTCAGTGTAGTAAAGGTAAGCACATGTGTGTTTTCTGGATCAGAGCCCAACCCAGCACCTTGTGCTGAAAGTCTCCTCTGCGCGAGATACAGGAACTCCTCACTTAACGTTGTAGTTATGTTCCTGAAAAATGCGACTTTAAGTGAAACGATGTTAAGTGAATCCAGTTTCCCCATAAGAATGAATGTAAATGGCGGGGGGTTAAGTTCCAGGGAAATTTTTTTTGCCATACAGTACAGACAGTACTATAGTTGGGAGGTGCCCCTGCCTTACCCTACACAGGCACAGCCAACTGGCACTGCAGACAATGAGGCAGGCAAGGAGACTGGAGGTGCTGTAGGCTAGGAGAAGCACATTGTGCAGCAGCAGCGGCAGCTTCCCCTACTCTGCAAGCACTAGGGGTGGGAGGCTCAACCCTCAGCCTGCCCACGCCACCCGTTCCCCCAAACCCCCAACCTTAACCCACCTTTTCTTCCCCCCTCCTCCTTTACTCTGCACGCTGCATCCTTGCTCCTCACTTCCCTGTCTCCTGCCTGTGGCAATCAGCTGGCTTGCAGAGTTCAGGAGGCAGAGGGGAGGAGCAAGGACATGGCGCGCAGGCTCTCCGCTCCCTCCCTTGCCTTCTAAACACCGCAAGCCACCTGACTGCAGCAGGCAGGGGAGGCGCGCCATGTCCTCGCTCCTCCTCCCTACTCCTGCCTGCAGCAATCAGCTGGCTTGCGATGTTCAGGAGGCAGGAGAGAGGGAGAAGGAGGAGCAAGGACTCGGCGCGCAGGCTCCCCCCTCCCTCCCCTGCCTCCTGCCCCCAGCAATCAGCAGGGGAGGGAGGGGGAGTCTGCATGCTGAGTCCTCGCTCGTCCTCCCCCAAATGCCACAACCCAGCTGATTGCCACGGGCAGGAAGTGGAGGGAGCAGGGAGAAGGCGCTGATCCGCAGGGTCTGCCGGCAGGTGAGAGGCGGGGGGGGGGCTTAGGGAAGCCTATAGGGGGGCTGCCTGCTCTGGACAAAGCAGGCAGCCAAACGACGTTATAGCGAAACATTGCACAACTTTAAATGGAGCATGTTCTGTAACTGAGCAGGGACGTAAAATCGAAACAACATTAAGTGAGAGGAAGTTAAGTGGGGAGTTACTGTACATACTTACAGTAAACCATATTGATGAGCATGTAATATGGATGGCAGCCTTTGTACTAGCTGGTTGGTGAAACAGCACATCTGCAAACCACATCTACCTTAATAGTTGCATGTACCCTGGAGTGGTAGGCTGCCATAACCACCAATTCCCTCTAATGCATCCTGGCTACATGCTTTATGGCAAACCTCATGCTGGGCTTGAGCCTGCTCCATTAAAATAAATGGAAGTTTTTCCATTAACTTCAGTGGGAGCAAGATCAATCCCCTCCTACACTGCAGCTTGCATGAAGATTTGTTACCACTCTCATCCTTTGTTCTTTTTGAGCACTTGTACAAGCAAGTAGCCCACTGTTTATTGTTTTCAAAGGACTTGCACTGCATGCACAATGGCTCCTGTAGCTGTGTATTTTTCTACACCAGGGGTTCTCAAACTGAGGGTCAGGACCCCTCAGGGGGTCACGAGCTGTCAGCCCTCACCCCAAACCCCGCTTTGCTTCTAGCATTTATAATGTGTTATAAATTAAGCACACTTTTTTATATATTTAAGAGGAGGTTGCATTCAGCGACTTGCTATGTGAAAGGCGTCACCAGTACATAAGTTTGAGAACTACTATTCTACATCCTTTGTTGTTATTTGGAAAAGTGAGTCGGCACCAGCCAGCTGAAAATTAGGCCTTACAAGCGTGTGTCCAAGGTGTGGCTTCACACACAGTTTGGATGACTGCACAGCACAGAGATTCTGAAAAAGGGCTTCAGAGTGTTAGCTAAGCTGCCTTGCCCTCTTTAACATTGCCTCTTCCACCCCCTCATTCCAGTCTCTATAGGCCTGAGAATGGGTGAGGCACCACTCTGCTGGTTTGTGCTCTGTTGCCTTTCAGCACTTCTGTTACTTATAATACTATTAACAGTTCTGCTAGCCTAAACCACTGAACTGTTATATTTGCTCTAACACAGCCTCTGGTGGGATCCAGCAGATGCCAGATCCTCATATCCTAGATACCAGAGTTCTGCAAGAGAAAATACTAGGGGTTTTATAAATTACACAGAACACACACAGATGTACACACTGTAGACAAGTGAAAATGAAGAAACAACACAACGAAAACTACAATTTGCGCCTGCATGGCTCTAAGCCCCACTCAACTTTCCCCATCCCGCCTGCAAACCTGGTACCATTGCCACATGGGGATGGCTGGACTGCAGGGAGGCACCTGCTGCTTATGACTCTTGGGCCTCATTGGTCCCATCTCTAGATTCTAGAAGGCGGCACCTGAGATGAGGGAAGAAAAAGAAATCAGCTATAATTATGGCCTGAATTCACACTGTCATCCACAATTGCTAGAAAAAGAACAACATATGAATAAATATTGTAACAGTTAAAAACAAGATGCTCACCACTTGGAGCACTTCCCCCACACAACGTGGTAGAGGTCATCATAGCACATGTCTGGCTTCTAGGTCCAGAGGTACGTGAGGCAAGGATGGTGAGCAGCCACCATGGTCATCTGGCATTGTTAGGGCGTAGCTCCTTGGCAAGTCCAGCATCTCTCAGTCCCCTCAGACATGTGCTCAGGTCCATAGGCAAAGCAGAATCAATAACTGGAAAATACTATTTGAACTAATATAGAAGTGTAGCAGGTGCACCTGCTATGCTGCTATTAAAATGCCTGTTCTCCTATTGATTCTTTTATATCGTCGCCTTAGGCCAATTTTCGAGAACTCTCATTTAGGCTCCACATGTCTAGCTGTGTAGTCCCATCCCTACCAGTCACACTAACACATCCTAATGCTTCATTACCATGTGCTGATGCACTTAACATATGGCAAGTGCTCCTACAAGCATGCAGCACAAAATGTGCCAGGCAAAAGGCACGTGCATGCAGCTGGCTGGCTGGCTGACTCCAGTGGTTTCCCCTCATCGTTTTCTGTACGTCTCCTTCATTCACCTCAAACCAAAACAGGTATAGTCTTGCTGTTCCCATTCCCACATATCCCTCAGTGCCCTTCTCAGGGCTAGCGCTACAGTTTTCACCACCCTAAGCAGCGCCGAATTGCCCCTGCAGGCGGTGGGGGCAGTCTGGGTGTGCCCTTAGGGCAGCAGGCATGTTTCCACGGCGGTGGCAATTCAGCGGCAGCTTCTATGTTTAGCTGAAGCTGTGGAGATTAGCTAAACATAGAAGCTGCTGATGAATTGCCCTCACTGCGGAATTGCGCCTGCCACCCTAATGGTGCACAGACTGCCCCCTCTCCCCCGCCTGCAGTGGCAATTCAGCGCGCTGCTTGGGGGCAAAACAACAGGGACTGCCACCCCTTGCAGATTGTCGCCCCAAGCACCAGTTTGGAATGCTGGTGCCTGGAGCCGGCCCTGGCCCTGCTATCCGCTGCTTGTTTTGAACTGAAATGCAAAGCCTGAAAGTAGTGGAGGGCTGATTGGAGACTGCCTGCATCTAGGCCTACTGCCTTGGACGTGACTGAATAGCTTGTCTAAGTCACTTTACGTACACCCCTTGCAAACTGGAAAATAGATGTGACACATCAGCTTCTGAAGGCAGGCCCACCACAACACAGCCTCTTTGCATTCACTCATTCTTCAGCATACCCACTCTGTGCACTCCCTTTGGAGGCCCTATATTCACCAATCTGCTGCTTACACCTGAAAATATTAGCACATACAGAAACGTTCACCAATGCAAGCTTTTGAAAATGGAAGGTGCTAGCTAAACAAAGGTGCTAGGAAGATTAACATTGTTCATGCTATTATGGTGGGAGTCACCAGATGGCACTCTTACATACAGTTTTGCAAGTTATTCTTTTTAGTATATAAGCCCTTTGAAGAAATGCTGTATTGTTAGTTTCATGCTGTTTTTTTGTTTGGGTGTAAGCAAGCAGCAAGGGAGTTTGCTGTCTGCTTTAGCCTCTCTAACTAGAGTAAATATTTGAGGCAGAATTGCTCCCTGGAACCAGGCAGTAGTGTTTTAGCTGACATTCCTTTGTGCTGTTTGTGACCACTTCTGTTCAAGGACTAGTAAATATAGAGTGTAAAATAAACAAGTAGCAGCAAGAATAAACTTATACTTTGCATCGAAGATTTCTCCTTCAATGGGAGGTCAACCTGCAAGACCCCAATATCTGATACTGCTCTGCAAAGGGCAACAATATATTATAGCAACTTTACTCGCCCTCCCTCCCCCCCCCGCAAAAAAAAGTCTGCTTTGTAGAAAACAAATAGGCCGGAACCCCTATTAGGCTGGTATTTATTGGCATTGTATCTCTGAAGTCTGATTTATGGCAACTGAGGATCTGTCCTCAGCAAAATAATACTTGATTAAACATGCAATTTAGTAGTCTGTGAACCTGCAGCCAAGCAATTGTGCAGTAATGAACAAAACTTTAAATTAAGATCTTATTAGAATCAGTAAGTCAATAAATACTCTTAGGTGCTAAATATGCACAGCTGAGGCCAAATTTGCCATTTCCCCATAACTATCAGCAGCTCCTTTCCCCTTCTTATGTCAGAATTTAATGAAGAAGCTCTGAAGCATGGTGCCATTATATTATTGTCACACACACTGATAATGCTGCTAGGGTTATGAATCTGCCAGGTTTCTCTTATAAAACCTGCCCTCAAGGTTTTATATCACACATATTTCAAACTGCGGCTAGCTACATTGTTTTTACAAGGAGCTGCCAGCCCCAGTGTGAATTTTTGTCAAAATTAAATTAAAAATGGATTTGAATGATTCAACCTGTTAATTTTCCAGGGTTTCTGAAACTATTTTTTGTAACTTCTTGCATAAACAGACAGTTTTGAAGAACACAATTTCACAGCAAGTTTTTAAAGACTATTTGCTAATTTTTAGGGGGGGAAGCAGGGCCAGTGGGTTTTCTGTGGAAAGTGATCTTTACGATCATCTAGTCTTACTCCCTGAATAACACAGGCCTTAGAAAAATAATAAACAACATTTCAAGCCCCATAACTTCTAGGCTGAATTGGAGAATATCTTTTAGAACACAAGGAAGCCCTATGACACAGTGGTTGGAATAGGAAAGAGGAAGTTAGGACTTCAGAGACTTTATTCCTGATTCTGTCATTAATTTACTGTGTGATCTTGGGCAAATCTCTTCACTTATTGTTTTCTCCATTATTCCATCTTCTGCAAAGAGGAGAATAATATTTAAATAGCTCACAAAGGAGTTGTAAGGCTTAATAAATTAAGTGTTCAAAGAATGCTTTGAAGCCCTCAGATGAAAGATGTTGTACTGTAAAAGTAAAAATTTGATACTACATATTCAAATCAGAAAACCAATTCCTTTTCAGAATGTATTCTCTCTCTGAATCAATGCCATGTAATCACCTACTAGTAACTATGTAATAAATCTAGTGTAATAAACTGTGCCATAAATCCAGGGGCGGCTCTAGGTATTTTGCCGCCCCAAGCACGGCAGGCAGGCTGCCTTCGGCGGCTTGCCTGCGGGAGGTCCCTGGTCCCGTGGATTCGGCGGCAGCCTGCGGGAGGTCCACTGTAGCCGTGGAACCAGTGGACCCTCTGCAGGCATGCCGCTGAAGGCAATCTGCCTGTCACCCTCGCGGCAACCGGCAGACCGCCACCCCCGCTTGCCGCCCCAAGCGCACACATGTCATGCTGGTGCCTGGAGTCACCCCTGCATAAACCATGTTACTTGAAGTATCATTTCTCTCGCTCTCTTCTCTTGACTATTTTAAAATGCAGTGGTGTAAAACTTGGTTTGCTTCTTTTCTTTCGGCTTATAATATTTTATCTAAATAAAAGGTGTGGTTCATTAGAGCCATATTCTGCACTGATTTCAATTACAGGACTCACAGAGTGAAGCATATATACTCATCTAACTATACAAGAGTGGCAGAATTTAGTTACCTAGGGCAATTGCTAATCTATTTAAAAAAAGTTAAGTACCTTTGAAATTAATGGGACATTTTGTACTCTAGATTCTACTAAGGACTTGGCCATAGCAGACCTTGGTAATAATGCTTTGTATTGACAGAAAGGTGCTTTGAATAAGAAATATGAGCACATCAACTCCATAAACCTTACTACATAAAATTCCATTGGAAATGTTTATGCCAGTGGTGTTTTTAAATTGATTTTTACAATTAAACACCAACAGTGTTCCATAATACTTAATATTAGCATCATCATATTTAGGGAGCTTGCATAATAACTCTCTACAATATATAATGGGACTGATCCTCAGTTGGTGTTGTGACAGAACAGGATATGCCTGTATCAGACTGTGAACTCCATTTTATACTAGGTATTGAATACAAGGCTAATCGTGCCCCAGTGCAGCCTATTGTACTGCATTCCAGACAGTTGCCCAGACCAGGCATTTGCCACCTTACTGAAGCACTGCCACAGAGAAACCATCAAGACTGTAATCTGGGGCCATCAGTTTTGTCTCCGACCCACTGGCCAACACTGGTGTAACAATGGTTTTTCTACATTGAGGCTTGCAGGGGGTATATGCATGACTTGGGAGGGAGAAAGCAGGAAGTACTGCAGTCAGTATAGAATTTTCTGCACTTGCTAAAGAATCTCCAGGTTAAAGTATAGACCATTATTTTTACTATTTTTATATAGTTGTAGGGCCTGATCCTCAGCAGATGTAAATCAGCATAGCTCTATTGACTAGAGCAATGCTACGTTACATACATCTGTTATAACTTGGCCCAACACCCCTCTGTACAGTCACCAGGAGGTTGTGATTGGACCAGTTGCTCCCACATGCTTCCAAGCCCACTGGGTCTGGGTTGAGTAGAGCTGAGAATTGGAGCGTCCCAGTGGAGCACTTGGCAAAGAAACAGGGTCTCTAGTTAAGAGAGGGCTCCTTGCAGGGGGCCAACCATTATCACACATAAGAAGGACATACAGGAGAGAAAGGGCTGAAGAAATTCAGAATGCTTCTGAACCACAGACTCATAGGAAGGGCGAGCTCAGACTAAGGCAGAGTGCATTTCACAATTTTGATGTTAAAAAAAATCAGTATGTCTTTAGTGCTTTAAGAGTAAAATTTCTGTGGTTAAAAGACTTATTTGCTTAGCAGGACCAGCTCCAGGCACCAGCGCAACAAGCAGGTGCCTGGAGTGGCCAACGAAAGGGGGCTGCACATCCAGCTCTTCGGCGGCAGGTCCCTCAGAATGAAGCGGCGACGGTAGAGCTGCTGGCGAAGTGCCGCTGATCGCAGCTTTTTTTTAACCCCCTCCGCTTAGGGTGGCAAAAACGCTGGAGCCAGCCCTGTTGCTGAGCCTGTGTTCCTTGCAATATGTTGTCTCAGAATAGGTTAAACTAGAAGTCCAGAATGCCCACAGCTTAGGTGGAACTCCGAGGGAGCATATGTAAATGATTGTGGACATCTGAGACACTGGTTTCACGGGCTGAGACAGCTAGACAGCAATATCCCCTGTCTCAAGGAAGGGCATCAGACAAGAGCTGAGAGCCGGGGAGCATACCCTAAGGTCCCAGAGCCAGAATCAGTGACTAGACTCTGACCCTACCCAACCCAGACCTGGTGGGGTTGAAAGCACGTGGGACTCAGCAACTGGGTCCAATCACAACAGACTAGTGCCTGTACAGAGAGCTCCTGGGCTAGGTTATAACACATATATAATCTAGCATTGCTTTAGTCAATAGAGCTATGCTCTAGTCAATAGATCCACCTGCTGAGGATCTGGCTCTACATCTATATAATAATAAATAAATAAATAAAGGTCTATGCTCAAACCTGGAACAGAAATTCTTTAGTGAGTGTAGGAAATTCTGTACTGACTGCAGTCCTCATTCTTTGTCACTTTGCTGCAACATTTACAACAATTCTACTTGATTCCACCCCGTAATTGTAGGGAGAATTCAAAGCCACCATTGGAATTCTTACAGTTAAAATAAGGAGAAATTCCATTAAAGGGCTCTGTCTCTTTTCCTGTGTAGATGCAAAATGTTTCATATTCAGAGACTCTCTCTTTTCTGTAAAGGAGTGAATGCAATTTTTATTTTGCAACCAGCTGGTACTGATGAATCATGACACCTTTTAGAGCATGCTACAAAGTAGTTACATGCAGTTGAGGCTGGCTGATTATTTTCCATTGAAATATTTTTTCCCCTCCAACAGAAAATTGGGTTTTCAACAAAATGGAAATGTTGTGGAAACTGTTTGCTTCAAAATGTTTCAGTTTTTCCATCAAATCCTGCCCTCCCCAGTCCCAATGAATATTTTTGAACAAAATGTGAAACTGATGAGGAGTTTAATAGTTTTGAGTTTTTCACTATGAAAACCAACATTCTACAGTGGGGAGGGTCAGGATGACATTTCTGACCAGCTCTACATATGGCCTTGAAGTATGTTTGCTCTTGCACATCTATCCTTTGCACTGGTTCATTTGTGCCAGCAGGGCAACAATGCCACAATTTCAGCCATGGTTTACTAAGGATTTTTGGAAATCTGAAATATTTGATACAGTCAGTTGTCTCCTTATCAGAAAGGGATAGAAGACTAGCCATTAACAAAAAAACAGAGCAAACTGAATACTCTTAGAAGAAAGGAATTATGGAGCAGAGACTTCATAATTCTGTGACAATCTGCCACCAAATCCCTTCTATTCTGCACTTCTCCAATCTGATCACTGAGTTTGTATGGTCTTTTCCCTGCACTCTTTGCCAGCCTTGTCTGTTGAGACTTCAAACTCTTCAGGGCAGGGACTTAGGCCTGGTCTACACTACGCCATTAAATCGATTTAAACAGCGTTAAATCGATTTAACGCTGCACCCGTTCACACTACACTGCTCTGTAAATCGATTTAAAGGGCTCTTTAAATCGATTTCTGTACTCCTTCAAAATGAGAGGAGTAACCCTAAAATCGATATTACTAATTCGGAATAATGTTAGTGTGGACGGAAATCGACGTTGTGTCAGTCGCGTCCAAGGCTAACGCGTTTTTTTCGATATTCTGGATGCGGTGCACTGTGGGTACCGTTATCTGTAGCGTATTCCATAGTTTCCCCTCCGGTCCTCCCTCCCTGGAATCCAGGGTTGAGAGCCTGGCAGTGCTCTGATGGCAAAATAATCATTCGATCGGCGGTCCGTTCCTGGGCTACATAAGGCCCTGCACGCCTCCCTTTGTGCAAAGCAGCAGACAGACCATTTCGGCGCCTGTTTTTTCGTGGTGAATTCACCACGAAAAAACAGGCGCCGAAATGGTCTGTCTGCTGCTTTGCACAAAGGGAGGCGTGCAGGGCCTTATGTAGCCCAGGAACGGACCGCCGATCGAATGATTATTTTGCCATCAGAGCACTGCCAGGCTCTCAACCCTGGATTCCAGGGAGGGAGGACCGGAGGGGAAACTATGGAATACGCTACAGATAACGGTACCCACAGTGCACCGCATCCAGAATATCGAAAAAAACGCGTTAGCCTTGGACGCGACTGACAC